>NC_092775.1:8864214-9214642 GCF_047496795.1 Chiloscyllium punctatum
TTACCCTCCCCCAGGTGGTTTATAGTGCTTAAACTCAGGAAGCTTAAATGGCTCGTTAAGATTTTTCTGGACTCCTGTACTGACAGTGAAGGAAACCTAATCACACCAGCTGGATTCGGGCAGCTCTTCATGGGCACAGGCTCTGGGCACTGCTGTCTGGCATCGCAAGTGAACTCGCATGACACACGCACTGCAAAGGACTCAGGATTTCCACCAGATGTCAAGTGATGTAAAGTTTCCATGGTGCTGAGGGAGGGAATGTACCGAAACTGCCAGAGAACTGAGACACAAAGTTAAGAGAATAGAAAGCTCTAACGATTTATAAAACCTGTCTCAGCCCAGGACTCGACAGAAATGATCAGAGAATCCGTGAAAGCAGTCACTCATGGACTGGGCATTTGTGAATGCCATTTTGTGTTTGGTTCCTTTTGCAAATGTTGTAACTTGAGGACTTTTTGTTAAATTTAACAAAAGTAAACGGGCTGATTTTCCACTGCTGACTACAGGAGAGAGCAGGTCAGCATTAACCAATGGTACAATGACAGGAGAAAGCAACAGCAGATTGATCATCTGAGTTCTGACTTTCTCCAGGGAAAGAACAGATTGAATTTGATAAGACCTTTTTAATAACCTTGTAGGAACATCCTTCAGGTGACAGTTCTACAGGCTTACAGAGATATTTCCAGAAGTGAGTGCTTGGATCTTGCATTACTGAATGATGGAATGAATGGATACTGTAGGACTTGAAAGAGTTAATTGACCTCATGCAATAGCCTACTTGGATATACCCTGTTCTGTATTTGTTACCAGTGCAGAGTGAGGATATTTTAGTAGCTGTAATGTGAACTTACTCAGACGCTGAGTATGATGTCTCTCAAACATGTGTCTCAGATGTAGCAACTTGATATTAAGTAATTTGTGTTAAACCTATGTACTGTTCATCAAGAGTGACCCTACCTCCCTCCTAACGTGTTGTCTGACCATCCTTCCCTACATGGTGTCAGTTGTCTAGACCTACAGCAACAAAGTTTGGTGACAATGAATCAACTGCATCCCTGATAGTTCACGGAGAAACCACAATTTTTTAGGGTGAATACAAAGGAAACCCACAGTGATTTATACCATGGTGCAGGAGGAACAGAGGATGACCGTGTGGCTATAGAAAGTATGGGAGATCCAGGATCTTAGCTCATACTACTACAAACAGAGGAGTACAATTGAGTCAGCTTCTTACAGGTAGAGTCATAGAGATGTACAGCACTGAAACAGATCCTTTGGTCCATCTCAGCCATGCTAGCCAGATCTCCTAAATTAATTGAATCCCATTTGCCAGCACTTGGCCCATATCCCTCTAACCCATTCCTATTCATATACGCATCTAGATGCCTTTTAAATATTGTGATTGTACCAGCCTCCACCACATCCTCTGGCAGCTCATTCCATACACGCACCACCCTCTATGTGAAAAAGTTGCCGCTTAGGTCTTTTTTATATCTTTCCCCTCTCACCCTAAACCTATGCCCTCTAGTTTTGGACTCCCACACCCCAAGGAAAATACCTTGTCTATTTACACTATCTGTGCCCCTCATGATTTTATAAACTTCTACAAGGTCACCCCTTAGCCTCCAACACTCCAGAGAAAACAACCCCAGCCTATTCAGCCTCTCCCTGTAGCTCAAATCCTCCAACCCTGGCAATATCCTTGTAAGTCTTTTCTGAACACTTTCAAGTTTCACCACATCTTTCCAAGAGGAGGGAGATCAGAATTGCACACCATATTCTAAAAGTGGCCTTACCAACATCCTCCACAACCACAACAAGACCTCCTAACTCATATTCTCAATGCTCTGTCCAATAAAGGAAAGCGTACCTATTTGCAACTCCACTTACAAGGAACTATGAACCTGAACTCTAAGGTCTTTTGTTCAAAAACACTCCACAAATCTTACTATTGAGTGTGTACGGCCTGCCCTGATTTGGCTTTCCAAAATGCAGCACCTCACATTTAGCTAAATTACCTGCCACTCCTCAGCCCATTGGCCCATCTGATCAAGATCCTTTTGTTCTCTGAGGTAACCTTCTTCACTGTTCACTACACCTCCAATTTTGGTGTCATTTGCAAACTTACTAACTATATCTCCTATGTTCGCATCCAAATCATTTATATAAATGACGAAAAGAAGTGGACCCAGCACTGATCCTTGTGGCACTCCACTGGACACAGGCCTCCAGTCTGAAAAACAACCCTCCACCACCACCCTCTCTTTTCTACCTTTGAGCCAGTTCCATATCCAAATAGCTAGTTCTCCCTGTATTCCATGAAACCTAACCTTGTTTTCCCACACATTTCCTTAGAGGTGCCCGGCCAAGTTGATAAGGTGGATACAAGAACGTTTGAGTTGCATGAGTTTATAAACCAGAATAGAGTAGAATCCCTTCAGTGTGGGAGCAGGCCATTTGAATTATTGAGTCTGCACCAACCCTTCGAACAGCATCCCACACAGACCTACCCAGATTCATCCCCACCTTATCCTTGTAACCCTGCGTTTCCATGGCTAAACGCGCTCCCCCCCCACCCCCCCCCACCCCCCCACCCCTCCCAGATTGCATATCCATGGACAGTACAGGCAACTTAGTATGGCTAATCCACCTAACCTGCACATCTTTGGACTGTGAAAGGAAATCGGAGCACCAGGAGGAAACCCACACAAACACAGGAAGAATGTGGATCGAAAAGTGTGTCGCTGGAAAAGCACAGCAGGTCAGGCAGCATCCGAGGAGCAGGAGATTTGATGTTTCGGGCATAAGCTCTTTATCAGGAATGTGCTGACTCCACACATACAATTGCCCAAGGGTGGAATCAAGCCCAGGCCCCTGGCACTGGGAGGCAGCAGTGCTAACCACTATGCCACCATATTGCCAAAATCAAACATGAAAACAATTTGACCATGTAGAAACCTAATAGATCCCTGGTTAGGTCTTATCTAGAAACATACAACACAAAGTCATGGAAGTAATGATGAACCTTAATACATGAACCATTTCAGCCTCACTGGGAATACTGTGTCCAGTTCTGAGCACTGATCCTTCGGAAACATCCGAAGGTTTTAGGAGAAGGTGCAAACAGGATTCACTAGAATGATTCCAGGGATGAAGGACTTCACTTTGGAAGACAAGAGCAGGTTGAAAGGATAGAGGTGTGCAAACTAATGAAAATCACTGAACAGTTCCAAACAGTTCTGAAGGAGGATCACCGAACCCAAAACATTAACTATGCTTTCTCTCTACTGATGCTGCCAACCTACTGAGTTTTTCTAGCAATTTCTGTTTTTGTTTTTAATTCCCACTGTTTGTGAATCATTAAACTGAGATCATGGCTGAATCTGAAAATCCTCAACTCCGCTTTACTGCCTTTTTCCCAATAAACCTGGATTACCTTACTGACTAAAAATCTATCTATCTCAGCTTTGTTTATACGGAATGATCCAGCCTTGATAGCCCTCTGTGGTAAAGAATTCCAGTTTCTCTTCATTCCGAGAGAAGAAATTCCTCCTCATCTCTGTTTTAAATGTGTGAGACCTTATTCTGAGATTATGCGATCTCATCCTTTATCCCCACCCCCACTACGAGGAGAAACAATCTTTCCCTGTCAAATCCCCTAAGAGTCTTATATGTTTTTTCTAAACTCCAATGAGTTCAGGCCCAACATTCTTACATCTCCTGATAAGATATTCCCTCTTTTCAAAATCCGGAAAATTGTGGTTACCTGAAAATGTGAAGGAAGCTGATCCTATCAATAACTTCAAAAGAGCTTTGATCAGAACATAGAACACAGAACATACAATAGTACAGTACAGGCCCTTTGACCTATGATGTTATGCTGAGTATTTATCTTATTCTAAGATCAATCTAGCCTACACATCCCTCAATTTACTGCCGTCTATGTGTTTGTCCAGCAGTCGTTTAAAAGTCTCTAATGTCTCTGACTCTACTACCACCACTGACAGTGCATTCCACACACACACCACTCTCTGTGTAAAGAACCTACCTCTAACATGTCCCCCATATCTTTCCTCCAATCACCTTAAAATAATGACTACGCATGACAGCTACTTCTGCCTGGGGGAAAGGTCTCTGGCTATCTACTCTATCTCTGCCTTTTATTATGTTGTACACCCCTATTAAGTCACCTCCTCTCCTTCTTCTCTCCAGTGTGAAAAGCCCAAGTTCACTCAACCTCTCTTCATAAGAAAAGCCCTCCAATCCAGGCATCATCCTGGGAAATCTCTTCTGCACCCTCTCTAAAGCATTTACATCCTTTCTATAGTGAGGTGACCAGAATTGGAAATGATCTTCCAAGCGTGGTCGAACCAGGGATTTATAGAACTGCAGCAAAACTTTGCGGCTCTTAAACTCAATCCCCTGTTAATGAAAACCAAGAACAGGTACTTGAGAATGAACATATCACAAGATTACTGACAATAAAGCAAAAGATGTGTTACTAAACCTGGCTGCTTTAATCACCTCTTCCCGAGCTGTTTGCATCTATAATTCTTTGATTTTAGGCATATTGGATCAAACTTCTGAGAATATTTAATTAACTGGTCAGTCCCATGGTGAAGAGATTCTGACATCCAATACTGTGATTTCTCCATCTTCAGTGTATGAAAGCAGAAGATTTTTATTATTATTTTGTTCCAGGGACATGGGCGTCACTGACTGGGCCTGCACTTATTACCCATTACTAATCACCCAGAGGCATTGATGTGGGTCTGCAGTCACATGTGGGTCAGACGAGGTGAGGATAGCAGATTTTTTTGCCTAAAGGGTGTTAGTGAATCAAATTGGATTGTTTCACTGAAACAACTAGTTAAGGTTTAGAATGTTCTTTTTTAACTGAACACCATTATTCTTGGTGCATCTTGTTCTCGTTCCTTTCATTTCTCTCAGAGAAAATTCCAGAGGAAGTAGAAACAGGATGCAGCAAGAACGACTGGATGAGTCACAAGAGAACACTGTAGAGGTTAACCTGCTCTGACAGACTGAAACCATCGCAGAGCCAGCTCAGCGGTTGGAAGTGCTGGATCTTGCTCCACTCTCTGCCTTGACTGCTGATTGGTTGTGAAACCTTTGCTGTCTCTTCTGAATGGATCCACCTTTTTGTTGGAAAAGGTAACAAAGGTGTGACCTTGTCTGTCTATTCCACTGAGCCCATCAATGACATGGAATGATGACTATAAGCAACAGTCTGGTTCTTGATAGACTTAGTAACTGTGTCTAATTAGCTAAAGGACTTTGTCCCTCTTGGTGTCATTCCATAATGTACAACTTGTTGTCAAGACAAGAGCCTCTTTTTGCTGACACTGACCGATGAATCATCCTTTACCGCTTGTGAAATGAGCAGGTGCTTCATACAGAATGTTAACTGCTAGACGGTGTTTTTGTTACAGTGTCCCATTATGCACTATTTAACTATTTGTTAATTTGATGTTGAAGAGTGTCAATTCTAGGATTGGTGACAGCCGTCTATGCTGAGCACAAACTGTAAACAACTGACAATTTTCTCTTTGGCATCTCCTGCGTGCGTGTTCTTAAAAAGGGCTGTTGGTGTTCACTGACATGGATATGGACTCCATTCATCAATAACTCAGACCTGATCTTATTACAGTATCCAAACATCCATCCATCTCTATCTGGAAGGTACTCAATGTTTGAGCATCCATGGTGCTCTGGGGTAAAGAATTCCAAACATTCATAAACCTTAGAGTGAAGATACTTTTCCTCATTTGTGTCTTAAATGACTGTCATGTTATTCTGTGACTTTGATCCAGTGTTTCAGATTTCCTGTCTATGGGAATCATTTTCTCAGTATCCATCCAATGGAACCACTTCAGAGCTTTATTTTTGAAATTCCGTAAGGTACAGGCCCAATCAACTCATTCTCTCCTTCCCTATAAAGTAAATAAAGCTAGCCCCTTTTACTAATCTCAGTAACTGAGGTCATAGAGTTACACAGGGATGATTTATCCACCAGCTGTAGATCTGTGCAGCTTTAACAAGTCATCTAAAACATTAGCGTGATCAAGGAACTGTCATTTAGATATTTTCTAATGAACCTGATACACACCTCTGGAGCAGGTGGACTTGAATCCAAGCCTCCTGGCTCAGAGGTGGAGATACTACCACTGTGCCACAACTGTCCCAGTAGGAATTGTGGATTAACCTTAGAGAATTCTGAATGACAATTAAGGTCAATTAGGAGACATTTCACAGTTTGGGAGGTCCTTAGAATCCTTACAGTGTGGGAGCAGGCCATTCAGCCCATCAAGTCCACACTGACCCTCTGAAGAGCATCCCACCCAGACCCAGCACCTTACCCCATCCCCATTTCCTGCATCTCCCTTGACCAATCCCCCCTGACCTGCACATCTTTGGACTGTGGGAGGAAACTGGAGCACCCAGAGGAAACCCATGCAGACAGTCACCTGAGGCTGGTATCGAACCAGGGTCCCTGGTGCTAACTGCTGAGCCACTGTGCCACTTGATGAAAGTCAGGGAAACTGTTCATTTGAGATGAGATCAAAGAGTAAGAAACTGAGAGTGAGCTGCTATGTTGTTCACCTGTACAATTAAAGAAACGACTGGCATGAATGAATAAATTGCACTTGATTTGAATGTTAAACTCCAGTCTAGATGTCTGATGATCCTTTTGTCCTCTGCTTTCTCCAGCGTGCCATTCTAAGGGAAGGACAGTAATAGAACTCGGGACAGATTTCCTCCTGTCTGCTGGTTACAGTGCTATCCATCCACTGTTTTTTTCTGAGTAGAAGAATCTCCATCAAACAAAATGCCACTGGCATTTGGCAGAACATTAGGATTGCATATATCCAGTTAGCGTTTTTACACTCATTAGTCATTACAAGTGCAGAGAAGGGTTGCGAGTGAGTAATTGTTAGAATGTTGTGGAGTGTTGTATGAATCTTAACACCCAATGGCACCCACTATATGTACTGAACGAGTAACCCATAGCCCAGCAATGAGCCTGGCTTTATTGCCAATCTGTCTCAATGTCATGTCCCTTTTTGGCACATCCGCCAGGCATTGCGATCCCTTACATGTGGTGGGAGGGAGGGTGTAACCATTCAATCAGAAATTAGCAGGGAGAAAGACAAGGAAGAACTTGAATTTATTTAGCACCCTTCAATCCACAGGAGCCCTCTAAATAGTTTGAAGTCAGTAACCCATGTTTATGGCAGTGATTTGTAAGAAAACATGGCAATTAATTTGCAGAAGTCAATGTTCCGCAAACAGTCAGGAAGACACATAGCTGTCTAAAATCTATTTTTGGTGAGATCAGTGAAGGGATTAATATTGCCCAGATCACTGGAAGACTCCTTGCTTTTCTGCAAATAGTTGTGTGCTATTCTTTATCTGTCTGCCTTCATCTCTCTCCTGAACCCTGATCGTATTGAATGATGGTGCGGGTTCGAAGGGCCTACTCATCCACCTATTTTCTATATCTTTACTGGCAATGGCTTGCACTGGTTCTGGGGGACACTCTGATCTCTAGCTAGTCATTAACCTTACCCAAGGTTCAGTGACATTGAAGCAAATAATACAGCCAATCAACAGAAATTATGGCAGTCGACATAGTTACCATATAGGAATATATTTTATTTATCAAAACATCACTTGCGTGGAAATGAAGCTTTTATTTCAACAGTGCTGGGAACACAGGAGTGTCATAACAGGAGAAATGTTCCCCAGTGAGTCGCTGCTTGGATTAAATAACAATGTTGGAAAGGTGAGATTCTCGAAAGGGCAATTTGGGCAAAGCAAGATTTGTTTTTTTTCAAATCGGAAAATCTTACTTGTTCCTAAGGGGATCTCAGTGTAAACAAAACTTCAGACTGTTATTTAGCCCACAGCTAGAAGAAGTCAGGGTCACTGAGTTCTCCTTCCTATTAATTCAAGAGGTTAGTGCCCAGTTAGTTACCAAGAAGGTGTTCATGAAGACAGATATAAGCCCAGATATACATTGTTCGACTTCAGATTGTAACCCTTTAACTACAAAAGCGCTACAAGCCAGGAACATATCCAATAGCTCTGATGAAATCATTAGATTGAACATGAAATTCCAACCGTTTATTAAATATTCTGAACTTCTAATGTTTCAATGACTGTGTTATTTCCAAATGCCTAACTGTTCACAGATACATTCACAGCTTTGCTACAGCCAAACTCCCAATGTAAGCTGCACTTCCTACACCCAATTAAAGGCCATGAGCCTTAAGCTGAAGTTCCCACTCTCGTTTCTCCTGATATATTGTGACACGCTCTTTCTCCTGCCCGTGTTATTTCTGTGGTAAAATCAAACTTCTTCTCTACTTCTTCTGCTGTCATTCATTCTTCCCCAAGAACCAACCTCCTCACTTCCCTCAGTCTTCTCTTACTCTTGCAAAACCCAACTCTCCATTTACCTGATTGAGTAATTCTCAAAATGCCCAATGCCATTTCCAATAGAGCAGCCACTTGACCATTATCCCCATCTACAGTTTCAACATCCGCCCCCTCCACCACCAGTGTACAGCAGCAGCAATCTGTACCATCTACAAGATGCACTGCAGCAACTTGCTATGGACCAACTGTCAGAGTGCTGTTGGCACCACTCTGATCCACACTGGATACCGACTGGGGCCTGTGACCACATACTCTTTTCCCTCCATGCTGTGGCCTGAAATGGTGGATTGCCAATAGGGATAAGGCTCCAATTTCTTGCCCTCTTTCCTGCTCACCACAGGCGCAGGGATTGGAAAGATTTATAAGTTGAAACTCAACCTGTTTGACCATGTTGCAAAAGCCCATTCCTCAGGAACCTGGAACATCAAGCTCAGATGCTGAGACATGACCCACTGAGCCAAAAGGCGTCCTCTTTCTATAGGCACATATGAAGAGGAATAGGCCATTCAGTCCCTCACACCTGTTCTGCCATTCAATGAAATCATGGCTGATCTGTGGCCTAACTCCATATATCTACCCTTGGGTAGTATCCCTTAACACCTTTGTTTAACAAAAAAACCTGTCTCAGATTTAAAATTAACAGCTGATTTACTGTTGTTTATGGAAGAAAGTTCCAAACCTCTCCCACCCTTTGTGTGTCGAAGAGCTTTCTAACATCTGCAGTACCATGCGGCACAATGGCTCAGTGGTTAGCACTGCTCTTTCACGGTGCCAGGGACTCGGATTCTATTCCAGCTTCAGAAAACTGTTTGTGTGGAGTTTGCATTCTTCCCATGTCTGTGTGGGTTTGCTCTGGTTTCCTCCCACAATCCAAAGGTCTGCAGGTTAGGTGAATTGGCCATGGGAAATTGCCCATAGTGTTCAGGGATGTTTAGGTTAGGTGCATTAATCAGGGTTAAATATAGGATAGGGGAATGGGTCTACTCTTTGGAGGGTCAGTGTGGAATTGTTGGGCCAAAGGGCTTGTTTCCACAGTGTAGGGATTCTAATTTGTCCTGAACAGTCCTGTCCTAATTCTCAGATCCTTAGTTTGAGAATCCCCAATCAGTGGAAAGTTTATCTACCTTGTCTTTTCCTGTTCATATTTTGAAGATTTCAATCAGATTACCCCTTAGCCTTCTGAATTCTAGAGAAAACAGTCCTAATTTGTATAATCTCTTTTCATTAATGTAACCCCTGAAGTCCAGTTATCATTTTTGTAAACCTGTGTTGTGCCCTCTCCAAGGCCAATATATCCTTCCTAAGGAGTGGTGCCCAGATCTGCTTACAGTCGGAGTCTGACAAGGGTTTTATTGCACTGCAGCCTAACGTCTACATCCTTATACCCCAGTTCCCCAGATGGAAAGGCCAGCATTCCATTAGACATTTGGATTTTTTTTGCGGCATTTTAAAACTTTATGTATCTGAACCCCTGCAGCCTTCAGGACTCAATATCGTGTTCAATAATTGTAGGGCTTAAAATACCTTCTCCCATGTCCTTAACCCAAGCATCACATGTTAGACTTTGTCATCCCAGGGACTGTTACCACACCAAACCCATTGTCAGCCGCTAACAGTCCCCATTTGCAGCTATTCATTCTCCCAGGCTAATCTTCACCCATTCCTTTGTCTGTCCAATTTTCTTCTCTCTCTGTGTTCCATCTCCAGGCATTGTTTACATTCTACCTCCAAAGCACCGCATCTTCAGCATGTTCTATATCCCAAACTCTTCCCAGCTTCAATCAGATCTGTAGAAGGGTCACTGGAGCCAAAACGGTAACTCTGCTTCCGTTCACAGATGCTGCCAGGCCTACTCAGTTTCTCCAACACTTCCTGCTTTTTATTAAACTGGACTGGGTGTTGGTTAAGCGATAAATATTGACTAAATGTTCAGGGAGCTTCAAGCTACGATCATGAGAACCTTTATCCTATATGGCTAATCTACCTGTTCAGCAATGTTATTACACAGCTCTTGAACAGGTGGGACTTGAACACAGGCCTCCTGGCTCAGAGGTAAGGATACTACCACTGCACCACAGCCAACTGAGCCAATACACATCGAACAATCATCTGAAATCAGACACTTCCAACAGAATAGCACACTTTCAGTATTGCACTGCTTGTAAGACCAGAGAATGTGCTTCAACCTCCAAAAGTAAAGGAGCAGTACTCAAATTCGTGACTTAAGACAAGAAGCCGAGGCAGGTTGGCATGGTGGCTCAGTGGTTAGCACTGCTGCCTCACAGCACCAGGGACCTGGGTTCAATTCCATCCTCGGGCAACTGTATGTGTGGAGTTTGTACATTCTCCCCGTGTCTGCATGGGTTTCCTCTGGGTGCTCTGGTTTCCTCCCACAATCTAAAGATGTGCAGATTATGTGAATTGGCCATGCTAAATTGCCCATGGGATGTGGAGGTTAGGTGCGTTAGTCAGGGGTAAATGTAGAATAATTAAGTAGGGGAATGGGTCTGCGTGGGCTACTCTTCGGAGGGTCAGTATGGACTTGTTGGGCTGAAGGGGTCTATGATTCAATATACTGTGGCCATTAGAGTTTGACAAAGAAGGAGAAAGTGAAATCTACAGGCTGAAAAATAACCTATGCACAAAGTGTGATAGAAGACAGAGGGTGGTGGTGGAGGGTTGTTTTTCAGACCGTGACCAGTGGAGTGCCACAAGGGTCGGTGCTGGGCCCTCTACTTTTTGTCATTTACATAAATGATTTGAATTCGAGCATAAGAGGTACAGTTAGTAAGTTTGCAGATGACACCAAAATCAGAGGTATAGTGAACAACAAAGAGGGTTACCTCAGATTACAACAGGATCTGGACCAGATGGGCCAATGGGCTGAGAAGTGGCAGATGGAGTTTAATTCAGATAAATGCGAGGTACTGCATTTTGGGAAAGCAAATCTTAGCAGGACTTATACACTTAATGGTAAGGTCCGAGGGAGTGTTGCTGAACAAAGAGACCTTGGAGTGCAGGTTCATAGCACCTTGAAAGTGGAGTCGCAGGTGGATAGGATAGTGAAGGCAGCGTTTGGTATGCTTTCCTTAATTGGTCAGAGTATTGAGTGCAGGAGTTGGGAGGTCATGTTGCAGCTTTACAGGACATTGGTTAGGTCACTGTTGGAATATTGCGTGCAATTCTGGTCTCCTTCCTATCGGAAAGATGTTGTGAAACTTGAAAGGGTTCAGAAAAGATTTACAAGGATGTTGCCAGGGTTGGAGGATCTGAGCTACAGGGAGAGGCTGAACAGGCTCGGGCTGTTTTCCCTGGAGCGTCGGAGGCTGAGGGGTGACCTTATAGAGGTTTACAAAATTATGAGGGGCATGGATAGGATAAATAGACAAAGTCTTTTCCCTGGGGTCAGGGAGTCCAGAACTAGAGGGCATAGGTTTAGGGTGAGAGGGGAAAGATATAAACGAAACCTAAGGGACAACTTTTTCATACAGATGGTGGTACATGTATGGAATGAGCTGCCAGAGGATGTGGAGAAGACTGGTACAATTGCAACATTTAAGAGGCATTTGGATGTGTATACGAATAGGAAGGGTTTGGAGGGATATGGGCCGGGTGCTGGCAGATGGGACTGGATTGGGTTGGGATATCTGGTCAGCATGGACGGGTTGGACCGAAGGGTCTGTTTCCGTGCTGTACATCTCTATGACTCTATGACTCTATACTGAGTATTATCAAGGGGATGGAATAGTGTGAGCTTTGCTGTGTAGATGCTTAGATCACTGACTCATGAGGCATTAGGCTGCTGTAATAACTGCTGGCTATTCTGACCAATAAACTCAGTGTGCCCCTGTTGGCTGACACTGGTCTTGAAACCAGTATTGTGGATTCGTCTTAGTGTTTCTCTAATTTGAGTGTAGGGGGAAACACTGAGAGACTGAAGCACATTCACACCTTCCCCCTAGCCCCGAACCGCTCAATCCCCATTTCTCCCCACTGTTCTCCCCCATCCCATCCTTCTGGTACACTCAATCACTAAACCACAGGCAAGACATGGTGTCATGTTCAGAATTCCCAATGTTGAGGCTCAAAATGATTTGGATGTCAAAAGGCCTGAAGAGGTTCGGAATGTTATATCCTCCTTCCAAAAAGTGACCTCTACAGTTGTCAATGTCGGCCACCGCACGGGGAACTGAGATGGTCATTTATTAAAAATCTAAACATCAAGAACATCACCTTCCTCTGAGTCACAGGTGAAACGTTTCAAACCCTGCTCCTATGATCGAGGCTGACACAGCTATGTGGTGCTGAGGCAGTGCTGCACTGTCAGTGGTGCTGCCTTTTCTATGAGATAGTATCGTATCTGCCCTCTCAGTGGTCCATAAAACACCACTTGATGCTATTTCGAAGAGGAGTTAGAGTGAGTGTCATTCCTTGGTTAATCGACATCATTAAGAATGGATTATCAGTGAAGAAAAGATTCAAAGAATCTTTGCAAATATATTAAGGACAAAAGGATAACTAGGGAGAGAATAGGGCTCCTCAAAGGTCAGCAAGGTGGCCTTTGCGTAGAGCCGCAGAAGATGGGGCAGATACTAAACAAATATTTTGCTTCAGTATTTACTGTGGAAAAGAACATGGAAGATATAGAATGTAGGGACATAGATGGTGACATCTTGAAAAAGGTCCATATTACAGAGGAGGAAGTGCTGGATGTCTTGAAATGCATAAAAGTGGATAGATCCCTAGGAACCTAGAACTCTGTGAGAAACGAGGGAAGTGATTGCTAGGACTCTTACTCAGATATTTGTATCATCGGTAGTAACAGGTGAGGTGCCGGAAGATTGGATGTTGGCTAACGTGGTGCCACTGTTTAAGAAAGGTGGTAAGGACAAGCCAGGGAACTACAGACCAGTGAACCTGATGTCGGTGCTGGGCAAGTTGTTGGAAGGAATCCTGAGGGACAGGATATACATGTATTTGGAAAGGCAAAGACTGATTAGGGATAGTCAACATGGCTTTATGCTTGAGAAATCATGTCTCACAAACTTGATTGAGGTTTTTGAAGTAACAAAGAGGATTGATGAGGGCAGAGTGGTAGACGTGATCTACATGGACTTCAGTAAGGCATTTGACAAGGTTTCCCATGGGAGACTGATTAGCAAGGTTAGGTCTCATGGAATACAGGGAGAACTCGCCATTTGGATACAGAACTGGCTCAAAGGTAGAAGACAGAGGGTGGTGGTGGAGGGTTGATTTTCAGACTGGAGGCCTATGACCAGTGGAATGCCACTGGTCCTGGGTCTACTACTTTTCATCATTTATATAAATGATTTGAATTCGAGCATAAGAGGTATAGTTAGTAAGTTTGCAGATGACACCAGTGTAGCGGACAGCGAAGAAGGTTACCTCAGATTACAACAGGATCTGGACCAGATGGGTCAATGGGCTGAGAAGTGGCAGATGGGGTTTAATTCAGATAAATGTGAGGTGCTGCGTTTTGGGAAAGCAAATTTTAGCAGGACTTATACACTTAATGGTAAGGTCCTAGAGAGTGTTGCTGAACAAAGAGACCTTGGAGTGCAGGTTCATAGCTTCTTGAACGTGGAGTCACAGGTAGATAGGATAGTGAAGAAGGTGCTTGGTAAGCTATCCTTTATTGGTCAGAGTATTGAGTATAGGGGTTGGGACATCATGTTGTGACTGTACAGGACATCGATTAGGCTATTTTTGGAATATTGCCTGCAATTCTGGTCTCCTTCCTCTCGGAAAGATGTTGTGAAACTTGAAAGGATTCAGAAAAGATTTACAAGGATGTTGCCAGGGTTGGAGGATCTGAGCTACAGGGAGAGGCTGAACAGGCTGGGGCTGTTTTCCCTGGAGTGTCAGAGGCTGAAAAGTGACCTTATAGAGGTTTACAAAATTATGAGGGACATGGATAGGGTAAATAGGCAAAGTCTTTTCCCTGGGGTCGCGGATTCCAGAAGTAGAGGGCATAGGTTTAGGGTGAGAGGGGAGAGATATAAAAGGGACCCAATGGGCAAGTGTTTCACGCAGAGGGTGGTGTGTGTATGGAATGAGCTGCCAGAGGATGTGGTGGAGGCTGGTACAATTACAACATTTAAAAGGCATCTGGTTGAGTATATGAATAGAAAGGGTTTTGAGGGATATGTCCCAGGCGCTGGCAGGTGGGACTAGATCGGGTTGGGATATCTTGTTGGCATAGATGGGTTGGACCGAAGGGTCTGTTTCCATGCTGTACATTTCTATGACTCTATGACTCTAAGATTGTTGCCAGGGTTGGAACGTTTGGGCTGTAGGGAGAGGCTGAACAGGCTGAGGCTGTTTTCCCTGGAATGTCGGAGGCTGAGGGGGTAACCTTATGGAGGTTATAAAAACATGAGGGGCATGAATAGGGTAAATAGATAAGATCTTTTCCCTGGGGTGGGTGAGTCCAGAACTAGAGAGCATAAGTTTAAGGTGAGTGGGGAAAGATATAAAAGGGACCTAAGGGGCAACTTTTTTCACGCAAAGGGCGGTGTGTGTATGAAATGAGCTGCCAGAGGAAGTGGTGGAGGCTGATACAATTACAAGATTTAAAAGGCATCTGGATGGTATATGAATAGGAAGGGTTCAGAGGGATATGGGTCAAATGCTGGCAAATGGAAGTAGATTAATTTAGGATATCTGGTTGGCATAGACAAATTGGACTGAAGGGTCTGCTTCCATACTGTACAGCTCTATGACTCTAGGACTCTTTATCTTACTGGTGTTTGCGTGAGCTCACTGTGAGCAAATTGGTTGCTGCCTTATTATAGAATGATTCAACACAAACAACAGCTTATCGTGTGTGTGTGTGAGTGTGTGTGTGTGTGTGTGTGTATGTGTGTGCGTGTGTGTGTGTGTGTGTGTGTGTGTGTGTATGTGCCACGTTTTGAGGTTACTATCTAAAACTCCTTCCACATAATGCTGATTATCGTTCCGTTCAATATTTATCTAATTCCCTTTTGAAAGTTATTACTGAGCGTACATCGACTAGCCTTTCAAACAGTATGTTCCAGGTCATAAAAAAACTCATCTCTCTTCCTGTACTTTTGCCAATTACTTAAACATTTTTGCTACATTACAGCAGTGACTACACTTTAGAAGGTAATTAATGAGCTGTAAAGCGCTATGGGACATCCTCAGGCTGTGAAAGGTGGTGTATAAATGCAAGCTCTTTCCTTCTAACAGAATGGCCATTTATCTGAGTGCCATGCACTTGCTGTCTGTGCCAGACGTATCAGCACACATCAGGTAAAAGAAAACCACTTACTAACAGCTGGTGCTGTGAGGCTCATGTAAGTCTGAATGCCAACTGCTGTGTAGGCAGTTCTGCAATACTGTAAGCTGGACCAAATTTAATACCCACCAGCAATTGAGCTAATTTGGCACACATTCGTTCAGAATCCTAGGGCTAATGTACAGAGGGAAACGGAGGTTGGATTGAAACCAGAATCTGCTGAAATTCAATCAGTGACTGCCAATGTAACTTCTGACCACATCCATGTATCCCATCTGCCAACCACACCATCCAAAATATTTGTTTAAACTGCTTGAGTGTGAACATACTTTCGTTCAACTTAAGTGCAAACACAGTGCGTGATTCATACTCGCACAGCTTATAGGAGCATTCTCTTTTTAATTGATGTGATTTTGATCATACTGCTCTAAATTTATGAAAGGGAAATCTTGTCTGACAAATCTGTTACGGTGTTTTTTAAAGTTTAGTTAATAGGGTGAATAAGGGAGAACCAAGTGAATGTGGTGCATTTAGATTTTCAACATGCATTTGATAAGGTGCCACACAAGAGATTATTATAGAGATATAATAATATAGGTTATTACTTTAATAACCTTAAAGCTAATGTGTTAGCATGGATTGAAGATTGGTTAATGAACAGAAAACAAAGATTAGGAATAAATGGATCATTTGCAGTTAGACAGGTCATAGTTAGGAAGGTTTCTGTAAGGATCGGTGTTGGGATCTTGGCTAAATACAATCTCTGTCAGCAACAAAGATGAGGGGACAGTATATAATGTATCCATGGTTTTCAGTATCTAATGCAAAGTTAGGTTGCAAAATGTTAAGTGAGTGGGCAAGGACATCACAGATTCAATATAATGAAGAGAAGTATGAAGCTATCCACTTTACTAGAAAAATAGAAAAGCCAAATATCTTTTAAATGCTGAGAGACTGGGTAAAGTTTGCTTTCAGAGGCACCTAACTGCCTTGTACACAAATCATGAAAGGTTAAGATGCAGATACACCAAGCAAATGGAAAGTTAAGCTTTATTACAAAGGGAATGGAATATTACAATAAAGGAGAATCTTTGTGACACCGTTTCTGGAGTATGTGTCCAATCATAGTCTCTTTACTGCAGAAAAGATAAACCTGGCTGAGTTTTCAGAGACTGCTATGGGTCTGGAGTCACATGTCAGTCAGAACAGGTAAGGATGACAGATTTCCATTCATAAAGGAGTTAATGAACCAGATGGGTTTTTCAATTTAGAATGGTTTTATGGCCATCATTAGACCTTTAATTCCAGATTCTTTATTGAATTCAAATTCCACCATCAGTTATAGTGAGTCCCCAGAACATTATCTGGGTTTCTACATTAATAGTCCCATGCAATTAATCACAGTACATTTTAAAACATTTGCCATTATCGGTGGATGAATAATGAAGCAGTATGCCATGAGGAAGAAATGTCCCGTGAGTTTGACACCTTTATATGCTGCTGGGCGATTTGTAATCTTCCCTTATTCTCCCACATCCATTAATTGTACTATCTGTTCACTTTATTTCCCCTAACACTGTCTCAACTCTTAAATGTTCAGAGTTAAGGAGTTACTATATCTCTACGTATTTACTGCTGATTTTCTACTGAAGTGGAAGTAGTCCCCATGTTTCACAGAAATTTCTTAACAACTACAGTTTTCGAATCACTGGAAGCTGCATCAGACTGTGGCTTTAGTGTCCTTTCAGTAATGGGCAAAAATAAAACTTCACTCTAGTCTCAAAAATTATGATTGACCAATGCCGAGACTGGTCAGAGGGAATGCTGGGAATGCCACAATGCCCTCCCCTCAATTGGGCATTGTGGCATGAATATAGGCTAAGCTGGCATAGAAATTTACAATGGTCTCTCATGCTTTGTTCTTGGAATGAAGACAACATTAATTGATGGGGAGGGGAACATTAATTATTGGTACTGTGTTGGTCCTGCCAAACACATAGAATACAGCTAAATCACCTGCAGACCAGTCCACAGTTGGTTGTTGGCTCCTTTTAACATTAATGACCAAGAGCTTAGATTTAAGGAAAGAGGCAAGAGGTGTAGAGAGTTTGTGAGGAAAATTGGTGGTGGGAGTCTGGAGCTCATTGCCTGTAAGGGTGGTAAGGGCAGAAACTGTTGTGATATTTAAGAAGTATTTAGATGTGCACTTGTGATGCCGAGATACACAAGACCGTGGGTGAAATGGGATTAGAATAGTTAGGGGGTTGTTATTGACTGATGTAGATTCTGTGGCCAACATGAAATAACTCCAGAGGCCGGTATCCCATTACCATCTCCCCCTTTATTTACATATGATCAGCCCTTGACTATAGTACTGCCTCATTCAGGGTCAGGTAGCAGAGTGTCAGAATCTCTGAAACTCATCCTTTCTGTTCGTCACTGGTGGCCTGGTGGTATTGTCTCTAGACAGTTAATCCAGAAACCGAGGTTATGTCCTGGGGACCTGGGATCAAATCCTGCCACAGAAATGGTGGAATTTGAATAAAATAAAAATCTGGAGCTAAAAGTTTAATGATTATTAATTGTCGGGGAAAACCTATGTGGTTCACTAATGTCCTTTAGGAGTCTGTCATCCTTACCTGGTTTGGCGTATGTGTGACTCCAGTCCCACAGCGATGTGGTTGACTCTCAACTGCCCTCTGGGCAATGAGCGAAGGGCATTAAAAAGCCAAGGCTCCCAGATTGGACCAGATTAACAGCCCCAATTAGGGAACTCATATTCTATGAGGTCCACCTGGCTGACCACATTATAAGCTCTACAGAAAGGCCCTTGTCTGTGCAGTTGACTTCTATGACTCGAACATCATCACCAGAAAAGTGTGACACCAGAAAGTAAGATTAGATATATAGATTTTACACAATAAATGAGAAATGGGTAGTTTTCACTCTAAATTGCAGGAATAATGGGGCAAAAAGCAGGATAATTGGGATGAATGATCAACACAGACACAATGGGTTGAATGGCCTCCCTGTGTGCTGTGCAATTGCATGATCCAGAGAGTGGACAAAGGAATCAGATACTCTTAAGGTCTGTAATGTTTGTTCAGTTACAACATACACTTTAAGCTGCTTTAAAGGAAGGATTTTACATGAAATCTCTGTCTGGAAGCTGTTGAACATATTTCCCACCTTCACCTGCAGACAATTGACTCAGCATCAGACTAAATGGTTTCTACAGCCAATTGGTTCTGGTTCAAACTCGTGAGCCATGATTAAGAGATGTTAAAAATAACAAAATGGTTCAAAATTTATATTTTACAAGTTTGACGGAAGGAAATGTTTTAAACTTGGGATATGCATTTCTATATGTTTATTTGAAAAGAAGTAAAATGTAGGAAAAGACACAGCTCACATCAATAAAGCAATATGCTTCCTTATCTTTTCAAAAAAATGTATTACTTGATAAAAAAAAGTAACATTGAGATCGAGATTAAAGGAGAGCAGCAACCGAACTAAGGAAATTTATGCTGTTGATCCAGAGAGTTGCTGGTAACTTCAGTGAGTGTGACAGATTGGTTACTAGTTAATGAATGGGAGTTCACATCCCACTGTGGTAGCTTGTGAGTGCTAGTTCAGTCAATCAAATAAATCTAGAATAAAAATCTAAGATGGCTTGTTGTAAATAAAGTAAAGCGACTAGTTCATTCCTGCCATCTTTTTTCACTCTGGTAGAAATATGACTCCAGACTGACTTAAACAGCAAAGCAGGTAACTCTGACACAGATGAACACACAGTAGGAATTAGACAGGGTGGGAACTCAACGTTGACTCAGGAATCTGAAGAAGGGCTTATGCCCGAAACGTTGATTCTCCTGTTCCTTGGATGCTGCCTGACCTCCTGCGCTTTTCCAGCAACATATTTTCAGCTCTGATCTCCAGCATCTGCAGTCCTCACTTTCTCACTGAAGGATGATACACAACATTGTGCTATCATCAATCGCTGTTCCCACTACTAACCTTACAGTGAAGGGAGGTCATTGATGAAGCAGGTTGGACACTCTCCTGAGGAGTTCCTGTGGAGATGAGGCTGAGATGACTGACTTCCAAAAACAACCACCAACTTCCTTTGTACTCAATATGACTCCAACCAGTGAAGATGTTCCCCTGATTTCCATTGATTTCAATTTCACTTGGATTCCTTGGTACAGCAAGATCTGGACAACATCCAGGCTTGAGCAATAAGTGGTAGGTAACATTTATGCCAGATATGTACTAAGAAAAGAAGATGTACCATCTTGCTTTGTCATTCAATGGCATTGAGAAGTCCACCATCAACATTCTGCAGGGCATTGCCATTGACCAGAAACTTAAGGAAAAACTACATGAATACTGTGGCTATTCGACTGGATTAAAGATGGTGGTGTTCTGTGTCACTGGGTCAAAACACTCTGAAACTGCATTGTAGGTGACCTTACATGAGTTGCAGTGGTTCAGAAAGATAGCTCTTCATCACCTACTCAAGATTATGGAGGGTTGGCAACAAATGCTGGCCTTGTTGGCAGCACTCACATCCCTTGAATGGATCAAAGAATATGAGTGATGATTTATTGACTGATATTCAAAAGTGCAAGAATAGAGGTTAAAAGGCTGAACTTTCTTTCAGCAAAAAAGAAAGAACTTGCATTTATATTCTGCCTTTCAACCACTCAGGATGTCGCAGTTAATGACCATGGAAATGTAGTTACTGTTTTACTGTAAGAAACATGATCTGTGCACAGCCATGTGTAAGTAGAGAAGAGATGACCAGATACCTTTTGAAGTTTTATTTCTTTCATGGATGTGGACATCACAAGCATGGCCAACATTTGTTGCCCTTTCCGAATTTCCCTGGAACTGAGTGACTTGCTGGGCCATTTTGGAGGGCAGTTAAGAATCAACTACCTTGTTGTGTGGGTCTGAAGTCACATGTGTAGGCCAGACCAGGTAAGGATGGCAGATCGACTTTCTCTTACATTGGTTTTTACAGCAACAGTTTCCTGACCACTGTTCCTGAACACTGTTATTAAGAATAAATTCACAGATGTTAATTGAATTTAAATGTGGGACTTGAAACCAGGTGAGGAATTAGCTTGGACCTCTGATCACTAATTCAGGGACATTCAGTGTGTCATGTCCTTCCTAAACCATTTCTAGATGTGTGGCCACATTCTCTACACTTACACTTCATCCCTGAGATGTCAGTATCGGGGCGGCTTGTGGGCTGCTGGAGATAGCTTTGCTGTTGTTTCCCATGACGCCTTGATATTTGTCCTCAGACATGCAGGAGGGGTATCTGGGTGAACTGGGCATTTCTCTGCAAAGGCCATGGCAGAACCTACAAAAGATGTGGTGGAGGCTGGTCCAATTACAACATTCAATAGGCAGCTAGATGGTACATAAATAGGAAGGGTTTGGCCAAGTGCTGGCAAAGGGGACTGGATATATTTTGGATAGCTGGTTGGCCAGAATGAGTTGGACCGAAGGGACTGTTTCCGTGCTGTGCAATGTCTCCAGAAAGAGGGATAAGGCTTGCTGCTGATGGTTAGAAGTGTTTAATAGGTGATGGTCTGGTTAATATATGAGTCGCTGTGGAATGAAGAATGCTTCTTATTTGGTTCGCGTGACAGAGATATTTCTGCATCACCAGAAATAAGGGTGTTTACTATAGGCCCCCCAATAGCAGCAGAGATGTGGAGAAACAGATTGGGAAACAGATTTTGGAAAGGTGCAGAAGCCACAGGGTAGTAGTCATGGGTGATTTCAATTTTCCAAATATTGATTGGAAGCTCTGTAGATCAAGTAGATTGGATGGGACGGTGTTTGTGCAGTGTGTCCAGGAAGCTTTTCTAACTCAGTATGTAGATTGTCCAACCAGAGGGGAGGCCATATTGGATTTGGTACTTGGTAACAAACCGGGACAAGTGATGGGCTTGTTAGTGGGTGAACATTTTGGTGATGGTGACCACAATTCTGTGACTTTTACCTTGGTTATGGAGAGAGATAGGTGCGTGCAACAGGGTAGGTTTTACAATTGGGGGAAGGGTAAATATGATGCTGTAAGACAGGATCTGAGGAGCATAAGTTGGGAGCATAGGCTACCAAGGAAGGATGTCGTGGAAATGTGGAACTTTTTCCAGGAACAGATACGACGTGTCCTTGATATGTATGTACCTGTCAGGCAGGAAAGAGATGGTCGTGTGAGGGAACCTTGGTTGACGAGGGAGGTTGAATGTCTTGTAAAGAGGAAGAAGGAGGCTTACATAAGGTTGAGGAAACAAGGTTCAGACAGAGCGTTGGAGGGATACAGGATAGCCAGAAGGGAGCTGAAGAAAGGGATTAGGAGAGCTAAGAGAGGGCATGAAAAATCCTTGGCGGATAGGATCAAGGATAACCCCAAGGCATTTTATGTGTATGTGAGAAACATGAGAATGACGAGAACAAGGGTAGGTCCGATCAAGGACAGTAGTGGGAGACTGTGTATTGAGGCAGAAGAGATAGGAGAGGTCTTGAATGAGTACTTTTCTTCAGTATTTACAAACGAGAGGGACCGTATTGTTGAAGAGGAGAGTGTGAAATGGACTGGTAAGCGAGAAGAGATACTTGTTAGGAAGGAAGATGTGTTGGGCATTTTGAACAATTTGAGGATAGACAAGTCCCCTGGGCCTGACGGGATATATCGTAGGATTATGTGGGAAGCAAGAGAGGAAATTGCAGAGCCGTTGGCAATGATCTTTTTGTCTTCACTGTCAACGGGGGTGGTACCAGGGGACTGGAGAGTAGCGAATGTTGTGCCCCTGTTCAAAAAAGGGAATAGGGATAACCCCGGGAATTACAGGCCAGTTAGTCTTACTGCGGTGGTAGGCAAAGTAATGGAAAGGGTACTGAGGGATAGGATTTATGAGTATCTGGAAAGACACTGTTTGATTAGGGACAGCCAGCATGGATTTGTGAAGGGTAGGTCTTGCCTTACAAGTCTTATTGAATTCTTTGAGGAGGTGACCAAGCATGTGGATGAGGGTAGAGCAATGGATGTAGTGTACATGGATTTTAGTAAGGCATTTGATAAGGTTTCCCATGGTAGGCTTATGTGGAAAGTCAGGAGGCATGGGATAGTGGGAAGTTTGGCCAGTTGGATAGAGAACTGGCTAACCGGTCGAAGTCAGAGAGTGGTGGTAGATGGTAAATATTCAGCCTGGAGCCCAGTTACAAGTGGAGTTCCGCAGGGATCAGTTCTGGGTCCTCTGCTGTTTGTAATTTTTATTAATGACTTGGAAGAGGGAGTCGAAGGGTGGGTCAGTAAATTTGCAGATGATACGAAGATTGGTGGAGTTGTGGATAGTGAGGAGGGCTGTTGTCGGCTGCAAAGGGACTTAGATATGATGCAGAGCTGGGCTGAGGAGTGGCAGATGGAGTTCAACCCTGTCAAGTGTGAGGTTGTCCATTTTGGAAGGACAAATAAGAATGCGGAATACAGGGTTAACGGTAGGGTTCTTAGTAAGGTGGAGGAGCAGAGGGAACTTGGGGTCTAAGTTCATAGATCTTTGAAAGTTGCTACTCAGGTGGATAGAGCTTGTAAGAAGGCCTATGGTGTATTAGCGTTCATTAGCAGAGGGATTGAATTCAAGAGTCGTGAAGTGATGTTGCAGCTGTACAGGACCTTGGTTAGGTCACATTTGGAGTACTGTGTGCAGTTCTGGTTGCCTCACTTTAGGAAAGATGTGGAAGCTTTGGAGAGGGTGCAGAGAAGATTTACCAGGATGTTGCCTGGAATGGAGATAGGTTGGACGAGGATAGGTTGAGAGTGCTAGGCCTTTTCTCATTGGAACGGCGAAGAATGAGGGGTGACTTGATAGAGGTTTATAAGATGATCAGAGGAATAGATAGAGTAGACAGTCAGAAACGTTTTCCCCGGGTACAACAGAGTGTTACAAGGGGACATAAATTTAAGGTGAAGGGTGGAAGGTATAGGGGAGATGTCAGGGGTGGGTTCTTTACCCAGAGAGTGGTGGGGGCATGGAATGCGCTGCCTGTGGGAGTGGCAGAGTCAGAATCATTGGTGACCTTTTAGCGGCAATTGGATAGGTACATGGATGGGTGCTTAAGCTGGGATAAATGTTAGGCACAACATCGTGAGCCGAAGGGCTTGTTCTGTGCTGTATTGTTCTATGTTCTATATTCTATGTTCTACAACTGGAGCAGTCCCAACATTCTCCTGCCAGGGCCAGGGCCAGGGCCAGGGCCTGGGTTCTCTCCACATAGGGGGTGAGGACATGGATATCGGGCACCTCTCTAACCGTTTGGGAACCCTCTGCCCATTACAGTCCTTCGTTTCCAGTAATGAGAGAATGGGTTGGGAATGAGAGAGGTAACAGTCGGTGACATGGCTGGATTAGTACAGGCGGGGGAAAGCTGGTGAGGTTTACAAGGGGCTAAGGGAGCAGCACACACACGGGGGTTTCAGTGTGGGAGGGTGCTGTGGCTGAGGGAGCAGCACGCACACAGTGGTATCAGTGTGGGAGGGTGGTGGGGCTGAGGGAGCAGGACACACACGGGGGGTTTCAGTGTGGGAGGGTGGTGGGGTTAGGGAGCAGCACACACACGGGGGGTATCAGTGTGGGAGGGTGGTGGGGCTTAGGGAGCAGCACACACACAGCGGGTATCAGTGTGGGAGAGTGATGGGGTTAGGGAGCAGCACACAGACAGGGAGTATCGGTGTGGGAGGGTGGTGGGGCTGAGGGAGCAGCACACACACGGGGGGTTTCAGTGTGGGAGGGTGGTGGGGCTGAGGGAGCAGCACACACATGGGGGTATCGGTGTGGGAGGGTGGTGAGGCTGAGGGAGCAGCACACACACGGGGGGTATCGGTGTGGGAGGGTGGTGGGGTTAGGGAGCAGCACACACATGGGGGTATCGGTGTGGGAGGGTGGTGAGGCTGAGGGAGCAGCACACACACGGGGGGTATCGGTGTGGGAGGGTGGTGGTGCTGAGGGAGCAGCACACACACGGGGGTATCAGTGTGGGAGGGTGGTTGGGTTAGGGAGCAGCACACACACGGGGGGTATCAGTGTGGGAGAGTGGTGGGGTTAGGGAGCAGCACACTCGGGGGGGGGTATCAGTGTGGGAGAGTGGTGGGGTTAGGGAGCAGCACACTCGGGGGGGGTATCAGTGTGGGAGGGTGGTGGGGCTGAGGGAGCAGCACACACGGGGGTATCAGTGTGGGAGGGTGGTGGGGTTAGAAAGCAGCACACACACGAGGGTATCGGTGTGGGAGGGTGGTGGGGTTAGGGAGCAGCACACACACGAGGGTATCTGTGTGGGAGGGTGGTGGGGTTAGGGAGCAGCACACACAGGGGGTATCAGTGTGGGAGAGTGGTTGGGGCTGAGGGAGCAGCACACATATGGGGATATCAGTGTGGGAGAGTGGTGGGGTTAGGGAGCAGCACACACACAGGGGGTAATGCCCTTAGGGAAAGAATTTGATTATTTTGACCCAGTGACAGTGAAGGAATGACAATATATTTCCAAGTCAGGATGGTGAGTTGCTTGCAGGGTAAATTGCAGGGTGTGGTGTTTCCAAGTTGCTCATTGTTCCAGAGGATTCCCTGGTGGGAGATCGTGGATTATCTACAGAGTCCATGAGTTAAATTGAACTGGAATTCAGGTCAATTGGCCCAGGAGGGTATCCCTCCATAGGTGACACCCCAGCCCACCCCAACACTCTCTTCCCCACCAGCAGCTGCCGAGTTAAAATCCACCCGAGGGAGTCAGGCCTGACACCCGTCCAATTTCTGTTAAACTGCACTTGGATTACTGTGTAGGCCTTGTATTCCTGTGTCACCGTTATGTGAAGGAATGAAAGAATATAAACGGAAATACTGAAAAGTAGCTTTATTTTAATAAAAAATATTGGTGTTTCCTGCTATGTGGAAACGCGTAGGAAACATCAGAAAAACCTGCTGACAGAAAGGCTGATTAAACAGAGGCTATCGGAAATCATTCAATATCTTCCCAAACTTGGAACTCACATCAGAACACAGTGGAATCCTGTAGGAGACAGAGGCAATCATTTAAATACAATACTTTGTCTTTTAAGGCATTATTTTTTGACATGGAGAATCTGACACAAAGTCAGATTTACCCTCAATTTGATTTCTTCTGTTGAAGACGTTGACGCATTTTGGAGACAGTTCTACAAGTGCAGGGTTTCACCGTCTGCTTCTCAGAAACGGTACCCCCACTGTGGGCAGGCTACCTGGAGGGCACTCTCACAGAGCTTGATGCCAGCTCCCAGTTAACGTCAAACACACACAAACAGGCATGCATTCACACACACACACACACACACACACACAGGCGTGCATTCACACAGACACATAATCGGTTATACTCACACACACGCACATACACACACACAGACACACATATATGCAAATGTGCACATAAACACACAAACATGCATCTACTATCTCACACAAACACACAGGCTACCATCAAAACAAATACAGGCAAATTGATGCACATTATTGGACTGTTAAGCCATTGTAAGGGACAGCAGTTTAACTATGGAACATGCAACAAGAGCCCAGTCAATGCAGGCCTCTGACCCATGGGGAATTTCATGTACTCCGTTGTGTAGCCATCTGATGCTATAGAGAGATGATCCTGAGCTTTCCTTTGGAGCTGGGCAGGCCTCTGGCAGATTGTCCACTGCCTCACTACTCCCCACAAATGTTAATGAGGCTTGGGAGTTTTATTTAACTCTATCATGGAATGTGGGTGTAGCTGGTGGGGCTTGTCCCGAAATGCTCTCGAGAAGGTGGCGATAAATTGTCACCTTGAACCGCTGCAATCCAGGTGGTATCTGTAGCAGCTGAGTGGCTTGTGCAGTCATTCCAGAGGGTGGTTTAGAGTCTGCAGTAGGTCTGGAGTCACATGTAGGCTGGACCAGGTAAGAATGGTAGTTTCCTTCCCTAAAGGATATGAAGAAACCTGCTGAGATTTTATGATAAATCGATGATAGGTTAATGATTACTGTCTCTGAGATTCTTTTTCAATCCCAACTTGAATAAAGTCCGCCGGCTACAGTGGTAGGATCTGAAACTGTGTCCAGAAGTCCTTAGCTTGCACCTCTGGATTCTAGACCAGTGTCATGACAACCACATCATCACTGCTTTCATTAAAATGGCCGACACCAGTGTGAGGGATGAAGGTGGGGCAGAGGGCTGGGGTTTTGGAGCTCACATCACACCTCCCCAGCCTCTCCCCCATTAGGCATCATCCCCAATTTGAGTTACAATCAGCCCTGGAATAACCAAGACTGGAGTTGTGTAAAGCACAGTGGTGATTCAGTTTACTCATTCACCGCAAACACTTCACTGTTCAGTGTTAAATAAACACACAAGAGATCAATAAAACATTCCCAGAAACCTGATTTGCATAAACCAGAACTGATGGCACAATTAATAACCCCACAGGGGGCAAGAATAAATTTGCCTCTGTCCAGGGATCACTAGGAATGAGTTTTAATGAGGTTGCTTATTTGTGAATTTGACTGGCTGTTTTCTCTTTTAAATCAATACCTCATTAAAACCCTCTCTAATGATTTTACCAGTGAGAGTTTATATTGTAATAGTGTACTTTAACATTAGCTTGGTTGGCTGGATGGCTAGTTAGTAACACCAACAGTGTGGGTTCAATTTCCCCAATGGCTGAGTTCCCCATGAAGGACCCTCCTTCTCAACCCCTTGCTGAAGTATGGTGACCCTGAGGTTAAACTACCACTAGCTGTCTCTCTCTCTCTCTCTAATGACAGTGCAGCCCTATGGTCTAGTAGGGCAGCTGACCACTTCTTTTTAAACCTCATTGAAGATGAAATCACTTTTTCTTTCTGCATTTTTACACGGAGCAAGTGTTGGTGGGTGTGAGTTGCTTCTCATCCCTGGGTGTGGGTATTAAGGCCACAATCTCCAATTTTGGACGGAATGGGATTATCAGCTTTTCTAAGTATTACATTGACTGTAAAATACTTTGGAATGGCTGCCATTACGAAAGATGTGGTATCAATCTAACTCACCCTTTCTTCTGTCTGTGAAGGCTGCTTACCTAGAAGCTTTTAGGGCTGGATTTGTTGTGTCCGTCAATGATTTTAGCCTTTGCGTACTCTGGCTTGGGCACATTGTCTTCGGATCCTGTCACCAGACTTTAGGAAGGATGTGAGGATTCTTGAGAAGGTGCAGCCTTGAGATTTACCAGAATGCTTTTTGGGATGAGGGATTTTAATTGGGCTTGTGTTCCTTGGAGCAAAGGAGACTGAGGGGAGTTTTGATACGGCCCACATAAGGTTATAGCAGGTTAGGATAAGAAAAACAAAGAAAATGTTGCTCCCAATAGTTGATGGTGCAAGGCCTGAGGGAGGAAGATTGAAGATTTTGAGAAAAGCATGAGAAAGAAAACTTTCCTGCAACATGTGGCGATAACCTGGAATGGTCTGCTCATGAGGGATGTGAAAAATGGAGATGGTCAATGATGTCAGCAGGAGATTGGATGGAGACATTCAAGAAATGAAAGTGTAATGCTACAGAGATTGAGTGAGATTGACTTATTTGCTCTGTGGAGGGCTGCCATGGAGTCAATGCACCAAATGGCCTTCCTGTGTGCTTTAGCTGACTATGACTAACAGTCAAGAATTATCCAAAAGATAATTTTCCTACTGGCTATTGGAAGGTTGGATGCTCCAGGATAGACCTATTGGGTAACAATGCCAGGGGGTGGAGGCAGCCTTGTCAGAGATGATGAAATTTCCACCAATGATATAGTCAGATTGAGTCCAAAATTTCCAAAGCATTATCTAGGTCTCTGGATTAACATCACTAGCAATAATACCGCTAGGCTGTCACTGCCCTCATCGTGAACGAAGATTGAATACATGACAACAGGTGCATGAAGCAGTGAAGTGGTGAGCACAACGGTTTATAAACAAGGAAGAAGAGCAGGCCTCATGGCCCTTTGGGCCTGACCTATCATTCAATCATATCGTGGCTGATCTGACTTTAGCCTCAACTCTACATTTCTGCGTATCCCCAATAATCTTTCATCTTTTATTTCGTAATAACTATCGGTTCCGCTTGGCAAGGTGGGTTATTGACAAACCTCCAGCCTTCACTTCAAGGACAAAAAAAACTAACTTTGTGCAATACAAATGGAAATAATTAAAGAAAGGCAAAAAAAAAGGGGACTGTGCACACATTTCATCATCTTTATTTAACGTGTTAATTTTGTGACCTTGCCAACATTTCTCCCCAGCATGTCCCTGGATATCTTTACATTTAAAGGTGATGACAGAACCACACAACTTTTCCAAAAAAAATACATTGGATGCTGTTTAATAATATGTAGCAACAGAAAGGTCCTCATTACCGAGAGGGGAGGGGGAAGGGAATGAGGGTGACTTTGGGGAAGAGGGAATTGGGAGAGACTGAATGATGTAGTCAGTGGCTGGCCGGGTATGTCCTCTCTAATCCCCCTCCAAACATCCTCCACCCTCGATCCTCAGTTTGTATCCAGAGCAAAGCAAAGAGGTGAAATTTACCTCAGAACACCTCAGTCTTAATTCAAGTGTAAAGCTTGAGATGGTGTGAACCCAATAATGGTAAGTACATTGAATCAGAGAAAGCTACAGTGTGCAATGAAGCCATTCAGCCCATTGTATCGACCTGGTAGTGTTTCTCAATTAATTCCACTCCCCTCCTCTTTCCCCATATCCTTGTGATTTATTTAAATGTTTATTCAATACTCTTTAGAAAGTATTGAATTTGCTTTTGTCACTCTGTTCAAGCAGCACATTCCAAAACACAACCATCCACTGTCAAAGAACAAGTTCCTTCCTGGCTCACCCTTGCTCTTTTGCCAATCATCTTCAATCCAGAACCTTTGGCTCCAAACCCTTTGGTCACTGGAAGTTTTCCCCTTATTTAATTGATCAAAACCATTCATACAAAAGGCTCATGTGATGTAGTGCTAATGCCCCTACCTCTCGGTCACAAGGTCAAGTTCCACCTGTCCTGGAGGAGTGTCATGACATACCTGAACAGCAAATTCCAATATGGAACCGCTTTCACATTTCCCCTTCTCTATCCAAGAAGAACAATCCCAAATTGGTTTCCAAATTAACTGAAGTCCGCCATCCCGTCTCCCATTCTAATAAACATTTCCTCTGTACCCTCTCCAACGCTTTGCCATCTTTTCTACAGTTTAGGCGAAAGTGAGGACTGCAGATGCTGGAGGTCAGAGTTGAAAAATGTGGTGCTGGAAAAGCACAGCCGGTCAGGCAGCATCCAAGGAACAGGAGAGTCAACGTTTCGGGCATAAGCCCTTCATCAGGAATGATCTACAATACAATGCTTAAGAGTTGTACCTAATCATCCAACTGGAGGTTATGGGATTAACAATGATAAAGTAATGGCAACTACCACTGGAGACATCAGATCACTTGTGACTAGGACCTGATGGAAGATGGTTTTGTTGAGGAACAACTCAGCCATGTTTCAGTACATAGAGTAAATAAGTATTAAATGTTTATTAGTTTTCCTTAGTGGCAGGTGTCCAGTTGTCATCTAGCTAAAGTAAGGAACTTGTTTGTGACATCAACACACTAACCTTCATTTTTTAAAGGTCTCAGCTAATTTTCTTGCTTTTTCCTCTGCATGTCAAATGATAAATGCAATTCAAAAACGCAGCACAAATGAGTAATCAGAGTCAATGCTGACCTCACCTGCTGTAAAGCTGGTGATAGGGAGCCAGCTCTTTGACTTTGTGGGAGACAGGTGAATGACCAATCCTGTCCATGCAGCCTGAGGATCAGCTCCACAGACACTGCCCCCTCCAGGGACGGCTGGCAGATTGCCAAAATCTAAAGGTCCCTGCTGGGGGTGAGCTTTGGAGTTTGGGGTTGACAGACGTGGAGCAGAGTCAAAGCTGCCCTCCCCGATGACTAACCCAAACTCGGAGTAATTGATGCTGAAAACTTCATGCCAGAACAGTAAAACATTCCGTTCCAAATTGGGTATTTTGAAGGGCATGGAAATTCACATTTTCCGAATGTGCTGAGCTCACGCTGTGTTTCTTAAATAAAAACAGAACTTTCTAGAAACTCGGTAGGTCTGGCAGCCTTTGTACAGAGAGGAAGATAGGGTTAATAATTCAGATCTAGGACCTTTCAGCTGTTCAATGTGACATCTTCCAATGGAATGTGTCACCTTCAGCCAATATGAAATTCTATTAAAAGAAACAGCTGCATTTACATAGCAACTTTCATGACCTCAGGGCCCAAAGCATGTAATAACCAATTAAGTGTCTTTTAAATGTCAGAATGTAATATTGACATAACCTATTAAGATAGCTAACTCATAGGCTAACTGTCATTTTGCATTAATACTTGTTTTGAGGAACAGAAACACATAGTATGTCATTTAGAAACCAGATGGTTCTATAAGAATTGACCATAGGTTTGATGAAATTTCGAATCGAGTGGTGAAAGCAAAAATTTCATCCACCTGTGCATGAGCTGACTAAAATAAATTACAACAACTTGCAATTCTACCACATGACCATCAGAAAAAGGAACAGGAATAGACCGTTCGACCCCTTGAACCTCCACCAATTGCTCCACTATTCAACAGGATCATGGCTGATCCGACATTCCCCACATCCACTTTCCTGTCTTTTCCCTGAAACTCTTGATTCCCTAACTGATCAAGATCTATCTACCTCGGCCTTAAAAATACACAAGGACTCTGCCCTCCCGCAACCCCCCCCACCCACCCCCCACCCCCCAACAGCTCTCTGTGGAAAGCAGTTCCAAAGCCTCTCAACCTTCTCAGAGAAGAAGTTCCTCCTCATCACAGTTTTAAATTGATGTCCCTTTGTTCTGACACTGTGCCCTCTGGTCTCAGACTCTCCCATGAAGGGAAACATCCCCTCAACATTTACTCTTCTAACTCCCTTAGGAATCTTATACGTTTCAATGAGATCATCTCTCATTCTTCTCAACTCCAGTGAGTACAGCCCCAACCTGTTCAATCTTTGCTCATAAGTCAATCCCTCAATACACAAGGGATCATCCTAACCTTTTCTGAACTGCCTCCAGTGAAAAGAGATCTCTCCTTAAATAAGGGACCAAACCTGCTCACAGTACTCCAGCTATGGTCTCCCCAGCACCTTGTACAGTTACAATAAGACTTACCTACTCCCATACCTCAAGCCCCTTGAAACAAGGGCCAACCTTTCATTAACCCTTCCTGATTACCTGCTGCTTCTGTGTGTTAGCTTTCAGAAGGGTGTGTTAGCCCTCAGAAAGCCCCAGTACCTTCACAACATCTGACCTTGTGCAATGTGGAACCCCTCCAGTGGGTTCATGTCAATTGCCCACATGAGGACCTCAGTTGCTGATGGAGCAGGGAAGCTGTCCATGAGCCTGTTGAGAGTCTGTTTCTGGGAAAGCACAGCAGGTCAGGCAGCATCAGAGGAGCAGGAAAATTGACGTTTCGGGCTGGAGCCCTTCATCAGGAATCGAGCCTCGGGGGTGGAGTGATAAAAGGAGGGGGGTAGGGTTGGGGAGAAGGTAGCTGAGAGTGCAATAGGTGGATGGAGGTGGGGGTAAAGGTGATAGGTCGGAGAGGAAGGTGGAGCAGATAGGTGGGAAGGAAGATTGACAGGTGGGACAGGTCATGAGGATGGTGCTGAGCTGGAAGGTTGGAACTGGGATAAGGTGGTGGAAGGAGGGAATGAGGAAACTGGTCAAATCCACATTGATGCCCTGGGGTAGAAAGGTTCTGAGGCGGAAGATGAGGCGTTCTTCCTCCAGGCGTCAGGTGGTGAGGTGGTGGAGGCCCAGGACCTGCATGTACTCAGCAGATTGGGAGGGGGAATTTGAAATGTTCAGTCACGGGGTGGTGGGGTTGGTTGGTGCAGGTGTCCCAGGGATGGTCTCTAACATGCTCTGCGAGAAGGCGTCCATTGTCCCCAATGTAGATGAGACCACGTCGGGAGCAATGGATACAATATATGACATTGGTGGAAGTGCAGGTGAAACTTTGATGGATGTGGAAGGCTCCTTTGGGGCCTTGGTTGGAGGTAAGGAGAGAGGTGTGGGCGCAGGTTTTGCAATTCCTGCGGTGGCAGGGGACGGTACCAGGAGGGGAGGGTGAGTTGTTGGGGGGTGTGGACTTGACCTGGTGGTCACAGAGGGAATGGTCTTTGCGGAAAGTGGATAGCGGTGGGGAGGGAAATATCTCCCTGATGGTGGGGTCCATTTGTAGGTGGCGGAAATATCAGCGGATGATGTGATTTATGTGGAGGTTGGGAGGGTGGACAGTGAGGACCAGGAGGGTTCTGTCCTTGTTGTGGTTGGAGGGGTGGAATTCGAGGGTGGAAGTGGGGGACGTGGATGAGATGTGTTGGAGGGCATCTTCAACCACGTGGGAGGAGAAAGTTTGGTCTTTAAAGAAGGAGGCCGCTTGGTGTATTCTGTGGTGGAACTGGTTCTCCTGGGAGCAGATGCAGTAGAGGCGGAGGAATTGGGAATAAGAGATGACATTTTTTTTAGATTAGATTAGATTAGATTAGATTACTTACAGTGTGGAAACAGGCCCTTCGGCCCAACAAGTCCACACCGCCCCGCCTAAGCGCAACCCACCCATACCACTACATTTACCCTTTACCTAACACTACGGGCAATTTAGCATGGCCAATTCACCTGACCTGCACATCTTTTTGGACTGTGGGAGGAAACCGGAACACCCGGAGGAAACCCACGCAGACACGGGGAGAATGTGCAAACTCCACACAGTTAGTCGCCTGAGGCGGGAATTGAACCCGGATCTCTGGCGCTGTGAAGCAGCAGTGCTAACCACTGTGCCACCGTGCCGCCCACTTTTTTGCAGGAGGTAGGGTGGGAGGAGGTGTAATCCAGGTAGCTGTTGGAATCAGTGGGTTTGTAAAAAATGTCAGTGTTGAGTCGGTTCTTGTGGATGGAGATGGAGAGGTCTAGGAAGGGGAGGGAGGTGTCAGAGATGGTCGAGGTGAATTTAAGGTCAGGGTGGAATGTGTTGGTGAAGTTGATGAACTGCTCGACCACCTCGCGGGAGCATGAGGTGGTGCCAATGCCATCATCAAAGTAGTGGAAGAAAAGGTGGGGAATGGTGCCAGTGTAACTACGGAAGATGGACTGTTCTATGTAGCCAACAAAGAGACAGGCATAGCTGGGGCCCATATGGGTGCCGATGGCTACCCCTTTGGTCTGGAGGAAGTGGGAGGATTGGAAATAGAAATTATTGAGGGTGAGGACCAGTTCAGCCAAAAGAATAAGAGTGTCAGTGGAAGGGTACTGGTGGGAACGTCGGGAGAGGAAGAAACGAGAGCTCCTGATGAAGGGTTCTGGCCCGAAATGTCAATTTTCCTGCTCCTTGGATGCTGCCGGACCTACTGTGCTTTTCCAGCAATATACTCTCAAATCTGGTCTCCAGCATCTGCAGACCTCACTGTCTCCCCATCCATGAGCCTGCCTGACATGGGGGTGAAGGTGTGATGTAATATACTCTCCCACCCAATTAAATACACCTACAGGCCATCAAACACAGCACAAAGGAGGCATGACATGTTTATATGTCAGACAGGTCAATCGTGGGGTGATCCAAGTGTATATTAAAAGCCATGTCACTGGACAGCACCAGGGAGAAAATCAGAAGCAACATTAACACTGCCACTGGAACCTTACCAATGACAGAAATTGACTAGTGGGCAGCACGGTGGCACAGTGGTTAGCACTGCTGCCTCACAGCACCAGGGACCCGGGTTCAGGCAACAGTCTGTGTGGGTTTCCTCTGGTTTCCTCCCACAGTCCAAAAGATATGCAGGTTAGGGTGAATTGGCTGTGCTAAATTGCCTGTAGTGTTAGGTGAAGGGGTAAATGTAGAGGAATGGGTCTGGGTGGGTTGCTCTTCGGAGGGTCGGTGTGGACTTGTTGGGCCAAAGGGCCTGTTTCCACACTGTAACTAGTCTAATCAAAAATATGTTGAGTTTCTCTTTACTTTTCTTTGTACAGTATATTCTCAGAACTGGCTTCTGATATTAATTTCTGCTGGAACTTTTATGATCATTATTTTTCATTGATTGTTTTATTTGGGAGGGAGGTTTTGTTTTCCTTTTGTTCTTACAGCACATAATGGTTCATGGAGCCAGTTTTCTACTGCCAAGGCCGGCCGGAATTGGCACATTTACAAGATGGTTATTGATGGTCTGCAAGAATGTATGAAATGGGGTGACATAAGGGCAGCACAGTGGTTAGCACTCTGCTTCACAGCGCCAGAGACCTGGGTTCAATTCCCGCCTCAGGCGACTGACTGTGTGGAGTTTGCACATTCTCCCCGTCTCTGTGTGGGTTTCCTCCCACAGTCCAAAGATGTACAGGTTAGGTGAATTGGTCATGCTAAATTGTCTGTAGTGTAAGGTGAAGGGGTCAATGTAGGGGAATGAATCTGGGTAGGTTGCTCTTCAGAGGGTCGGTGTGGACTTGGAAGTAATCTGTAAATAAGCCTGGAGTATGCCACTTTGTCCAGGGAGTTCACAAGTTCAAATCAGTTTGAAATTTTTACAAATTTATTCATTGGATGCGGGCATTGCTGGCAAGATCAATATGTTTCTAAGGTAGTGTAGATGAGCTACCCAGCTGAACCAGTACAGTCTATGTGTTATAGTTACCCTACAGTGCTTCTTTGGAGGGAATTCCAGGATATTGACCCAGTTTCACTGCAGGAATGGTGATATATTTCTCAATTTGGATGATGAGTGACCTGGAGGGGAGTTTGCTGATGATGGTGTACCTGTGCATCTGCGAGATGGAAGTGGTTCTGGGTTTGGAAGGTGAGTGTTGCAATGCATCTTGTAGTTAGTACACACTGCTGCTACAGAGTGTTGGTAGTGGAGGGAGTGGTGCCAATCAAGTGGGCTGCTTTGTTCTGGATGGTGTCAAGGCTCTTGAGTGTTGTAGGGGCTGCACCCATCCAGGCAAGTATTCTATCACACACCTGGCTTGTGCTTTGAAGATGGTGCACAGGCTTTCAGGAGACAGCAGGTGACTTACGGAATTCCCAGGCTCTGTGCTGAATAATAATGAGTTGATTTTGAAAGATCACAATCAGAGCAGCTCATGGCTGTGAGAGGGGATCGTACACAGATGGGCCAGGCAAGGACTGTCAATTGCCTCTATTGCATGGCTATCTGGTGTGAAGGAGAGAAGCTGTTTTACATACCAGCACGGGTAGGTTTGCTGTGGGGATAACTGCAGTCACATTGCCACATATTCCAGTTTATCAGTGACATTCAGCTTTCAAGCGTCTGGCATAAAAAGGACAAACAGTAACAGTCAGGAGTAATCTCAGCCTGGGGCTTAGTGTAGACTGTTAGTGAATATAGAAACACAGACGAGTCGTGAATACAGATACATAGACTGTTAGTGAATATGGAAACACAGACTGTTAGTAAATATAAAAACACAGACTGTTAGTAAATATAAAATTATAGACTGTTAGTGAATATAGAAACACAGACGAGTCGTGAATACAGATACATAGACTGTTAGTGAATATGGAAACACAGACGAGTCGTGAATACAGATACATAGACTGTTAGTGAATATGGAAACACAGACTGTTAGTAAATATAAAAACACAGACTGTTAGTAAATATAAAATTATAGACTGTTAGTGAATATAGAAACAGAGACTGTAAGTAAATATAAAAACACAGACTTAGTGAATATAAAAACACAGACTGTTAGTGAATATAGAAACACAGTATGTTAGTGAATATAGAAACTCAGACAGATAATGAATACAGAAACACAGACGTAGTGAATATAGAAACACAGACATAGTGAATATAGAAACATAGCCTGTTACTAAATACAGAAACACAGAATGTTAGTGGATTTAGAAACTCAGACTGTTAGTGAATATAGAAACACACACAGACAGTAAATAGAGAAACACAGAATGTTAGTAAACATAAAAACACAGAAGAGAAAATGCTGGAAAATCTCAGCAAGTCTGGCAGCATCTGTAAGGAGAGAAAAGAGCTGAAGTTTTGAGTCTAAATGACCCTTTGTCAAAGCTAAAAATAGGGAGAAATAGGGAGGCATTTATACTAGGCTGAGAGAAGGTGAGTTATGGCTCCAGAAGCAAAGTAGCAATAAAGAGGTGATAATGACCCTTTGCTACCCTTCTCCTCTGTTTTCCATTTTGTCTCTGCTTCACCTATCCCCCCCATCTCCCATATTTTTTGTCACATAGCACTGGCTTCAGCCTTGGTCATTTACAGCTCCTAATCTCCCTATAATCTCTCTATGCACTGTCATTATCACGTCTTTATTGCTACCTTTGCTTCTGGAGCCATGACTCACCTTCTCTCATTTTGGATTGGTGGTGCTGGAAGAGCACAGCAGTTCAGGCAGCATTCGAGGAGTCACCTCTCAGCCTAGTATAAATACCTCCCTATTTCGCCCTTTTTTTTAGCTTTGACAAAGGGTTAGTTAGACTTGAAACGTGAGCTCTTTTCTCTCTTTACAGATGCTGCCATACTGCTGAGATTTTCCAGCATTTTCTCTATTGGTTTCAGATTCCAGCATCCGCAGTAATTTGCTTTTATATAGAAACACAGGCTGTTAGTGAAAATATAAACACAGACAGTTAGTGAACATAGAAGCACAGACTACTAGTGAATGTAGAAACACAGACAGTTAGTGAATCTAGAAACAAAGATTGTTAGTGAACATTGAAACACAATGTTAGTGAATATAGAAACACAGGCTGGTCATGAATGTAGAAAAACAGACAGTTAGTAAATATTGAATTACAGGGTGTCAGTGAATGGACTGATAGATTCCCTACAGCGTGGAATCAGGCCCTTCCGCCCAACAAGTTCACACTGACCCTCCGAAGAGCAACCCACCCAGACCCATTCCCCTACATTTTACCCCTGACTAACACACCTAACACTATGGGCAATTTAGCATGGCCAATTCACCTAACCTGCACATCTTTGGACTGTGGGAGGAAACCAGAACATCCAGATGAAACCCACGCAGACACGAGGAGAATGTGCAAACTCCACATAGTTGCCCGAGGTGAGAATTGAACCTGGGTCCCTGGTGCTGTGAGGCAGCAGTACTAACCACTGAGCCACCGTGCCGCCATTACTGAACATAGAAACACAGACAGGTCATGAATACAGATACACAGATTGTTAGTGAATATAGAAACACAGACAGTTAGTGAATATAGAAAGGAAGAATGTTATTGAATATAGAAACATAGACTGTTAGTGAATATGGAAACAGACAGTTTTCAACTGTAGAAACTCAACTATTAGTGCATGTCAAAACACTGTAAATATTGAAACAGAGGCTGTTATTGAAAAAAAATACACAGATTGTTTGTGAATATATAAACACAGACAGTTAGTTAATATAGAAAAATAGGCAGTTAGTGAATATAGAAACACAGAGTGTTAGTGAGTGTAGAAACACAGACTATCAGTGAATATAGGAACACAGACTGTTAGTGAATATACAAACACAGACAGATAGTGAACATAGAAACACAGAATGTTAGCAAATATAGAAAGACAGACAGCCAGTGAATATAAAAACACAGACAGTTAGTGAATATAGAAGCACAGACTGTTAGTGAATATCCAAAAACAGACTGTTAGTGAATATAGAAACAAAGATTATTAGTGAACATCGAAACACAATATTAATGAATATAGAAATACAGAGTGTTAGTGAATATATAAACACAGGCTGGTCATGAATGTAGAAACACAGACAGCTAGTGAATGTTGAATCATAGAGAAATAGTGAACATAGAAACATAGACTCTTAGTGAATATTGAATCACAGGCTGTTAGTGAATATAGAAACAGATAGCTTTCAACAGTAGAAACTCAACTATTAGTGCATGTAGAAACACAGATAGTGAAAATTGAAACAGAGGCTGTTGGTGAAAATAGATGCACAGATTGTTTGTGAATATATAAACACAGACAGTTAGTGAATATAGAAACACAGACTATAGTGAACATAGAAACACAGACTGTGATGAACACAGAAACACAGAGTGTCAGTGACTATAGAAACAGACTGTTAGTGAATATACAAACACAGACAATGAATATAAAAACGTAGAGTGTTAGTGAATAGAAATGCAGACAGTTAGTAAATATAGAAACATAGACTGTCAGTGAATATAGAAACACAGACTGTCAGTGAATATAGAAACACAGAATGGTCGTGTGAATAGAAACACAGACTGTTAGTGAACATAGCAACACATATTGTCAGTGAACCGACAAATGCAGAATGTGAGTAAATATAAAAACACAAACTGGTAGTGAAAATAGAAAGACAGACTGCCAGTGAACATAGAAACTTAGACTGTTAGTGAATAGGAGAAAGTGAGGACTGCAGATGCTGGAGTTCAGAGCTGAAAATGTGTTGCTGGAAAAGCGCAGCAGGTCAGGCAGCATCCAAGGAGCAGGAGAATCGACTTTTCGGGCACGAGCCCTTCTTCAGGAATCCTAAAGAAGGGCTCATGCCCGAAACGTCGATTCTCCTGCTCCTTGGATGCTGCCTGACCTGTTAGTGAATATACAAACACAGTCTGTTAGTGAATATAGAAAGACAGACTGCTGGTGAATGTAGAAACATAGACTGTTAGTGAATGTAGAAACAGAGTGTTAGCGAATATCGAAACAGAGACTGTTAATGAATACAAAAGCATAGACTGTTTGTGAAAATAGAAACACAGGCTGTAAGTGCATATAAAACCACTGACTGTTAAATGAATATATAAACATAGACAGTTAGTTGAATATAGAAACACAGACTGCTGGTGAATATGGAAGCATAGATTGTTAGTGAATTTAGAAACACAGGCTGTCAGTGAATATAGAAATACAGACTGTTAGTGAATATAGAAACATAGACTGTCAGTGTATATAGAAACATAGACTGTTAGTGAATATGGAAACACAGAGAAACATAGACTGTTACTGAATATAGAAACACAGAATGTTAGTGAATATGGAAACAGAGACTGTTAGTGAATATCGAAGTATAGACTGTTAGTGAATATATAAACACAGACTGTTGGTGCATGCAGAAACACAGACCATTAGTGAATAAAGAAACATGGACTATTAGTGAATATAGAATTAGGGAATTGTTAGTGAAGGTAGGAACACAGAATGTTAGTGAATACAGAAACACGGACTACTGATGAACAAAGAAACATAGGCTGTCAGTGAATATAGAAACACAAACTGTTAGTGAATATGGAAAATCAGACAGAAAGTGAGAATAGAGACACAGACAGTTTTTGAAAATAGAAAAGCAGACTGTTCAGTGCATATAGAAACATGGACTGTTAGTGAATATAGACTTTCAGAACTGTGAGTGAATTAAGAAATACAGAATGTTAGTGAATATAGAAACCCAAACTGTGAGTGAGTATAGAAACACAGAATGTTCATGAAGACAAAAACACAGACTCTGAGTGAGCACAGAAACACAGATTGTCACTGAATATAGAAGCACACAGAGTCCGTGAATACAAAAACACAGACATTTAGTGAATATAGAAACACAGTCTGTTAGTGGAGATAGAAAAGTGAACTGTTAGTGAATACAGAAACATAAACTGTTACTGAATATAGGAACATAGACTATACAAACACAGACTGTTAATGAATATAGAAACACAGCATTTTAGTGAATATAGAAACATACAGTGTTAGTGAATACTGAAACAGTCAGTGAAAACAGAAACACAGAAAATAAAGACTGTTAGTGAATATAGAAACACAAGTTGTTAGTGAAAATAGAATCAGAGACCAATTGTGAAAATACAAACACAGTTAGTGAATATAGAAACACAGACTGTTTGTGAATATACAAACACAGATAGTTAGTGAATATAGAAACACAGACTGCTAGTGAATTTAGACAGAGTGTTAGTGAACGTTCAAACATAGACAGATAGTGAATATAGAAACAAAGATTGTTAGTGAACATAGAAACACAATGTTAGTGAATATAGAACCACAGAGTGTTAGTGAATATAGAAACCCAGACTGGTCATGATTTTAGAAACACTGACTGCTAGTGAATATATAAATGCAGACAATTAGTGAAGGTAGGAAAAAAGAATATTAGTGAATATGCTAACACAGACTGTTAGTGAGTATAGAAACACAGGCTGTTAGTGAGTATAGAAACACAGGCTGTTAGTGAAAATAGAAACACAGTTAGTGAATATAGAAACACAGATTGTTAGTGAATATACAAACACAGGCAGTGAGTATAGAAACACACTCTGTTTGTGAATATAGAAATACACACTGTTAGTGAATATAGAAACACAGACACTTAGTGAATAGAGAAACATAGACTGTTAGTTAATATAGAAACAAGGTCAATTAGTGAAGATAGAAACAAAGGCTGTTGGTGAATATAAAAACAGATAGTGCATATAGAAACAGAGACAGTGAATATAGAAACAAGGACAGGTAGTGAATATAGAAACAGACTGTTTGTGAGTATAGAAACACAGACAGTTAAAGGATATAGGAACACAGACTGACAGTGAATATAGAATCGCAGACATTTAGTGAATATGCAAACACAGGCAGTTAGTGAACATAGAAACACAGACTGTTAGTGAATACAGAAATAAAGACTGTCAGAGAATGTAGAAACACAGACTGTTAGTGAATACACAAACACAGACAGTTTGTGAACATAAAAAGACAGACGATTAGTGAATATAGAAACACAAACTGTCAGTGAACATGCAAACACAGAGAGTTAGTGAACATGGAAACATAGACTGTGAACATAGAAACACAGACTGTTAATGAGTATAGAAATACAGATTGCTAGTGAAAATAGATACACAGACTGATTGTGAATATACAAACACAGTTAGTGAATATAGAAACACAGACTCTTTGTGAATATACAAACACAGACAGTTAGTGAATAGAGAAATACCAACAGTGAATATAAAACATAGTTAGTGAACATAGAAATGCAGAATATTAATGAATAAAGAAACACAGACTGTTAGTGAATTTAGATACTGAATGTTATTGAACGTTCAAACACAGACAGATAGTGAATAAAGACTGTCAGAGAATGTAGAAATACAGACTGTTAGTGAATACACAAACACAGACAGTTCATGAACATAAAAAGACAGACGGTTAGTGAATATAGAAACACAGACTGTTAGTGAATATAGAAACACAGACTGTTAGTGAATATAGAAACACAGACTGTCAGTGAATATAGAAACATAGACTGTTAGTGAATATAGAAACACAGACTGTCAGTGAATATAGAAACACAGACTGTTAGTGAACATAGGAACACAGACTGTTAGTGTATATACAAACACAGGTTGTCAGCAAACATGCAAATGCAGAATGTTACTGGATACAGAAACACAGAATGTTCATGAATATAGAGACACAGACTATTAGTAAATATAGGAATACAGACTGCTGGTGAATAAAGAAACATAGACTGTAAGTGTAGATACAAACATAGGCTGTTAGTGAATATTGAAACAGAGACTGTAAATAAAAATAGAAATGTAGACTATTAGAGAATATAAAAACACAGACTATTAGTGAATATATAAACACAGATTCTTAGTGAATACAGAAACACAGACGGTCAGTGAACATAGAAACACAGACTGTTAGAGAATATAGAAACACAGGCTGTTATTGAACATAGAAACACAGACTGTTAGTGAATACACAAACACAGACTATTGTTGAATATTGAAACACAGATTGTTAGTGAATATACAAACACAGAAAGTAAGTGAACATACAAATGCAGAATGTTACTGAATATAGAAACAGAGAATGTTTGCAAATATAGAAACACAGATTGTCAGTGCATATACAAACACAGCCTGTTAGTAAATACAGAAACACAGACTGTTAATGAATATAGAAACACAGACTGTTAGTGAATAATTAAACACAGACAGTTTTTGAATATAGAAACACAGACTGTTGATGCATATAGAAACATAAAATGTGAGTGAATATAGAAACACAGACTGTTAGTGAATATTGAAAGACAGACTGTTCGTGAATATAGAAACACAGACTGTTAGTGAATATTGAAAGACAGACTGTTAGTGAATATAGAAACACAGACAGCTGGTGAATATAGAAACATAGACTGTTAGTGAATATTGAAGCATAGAATGTTAGTGAAAATAGAAACACAGAGTGTAAGTGAATATAGAAACACAGACTGTTAGAGAATATACGAACACAGACAGTTTTTGAATATAGAAACATAGACTGTTGTTGCACGTAGAAACAGGCTGTTCATGAATATAGAAAGAGATTGTTAGTGAACATAAAAACAGAGTTTGTCAGTGAATATAGAAGCACAGACAGTTTGTGAACATAGAAACACAGACTGTTAATGAATATAGAAACACAGACTGTCATGCATATACAAATGTAAACTGTTAGTGAATATAGAAACACAGTTAGTGAACATAGAAACACAGATTGTCAATGAACATAGAAATGCAGAATGTTGGTGAATATAGAAGCAGAGAATGGTAGTGAACATACAAACACAGACTATTAGTGACTATAGAAACACAGACCTTTAGTGATTATAGAAACACAGACTGTTAGTGAATGTAGAATCATGGACTGTTAGTGACTATACAATCACAGAACTGTTAGTGAATGTAGAAACACAGAATTTTAGTGAATAAAGAAAACAGAATTTTCGTGAATATTGAAATGCAGAATGTTAAAAATCACACAACACCAGGTTATAGTCCAACAGGTTTAATTGGAAACACACTAGCCTTCGGAGCGACGCTCCTTCATCAGGTGATAGTGGAAGGCTCGATCGTAACACAGAATTTATAGCAAAAATTTGCAGTGTGATGTAACTGAAATTATACCTTCTACCTTGTACATGGCAGGTACTCGTGTGACTCAGCCAACGTTGTCTATTTTATACGTTGCAGGCAAGGATGCCCAGAGGCATGGTACATCGGGGAAACCGAGCAAAGGCTACGGCAACAGATGAATGGGCACCACACAACAATCAACAGACAGGAGGGTTCCCTCCCAGTTGGGGAACACTTCAGTGGTCCAGGACATTCAGCCTCGGACCTTCGGGTGACCATCCTCCAAGGTGGACTTCGGGACAGGCAGCAGAGGAAAGTGGCCAAGCAGAGGCTGATAGCTAAGTTCGGTCCCCATAGGGAGGGCCTCAACTGGGACCTGGGGTTCATATCACATTACAGGTGATCACCATTGCACTATACACACACACTCTCACATACACACGGACACCGGTACACACAGACGCGCACGCAGACACACACACACCCTTATAGACACACACACTCCCACACTCACACATGCACCCCCTCACAGACCTAAGGCACTCTGCACTCACTACACACACACACAAACACACACACACACACACACACACTTTCTCACACTCACAACCCCCACCCCAGAGAGACACACACACACAGACAGACAAAGACCCACATGCACACATAAATTTTGTGGGGTGAATTTGTACTTGCAGAATTACATTGCACTTTGCTCAAAAACTGCATACATTCATGTAGAACTCTGAGCTCAAACACTGTATGAATTTATGTAAAACTCTGTTATCTCACTTTTTAGATTGGAATCAATCTAAACATCAGAACACAGGGGGCTAACACCTTCAACATATTGTCTATCACCATTGTTAACAGCTAACCCGAGAATGCAGCTTTAAAAAAAAGGTTTTGTGATTTACACATGAAAGAAGTGAAACTATCACTGTATTCTAACAGATGAAAGGCTTAACAGACAATCAATTTTTCAATGTATAATTTCAGTTACATCACACTGTAAATTTTTGCTATAAATTCTGGGTTATGATCGAGCCCTCCACTATCACCTGATGAAGGCACGTCGCTCCGAAAGCTAGTGTGCTTCCAATTAAACCTGTTGGACTATAACCTGGTGTTGTGTGATTTTTAACTTTGTACACCCCAGTCCAACACCGGCATCTCCGAATCATGAAACGCAGGATGTCAGTGAAAGTAGAAACACAGACTGTTACTGAATATAGAAACATTGTTAGTGAATACAGAAACACAGTCAGTGAATATAGAAACATAGACAGTTAGTGAATATATAAACACAGACAGTAAGTGAATATAGGAACAAACAGTGTTAGTGAATACCCAAACACAGAGAATCAGTGAAAACTGAAACTGGTATAGTTAGTGAATATATAAACATAAAATGATCATGAATATAGAATTGCAGAATGTTAGTGAATATTGACACACAGACACCTTGCGTATATAGAAACACAGAATGATACTGAATATAGAAACACAGTGTCACTGAATACAGAAACATAGACAGTTAAAGAATATAGAAACACGGAATGTTAGTGAATATAGAAACACAGACTTTTAGTGAATATAGAAATACAGATTGTTAGTGAATATAGAAACTGAGGCTATCAGTGAATATAGAAGGACAGACAGTGAGTGAACATGGAAACACAGACTGGTAGTGCATATAGAAACACAGACTGTTAGTGAATATATAATCACAGATTGTCAGTGAACATACAAATGCAGAATGTTACTGGATACAGAAACACAGAATGTTCATGAATATAGAGACACAGACTGTCAGTGAATATAGAAACACAGACTATTAGTGAATATAGGAATACAGACTGCTGGTGAATAAAGAAACATAGACTGTAAGTGTAGATACAAACATAGGCTGTTAGTGAATATTGAAACAGAGACTGTAAATGAAAATAGAAACGTAGACTGTTAAACAATATAAAAACACAGACAGCTAGTGAATATATAAACAGAGACTGTATAAACACAGTCTGCTGGTGAATATATAAACACAGACAGTGAATATAGAAACACAGAATGGTCGTGTGTATAGAAGCGCAAACTGTTAGTGAATATGCAAATACAGAAAGTGAGTGAACATACAAATGCAGAATGTTACTGAATGTAGAAATAAAGAATGTGCGTGAATATAGAAACACAGACCATCAATGAACAGAGAAATATAGACTGGTGGTGAATTTAGAAAATAGACTGTGAGTGAATATATAAATATAGACAGAGTGAAAATAAAAACGCAGTCTGTTAGTGAATATACAAACACAGACTGTTAGTGAACCTATAAACATGGACTGTTAGTGAATATAGAAACACAGTCTGCTGGTGAATATGGAAACACAGGCTGTTAGTAAATATAGAAAAACAGACTGTTAGTGAATATTGAACACAGACAGTTTTTGAATATAGAAACACAGACTGTTGGTGCATGTAGAAACACAGACCATTAGTGAATATAGAAACACAGGCTGTTAGTGAATATAGAAACAGAGATTGTCAGTGAACGTACAAATGCAGAATGTTAGTGAGTATAGAAACACAGACTGTCAATGAACATAGAAACACAGGCTGTTAGTGAATATACAAACAGATATTGTCAGTGAAGATAGACGCACAGACAGTTAGTGAACATAGAAACACAGACTGTTAGTGAATACAGAAAAATGGACTGGTCATGCGTATACAAACACAGATTGTTAGCGAATATAGAAACACAGACAGTTAGTGAACATAGAAACTCAGATTGTCAGTGAACATACAAATGCAGAATGTTAGTGAATATAGAAACACAGAATGTTCTTGAATATTGAAACACAGATTGTCAGTGAATATAGAAACACAGCCTGTTAGTGAATATGCAAATACAGACAGTTAGTGAACATAGAAACATAGATTGTCAGTGAACGTACAAATGCAGAATGTTAGTGAGTATAGAAACACAGACTGTCAATGAATAGAGAAACACAGGCTGTTAGTGAATATACAAACACAGACTACTAGTGAACACTGAAACACAGATTGTCAGTGAATATACAAATGCAGAATGTTAGTGAATATGGAAACACAAACTATTAGTGAATATAGAAACACAGACTGTCAGTGAATATAGAAACACAGACTGTTAGTGAATATAGAAACACACTGTTAGTGAATATAGAAACAGACTGTTAATGAATATGCAAACACAGACTATTAGTGAATATAGAAACACAGACTGTTAGTGAACATAGAAAGACAGAATGTTAGTGAATACACAAACAGAGATTGTCAGTGAATATAGAATCACAGATAGTGAACATAGAAACACAGACAGTTAGTGGTCATAGAAACACAGATTGTCAGTGAGCATACAAATGCAGAATGTTAGGGAATATAGAAACACAGAATATTCATGACAATAGTAACACAGATTGTCAGTGAATATAGAGACACAGACTGTTAGTGAATATAGAAACACAGACTGTAACTGACGATAGAAACACAGGTTGTCAGTGAACTTCGAAGGACAGGCATATAGTGAACATAGAAACACACATTGTTACAAAATATAGAAACACAGATTGGTAGTGCATATACAAACGCAGACTGTTAGCAAATATAGAAACACAGACAGTTAGTGAACATAGAAACACAGACTGTAAGTGAATATATAAAGACAGACTGCCAGTGAATATAAAAACATGGTCTATTAGTGAATATAAAAACACAGACTGTAAGTGAATATAGAAACACAATCTTTCAGTGAATATAGAAACACAGTCTCTCAGTGAATATAGAAACACAGACAGCTTCTGAGTAAAGAAACACAGACTGTTAGTAAATAGAGAAATACATACAGTTAGTGAATATAGAGACACAAATTGTTGGTGCATATAGAAACACAGACCTTGAGTGGATATAGAAATATAGACTGTTAGCGAATGTAGAATTACCGAAGCGTTAGTGAAGGTAGAAACACAGGCTGTTCGTGAATATAGAAACACAGAGTATTAGTGAACATAGAAAGACAGACTGCTGATGAATACAGAAACACAGTTAGTGAATATAGAAATAGAGATGTTAGTGAATAAACAATCACAGAACTGTTATTGAATGTAGAAACAAAGAATTGTTGTGAATATACAAACACAGACTTTTAGTGAATATAGAAACACAGAATGTTAGTGAACAAAAAACACAGAATGTTAGTGAATATAGAAACACAGACTTAGTGAACATAGAAACACAGACTGCTGGAGAATATAGAATGATACACTGTGAAAATAGAAATGCAAACTGTAAGTGAATATATAAACATAGACTGTTAGTGAATATAGAAACACAGACTGTCAGTGAATATAAAAACACAGAATGGTCGCACGAATAGAAACGCAGAGTGTTAGTGAATCTCGAAACGCAGACAGTTAGTGAACATAGAAACACATATTGCCAGTGAACCAACAAATGCAGAATGTGAGTGAATATAAAAACACAAACTGTTAGTGAATATAGAATCACAGCATTTTAGTGAACATAGAAACGCAGAATGTTAGTGAAAATAGAAACACAGACTGTTACTGACTAAAAAAAACATTGTTAGTGAATACAGAAACACAGGCAGTAAGTGAATATAAAAACACAGACATTTAGTGAATATATAAACACAGACAGTAAGTGAATACAGAAACATACAGTGTCAGTGAATACCAAAACACAGTCAATGAAAACAGAAAGAAGGACTGTTAATGCATATATAAACACAAACAGTGTGTGAATATAGAATCACAGAATGTTTATGAATATAGGCACACAGACTCTTTGTGAATGTAGAAACACAGAATGTCACTGTATATAGAATCACAGTGTCACTGAATACAGAAATACAAACAGTTAATATATAAAGGAACACAGACTATTCGTGAATATTGAAACACAGTTTGTTAATGAATAAAGAAAAATTGACCGTTAGTGAATACAGAAACACACACTGTTAGTGAATATAGAAAGACAAAATGCTAGTGAGCAGAGAAACACAGATTGTCAGTGAACATACAAATGCAGAATGTTAGTGAATATGGAAACACAGACTGTCAGTGAATATAGAAACACAGACTGTCAGTCAATATAGAAACACAGACAGTTTCTGAGTAAAGAAAAACAGACTGTGGGTGAATATCGAAACACATACAGTTAGTGAATATGGAAACACAGATTATTGGTGCATATAGAAACACAGACCATTAGTGAATATCGAAAGATGGACTGTTAGTGAATGTAGAATTACAGAACCGTTAGTGAACGTAGAAACACAGGCTGTTAGTAAATACAGAAACACAAACTGACAGTGAATGTTTTTTAAAATAGAAAAACAGACTGTTTCTGCCTATAGAAACACAGACCATTGGTGAATATAGAAACTTGGACTGTGAATGAATATCAAATTGCAGACCTGTTATGAATGTAGAAACACAGATTGTAAGAGAATATAGAAACACAGAGTGTTAGTGAAAATAGAAACACAGGCTCTTAGTGAACATGGAAACACAGATGGTTACTGAATATAGAAACACACATAGTTCATGAATACAGAAACACAGACTGTCAGGGAATGTATAAACAAGGACAATTAGTGAATATCGAAAAGCAGTCTGTTAGTGAATATAGAAACATGCACTATTAGTGAATACAAAACCACCAGCAGTCAGTGAATACAGAAACAGAGACAGTTAGTGAATAAATAAACACAGACAGTCAGTGAATGTACAAACACAGACCGTTGTTGAATATAGAAACACAGGCTGTTAGTGAAAAATAGATACACAGAGAGTTAGTGAATGTAGAAACACAGATTGTTAGTGAATACAGAAACGCAGACTGTTAGTGAATATAGAAACACAGACTGCTGGTGAATATAGAAACATAAACAGTAAATACAAAAACATAGACAGTTAGTGAATAAAGAATCATGGACTGTTAGTGAATATACAATCACAGAACCGTTAGTGAATGTTGAAACACAGAATTTTAGTGAATGTACAAACACAGACTTTTAATGGATATAGAAATGCAGAATGTTAGAGAAAATAGAAACACAGAGTGTTATTGACGATACAAAAACAAACTGTTACTGAATGTCGAAACACACATGGTTAGTGAACACAGAAACACAGACAGTTAGTCAATATATAACCACAGATAGTAAGTGAATATAGAAACACACAGTGTTAGTGAATACTGAAACACAGTCAGTGAAAACAGAAAGAGGGACTGTTAGTGAATATATTAAACACAAACAGTTTGTGAATGTAGAATCACAGAATGTTAGTGAATATAGACACACAGACTCTTAGTAGAAACACAGAATATTGCTCAATATAGAAACACAGTCTGTTAGTGAATATAGAAAAATTGACTGTTAGTGAATACAGAAACACAGACAGTTAATTAATATAGAAACACAGACTGTTCGTGAATATAGAAACATTGACAGTTAGTGAATACAGAAACACAGACTGTTAGTGAATATGGAAAGAGACAGTTAGTGAACAAAGAAACACAGACTGGTAGTGCATATTCAAATGCATACTGTTAGCAAATATAGAAACACAGAATATTCATGAATATACAAACAGCAATTGTCAGTGAATATAGAAATATAGACTGCTGGTGATATAGAAACACAGACTGTTAGTGGGTATGTTGTGGTTCTGTTCGCCGAGCTGGGAATTTGTGTTGCAGACATTTCGTCCCCTGTCTAGGTGACATCCTCAGTGCTTGGGAGCCTCCTGTGAAGCGCTTCTGTGATGTTTCCTCCGGCATTTATAGTGATTTGTCTCGGCCGCTTCCGGTTGTCAGTTCCAGCTGTCCATTGCAGTGATCGGTATATTGGGTCCAGGTCGATGTGCTTATTAATAGAATCTGTGGATGAGTGTCATGCCTCTATTCCCTGGCTGTTCTCTGTTTGGCTTGTCCTATAATAGTAGTGTTGTCCCAGTCAAACACATGTTGCTTGGTCATCTGCGTGTATGGCTACTAAGGATAGCTAGTCATGTCGTTTCGTGGCGAGTTGGTGTTCATGAACATAGAAACATAGACTGTTAGTGAAAATAGAAACACAGACTGTTACTGACTACAGAAACACACACTGTTAAGTGAATACAGAAACACAGACAGCCAGTGAACATAGAAACACAGACTGTTAGTGAACATAGAAACACAGACTGTTATTGAATATAGAAACACAGACAGTCAGTGAACATAGAAACACAGACTGTTACTGACTACAGAAACACATACTGTTAGTGAATACAGAAACACAGACAGTCAGTGAATATCAAAACACAGACAGTTAGTTAATATATAAAGACTGAGAGTAGGTGAATATAGAAACACAGACTGTTAGTGAATATCGAAACACAGTCAGTGAATACAGAAAAAGGGACAGTTAGTGAATATATAAACACAGTTTGTGAATGTAGAATTACAGAATGTTAGTGAATATAGAAACACAGAATGTTAGTGAATATAGAAACACAGAATGTTAGTGAATGTAGCAACACACAGTGTCACTGAATACAGAAACACAAACAGTTAATGAATATAGAAAAACAGACAGTTAGTGAATATAGAAACACAGTCTGTTAGTGATTATTGAAAGACAGAGGATTAGTGAACATACAAACACAGGTTGTCAGTGAATATACAACTGCAGAACATTAGTGAATATAGAAACAGAATGTTCGTGAATATAGAAACACAGACTGTTAGTGAATATATGAACACAGACTGCTGGCGAATATACAAACTTCGACTGTCAGTGAATATAGAAACACTGAATGGTCATGAATATGGAAGCAAAGGCTGTTAGTGAATATAGACATGTAGACTGTAAGTGAATATAGAAACACAGTCTGTCTGTGAATATGGAAACAGACAGTTTCTGAGTAAAGAAACAAAGACTTTGAGTGATTATAGAAACACATACAGTTAGTGATTATGGAAACACAGACCGTTTGTGAATATAGAAACAAAGACTGTCAGTGAATGTACAAACACAGACTGTTCACGATTATAGAAAGACAGACTGTTCATGAATATAGAATCACAGACTGTTAGCGAAGGTAGAAAGACAGATATTTCGTGAATATAGAAACACAGTCAGTGAATATAGAAACACAGACTGTTGGTGAATATACAAACACAGGTAGTTAGTGAACATAGAAGCACTGACTGTCACTGAATATAGAAACACAGACTGTAAGTGAATGTAGAAACACAGGCTCTACATGAATTTGCAAACACACAGTTCATGAACATGGAAACACAGAATTTTAGAGAACATAGAAAGACAGCCTTTTAGTGAATATAAAACCACAGACAGCCAGTGAACACAGACTGTTAGTGAATATCGAAGCACAGATTGTCAGATAATATAGAAACACAGACTCTCAGTGAATATACAACCCAAACTGTTAGTCAATATAGAAGCACAGATTGTTAGTGAATATACAAACACAGGCTGTTAGTGAACACAGAAATATAGCCTGTTGATGAATATAGAAACACAGAATGTGAGTGCATTAAGAAATATGGACTGTTAGTGAATATAGAAACATAGACTGCTGATGAACACGCAAACACAGAGTTTTAGTGAAGAAAGAAACACAGGCTGTAGTGAAAATACATACACAGACTGTTGGTGGATGTGCAAACACAGACAGTTAGTGAACATAGAATCACAGACCGTGAATTCAAAGACACAGACAATTAGTGAATATAGATACACAGTTAGTGAATATAGAAACACAGAGAGTCAGTGAATATGGAAACACAGACAGTTAGGGAAGATAGAAACACAAACAGTTAGTGAATATAGAAACACAGGCTATTAGTGAATATAGAAATGCAGACAATTAGTGAACCCAGAAACAGAGAATGTTAGTGAACCCAGAAACACAGATTGTTAATGAACATAGAAACACAGATTGTTAGTGAATATAGGAACATAGACTGGGAGTGAATATGCAATCACAGACAGTCAGTGAATATACAAACACAGCCATTTATTGAATACAGAAACAAAGATTGTTCATGAATATAGAAACACAGACTGTTAGTGGATTTGGAAACACAGATTGTTCATGAATCTAGAAAGACAGGCTGTTATTGAACATACAAACACAGACTATTAGTGAATTTGGAAACGCAGAGTATTAGTGAACATACAAATGTAGAATGTTAGTGAATATAGAAACACAGAGTGTTAGTGAAAATAGATACACCAACTATTAGTGAATATACAAACATAGACAGTTCAGGAATATAGAAACACAGACAGTGAATATAAAAACATGGACAGTTAATGAATATAGAAATGCAAACTGTTAGTGAAAATAGAAAGGCAGAATGTTAGAGAGCATAGAAAAACAGACTGATACTGAATATACAAACACACTGTTAATGAAAATCGATACATAGTCTGTTGGTGAATATGTAGACACAGACAGCTAGTGAATAGAGAAACATAGGCAGTGAATATAGAAACACAGACTGTTCGTGAATGTAAAAACGCAGACTGCAAGTGAATATAGAAACACGGTCTGTCAATGAATATAGAAACACAGACAGCTAGTTTAAAAAGAAATACAGACTGTTTGTGAATATAGAAACACTGGCTGTTCATGAATATAGAAGCACAGGTTGTTAGTAAATGTAGAAACATAGACTGGTTGTGGAAATAGAGACATAGACCATTTTCAAAGGTCAAAACACAAACTTTTAGGGCACATAGAAACAAAGACCATTAGTGAATATAGAATCATGGACTCTTAGTGGATATAGATACACAGACAGTTGATGAATACACATGCATAGACTGTTAACAAATCTAGATTATACACACTGTCAGTAAATATAGAAACACAGACTGTTCGTGACTATAGAAACATAGACTGCTAGTGATTATAGAAACACAGGCCGTTAATGAATATATAAACACAGACATTTAGTGAATATAGGAACATAGACTGGTAGTGAATATACAATCACAGGCTGTTAGTGAACATTGAAATGCAGATTATTAGTGAATATTAAAACGTAGACTGGTAGTGGACATAGAAACACAGACTGTTCGTGAATGTAGAAACACAGATTGATAATGAACATAGAAACACACACAATTAGGGAATACAGAAAAAACAGACACTGAGTGAATATATAAACACACAGTTAGTGATTATAGAAATGCAGACTGTTAGTGAATATAGAAACACAGACTGCTGATGAACTTAGAAGCACAGACTGTTAAAGAATATTGAAACATAGACAGATAGTGAATAACAAAACACAGACTGTTAGTGAATAACGAAACACAGACTGTTAGTGAAAATAGAAGTATGGGCTGTTAGTGAATATGGATACACAGGCTGTTTGTGAATATACAAACACAGACATTTCGTGAATATAGAAACATAGACTGTTCGTGAATATACAAATGCAGACTGTTCGTAAATAAAGCAACACAGACTGTTAGTGAATATACAAACACAGACATTTATTGACAGGAGAAACACAGATTGTTAGCGAATATAGAAACACAAACTGTTAGTGGATTTAGAAACACAGATTCTTCATGAATATAGTAAGACAGGCTGTGAGTGAACATACAAACAGATTATTAGTGAATATGGAAACACAGGCTGTTAGTGAACTTAGAAACATAGACAGTGAATATAGAAACACAGACAGTTAGTAAATGTAAAAATACAGATAGTTAGTGAATTTAGAAACAGAGACTGTTCATGAATATAGATAGGCAGACTGCAAGTGAATATAGATACAAGGTCTATCAATGAATATAGAAACACAGACAATTAGTCAAAAAAGTAACACAGAATGTTTGTGAGTATAGAAACACAGACAGTGAATATAGAAACACATACTGTTGGTGAATTTAGAAACATAGACTGGTAGTGAAAATAAAAACATAGGCTGTTAATGAATGTAGAAACACAGACAGTTTTCAAAGGTAGAAACACAGTCTTTTAATGCACATAGAAACAAAGACCATTTTTGAATATAGAATCATGGACTCTTAGTGAATATACATATACATACAATCAGTGAATATAGAAACACAGACTGTTCATGAATATAGAAACACAGACTGTTAACGAATATAGAAAGACAGACAGTTAGTGATTAGAGAAATATGGGCTGTTAGTGAATATACGAACACAGACATTCAGTGAATATGGAAGCACAGACTGGTAGTGAATATACAATCACTGACTGTTAGTGAATATTGAAATGCAGACTGGTAGTGAACATAGAAACACAAACTATATACAAAAACAGTTAGTGAATATAGAAAAGCAGACTATTAGTGAATATAGAAACACACACAGTCTTGGAATACAGAAAAACAGACACTGAGAGAATGTGTAAATACAGACAGTTAGTGAATATAGAAATGCAGACTGTTAGTGAATATAGGAACACAGACTGTTAATGAATAAAGAAACAAAGACTGTTACTGATTACAGAAACATAGCCTGTTAGTGAATATAGAAGTATGGGTTGTTAGTGAATATGGATACACAAGCTGTTAGTGAAAATACAAATATATGTGTATTTTGTGAATATAGAAACACAGACTGTTAGTCAATATACAAACACAGACATTAATTGAATAGTGAAACACAATAGTGAAATTTGAAGCACAAACTGTTAGTGGATTTGGAAACACAGATTGTTCATGAATATAGTAAGACAGGCTGTTAGTGAACATATAAATGCAGGTTATTAGTGAACATACAAATGCAGAAAGTTAGTGAGTATAGAAACACAGACAGTCAGTGAATATGGAAACACCGACTTAGTGAATATACAAACATAGACAGTTAGTGAATATAGAAACAGAGTCAGTGAATATAAAAGCACAGACAGTTAATGAATATATAATCACACACTCGTTGTGAAAGTAGAAAGGTAGAATGTTAGTGAACATAGAAACACAGACTGATACTGAATATAGAAACACAGTCTTAGTGAAAATCGATACATAGACGGTTGGTGAATATGCAAACACAGACAGTTAGTGAATATGCAAACACAGACAGTGAATATAGAAAAACAGACAGTTAGTGAATGTACAAACACAGACTGTTAGTGAAATTAGAAACAGAGACTGTTCATGAATATAGAAATGCAGACTGCAAGTGAGTATAAAAACATGGTCTTTCAAAGTTTGTCAAAAAAAAACACAGCCTGTTTGTGGATATAGAACCACAGACTGTTAGTGAATACATAAACACGGACAGTCAGTAAATATAGAAACGCAGACAGTTAGTGAATATAGAATCACAGACTGTTAGTGAATATAGAAACATAGAGTGTTAGTGAATATAGAATCACAGGCTGTTAGCGAATATAGAAACACAGACAGTTTTCAAAGGTAGAAATACGGTCTTTTAGTGCACAAAATAACAAACACCATTAGTGAATATAGATTCATGGACACTTAGTGAATATAGATACACAGACAATCCGTGAATATAGAAACATAGACTGTTAATGAATATAGAAAGACAGACTGTTAGTGATTATAGAAACACAGACTGTGAGTGTTTATAGAAACACAGACTGTGAGTGAATATAAAAATATGGGCTGTTAGTGATTATGGGTACACAGGCTGTTAATGAATATACAAACACAGACATTTAGTTGAATATAGAAACACAGACTGGCAGTGAATATACAATCACAGGCTGTTAGTGAATATCGAAGCCCAGACTATTAGTGAATATTGAAACACAGACTGTTTATGAACATAGAAACACAAACTACATAGAAACACAATTAGTGAATATAGAAATGCAGACTGTTAGCGAATATAGAAACATACACAGTCAGGGAATATAGAAAAACAGACACTGAGAAAATATGTAAACACAGACAGTTAGTGAATATAGAAATGCAGACTGTTAGCGAATATAGAAATACAGACTTAGTGAATATAGAAACGCAGACTGTTAGTGAATACAGAAATATAAACAGTCTGTGAATATAAAAACACGAACTGTTAATGAATATAGAAACATAGACTGGCAGTGAAAGTAGAAACATAGACAGTCTGTGAATATAGAAACATAGACTGGTAGTGGATACACAGGCTGTTAGTGAATATACTAATGTAGACAGTCTGTGAATTTAGAAATACAGACTGTTAGTGAATATAGAAATGCAGACAATTAGTCAACGTAGAAACACAGGACTATTAATGAATATAGAAACACGCATTGTTAGTGAATATAGAAACACAGACTGTTAGTTAATATAGAAGCACAGGCTGTTAGTGTGTATTGATTGCAGGCCATGAGTGAATATATAAACGCAGACTGTTAGTGAACATAGAAAAACAGCCTGTTAATGAATATAGAAATACAGACAGTTAGTAAATATAGAAAGGCATACTGTTAGTGAATAGAAAAAGACAGTCTGTTAGCAAATATAGAAAGACAGAATTTTAGTGAATATAGAAACACAAACAGTCAGTGAATATACAAACACAGACTGTTAGTGAATATACAAACACAGACTATTAGTGAACATAGAAATACAGAAATACAAATATAGATGCACAGAATGTTAGTGCATAAAGAAATACGGACTCTTTGGTAATATAGAAAGACAGTTAGTGAATACAGAAACACAGACAGATAGTGAATATGGAAATGCAAACTGTTAGTGAATATAAATGCACAGACTGCTGATGAATGCACAAACACAGAGTTTTAGTGACTAGAGAAACACATGCTGCTAGTGAAAATAGACGCAGAGACTGTTGGTAGATATGCAAACACTGACAGTTAGTGAATATAGAAACACAGATCATGAATAGAAAGAAACAGATAGTTAGTGAATATAGAAGCACAGACAGTCAGTGAATATAGAAATATAGAATGTTAGTGAATGTAGAAACACAGACAGTTGGTGAATATAGAAACACAGACTATTCATGAATATAGAAACACAGGCAGTTCATGAACACAGAAACACAGAATGATAGTGAATCTAGAAAGACAGGCTGTTATTGAACATACAAATGCAGATTATTAGTGAATATGGAAATACAGGCTATTAGTGAACAGAAAAACGCAGAATGTTAATGAATATAGAAACACAGAGTCTTAGTGAATACAGAAACACAGGCTGTTAGTGAAAATAGATATACTGACCGTTAGTGAATATACAAACACAGTCAGTTAGTGAATATAGAAACACAAACAGTGAATATAAAAACATGACAGTTAATGAATATAGAACTGCAGAATGTTAATGAAGATAGAAAGGCAGAATGTTAGTGAACAAAGAAACACAGACTGATAGTGAATATAGAAACACAGACTGTTAGTGAATGTAGAAACACAGACAGTTTCAAAGATAGAAACAGATTTTTAGTGCACTTAGAAACAAAGACCGTTTGCGAATATAGAATCATGGACTCTTAGTGAACATAAATACACAGACAGTTAGTGAATATAGATACATAGACTGTTAAGAATATAGATATACAGACTGTCAGTGAATTTAGAAATACAGACTGCTCATGAATATACAGATGCAGACTGCAAGTGAATATAGAAACAGGGTCTGTCAGTGAATATAGAAACACAGACTGTTCGTGAACATAGAAACACAGAATGTTAATGAATATAGAAACACAGACTGTTAGTGAATGTAGAAACACAGACAGTTTTCAAAGATAGAAACAGACTTTTAGTGCACTTAGAAACAAAGACCATTTGCGAATATAGAATCATGGACTCTTAGTGAATATAGATACACAGACAGTTAGTGAATATAGATACATAGATTGTTAGTGAATATAGATACAGACTGTCAGTGAATTTAGAAACACAGACTGCTCATGAATATACAGATGCAGACTGCAAGTGAATATAGAAACAGGGTCTGTCAGTGAACATAGAAACACAGGCTGTTAGTAAATATTGAAACATAGACTGGTAGTGAAAATAGAAACATAAATTGTTAGTGCATTTGGAAACACAGACAGTTTTCAAAGATAGAAACACAGGATATTAGTGAATATAGAGGACAGATTGTAAGTGAAAAAAGAAATGCAGAATGTCAGCGAAAATAGAAACACAGACTGTTACTGATTATAGAAACATGCACTGTTAGTGAATACATTAACACGGACAGTCAGTGAACACAGAAATACAGACAGTTAGTAAATACAAAAAAAACAGACAGTTAGTGAATATATTAACGCAGAGAGTTAGCGAATATAGAAACACAGACTGTCAGTGAATATAGAAACATAGACTGTTGGTGAATGCAGAAACACAGACTGGTAGTGAATATAGAAACACAGAATGTTAGTGAATACAGAAAAAAACAGACTGTTCGTGAACATAGAAACACAATCAGTGAGTGAAGATAGAAACACAGACAATTGGTGAATTTGGAACACAGAGAGTTTGCAAACATAGAATCACAGACGGTAGTGAAAATCGAAACACAGACTGTTAGTGAAAATCGAAACACAGACTGTTAGTGAATATAGTTACACAGAAAGTTAGTGAATATAGAAACATCGCCTGTTAGTGAAAATCAAAACACTGTTCATGAATATAGAAACTCACTGTTTGTGAATAGACACATAGTCTGTCCGTGAATATAGAAATACAGGTAGTTTGTGAATGTGGAAATGCAGACTGTTAGCGAACATGGAAAAGCAGACTATTAGTGAATATATAAACACAGACTGTAAATGAATGTAGAAACATAGACTCTTAGTGAATGTAGAAACACACATTTTTAATGAACATAAAAATATAGACTGTTCGTGAATATCAAAACACGGAATGTTAATGAATATAGAAATACAAACTGTTTAGTGAACATAAAAATGCAGACTGTTCATGAATTTAGAAATGCAGACTGTTAGTAAATATAGAATACAGACAGATAGTGAATATATTAATGAGGAGAGTTAGTCAATATAGAAACACAGACTGTCACTGAATATAGAAACACAGACTGTTAGTGAATGCAAAAACACAGACTGCTGATGAACATAGAAACACAGAATGTTAGTGAATATAGAAACAGAGACTGTTAGTGAATTTGGAACACAGAGTTAGCAAACATAGAAACACAGATAGTCAGTAAACACAGAGACACAGACAGTTAGTGAACATAGAAACACAATCGATGAGTGAATATAAAAACATAAACAGTTGGTGAATTTGGAACACAGACAGTTTGCAAATATAGAATTGCAGACAGTGAAAATCGAAACACAGACTGTTAGTGAATATAGATACGCAGATAGTTAGTGAACATAGAAACATAGACTGTCAGTGAAAATCAAAACACAGTGTTCATGAAAATAGAAATTCACTGTTTGTGAGTACAGAGACATAGTCTGTTCATGAATATAGAAATACGGATAGTTTGTGAATATGGAAATGCAGACTGTTAGCGAACATGGAAAAGCAGACTATTAGTGAATATAGCAAAGGATATAGTTAAGGATAGCAAAGATGATTCATGATAGGAGCGAGAGGGGCAAGGTGGTTGTCATGGGGGACTTCAACTATCCAAATATTGACTGGGATCAGTACAGTACGAGTACTATAGATGGGTCAGTTTTTGTCCAGTGTGTGCAGGAGGGCTTCCTGACACAGTGTGTAGACAGGCCTACAAGGAGCGAAGCCACTTTAGATTTAGTACTGGGTAACGAGCCTGGCCAGGTGTTAGATTTGGAAGTAGGTGAGTACTTTGGAGACAGCGATCACAATTCTGTCAGGTTTACTTTAGTGATGGAAAGGGATAGGTGTACTCCACCAAGCAAGAGTTACAGCTGGGGGAAGGGAAATTACGATGCAATTAGGAAAGATTTAGGAAGCATAGAATGGGGAAGGAAACTGCAGGGGATGAGCACATTAAAAATGTGGAGCTTATTCAAGGAAAAGCTCCTGTATGTCCTAGATAAGTATGTACCCGTCAGGTAGGGAGGAAGATATAGAACGTGTGAGCCGTGGTTTACTAAGGAAGTGGAATCCCTGGTCAAGAAGAAGAAGAAGGCTTATGTTGGGACAAAATGTGAAAACTCAGTTAAGGCGTTTGAGGGTTACAAGGAAGTCAGGAAAGACCTAAAAAGAGAGCTCAGAAGAGCCAGAAGGAGACATGAGAAGTTGTTGGTGGATAGGATCAGGGTTAACCCTAAGGCTTTCCATAGGTATGTCAGGAATAAAAGAATGACGAGAGTTAAATTAGGGCCAATCAAGGATAATAGTGGGAAGTTGTGTGTGGAGGCAGAGGAGATAGGGGAAGCACTAAATAAATATTTTTCGACAGTGTTCATTATAGAAAATGAAAATGTTGGCATGGAAGATACAGAGATACTTGCATCTAGACGAGAAGAGATTGAGGCTCACAAGGAAGAGGTATTAGAAATACTGCAGAATGTGAAAATAGACAAGTCTCCTGGGCCGGATGGGATCTATCCTAGGATCCTCTGGGAAGCAAGGGAAGAGATTGCCAAGCCTTTGGCATTGATCTTCAAATCATCATTGTCTACAGGAGTAGTGCCTGAGGACTGGAGGATAGCAAATGTGGTTCCCTTGTTCAAAAAGGGTAGTAGAGACAACCCTGGTAATTACAGACCAGTGAGCCTCACTTCAGTTGTTGGTAAAGTGTTGGAAAAGGTTATAAGAGATAGGATTTATAACCATCTAGAAAAGAATAATCTGATCAGGGACAGTCAGCACGGTTTTGTGAAGGGTAGGTCGTGCCTAACGAATCTTATTGAGTTTTTTGACAAAGTGACCAAACAGGTAGATTAGAGTAAACCGGTTGATGTGGTGTATATGGATTTCAGCAAGGTGTTCGATAAGGTTCCCCACAGTAGGCTATTATACAAAATGTGGAGGAATGGGATTATGGGAGACACAGCAGTTTGGATCAGTAATTGGCTTGCTGAAAGAAAACAGAGGGTTGTAGTTGATGGAACATGTTCATCTTGGTGTCTAGTTACTTGTGGCGTACTGCAAGGGTCAGTGTTGGGTCTACTGCTGTTTGTCATTTTTATAAATGACCTGGATGAGGGCTTAGAAGGGTGGGTTATTAAATTTGCGGACGACACTAAGGTCGGTGGAGTTGTGGATAGTGACGAAAGATGTAGTAGGTTGCAGAGAGACATAGATAGGATGCAGAGCTGGGCTGAGAGGTGGCAAATGGAGTTTAATGTGGACAAGTGCGAGGTGATTCACTTTGGATGGAGTAATCAGAATGCGAAGTACTGGGCTAATGGTAAAATTCTTGGGAGTGCAGATGAGCAGAGAGATCTCGGTGTCCATGTACACAGATCCTGAAAGTTGCCACCCACATTGACAGGGTTGTTAAGAAGGCATGCAGTGTTTTGGCCTTTATTAATAGAGGGATTGAGTTCTGGAACTAGGAGGTTATGCTGCAGCTGTACAAAACTCTAGTATGGCCACACTTGGAGTATTGTGTACAGTTCTGGTCACCGCATTATAAGAAGGATGTGGATGCTTTGGAAAGGGTGCAGAGGAGATTTACAAGGATGTTGCCTGGTATGGAAGGAATGTCTTACGAGGAAAGGCTGAGGGCCTTGAGGCTGTTCTCGTTGGAGAGAAGGTTGAGAGGTGACTTAATAGAGACATACAAGATAATCAGAGGGTTAGATAGGGTGGACAGGGAGAGCCTTTTTTCGAGTATGGGGATGACAAACATGAGGGGACACAACTTTAAAGTGAGGGGAGATAGGTATAAGACAGATGTCAGAGGTAGTTTCTTTACTCAGAGAGTAGTAAGGGTATGGAATGCTTTGCCTGCAACGGTAGTAGATTCGCCAAGTTTAAGTGCATTTAAGTCATCATTGGACAGGCAAATGGACGTACATGGAATAGTGTAGGCGGGATGGGATTCAAATTAGTATGATAGGGCGGCGCAACATCGAGGGCCAAAGGGCCTGTACTGCGCTGTAATGTTCTATGTTCTATGTTCTGTATAAATACAGACTGTAAATGAATATAGAAACAAAGACTCTGAGTGAATATAGAAACGCACATTTTTAATGAGCATAGAAACATAGACTGTTCGTGAATATCGAAACACAGAATGTTAATGAATATGGAAACACAAACTGTTAGTGAACATAAAAATGCAGACTGTTCATGAATTTAGAAACACAGACTGTTAATGAATATAGAAACACAGACAGTTAGTGAATCTCGAAACACAGACTATTAGTGAATGTAGATACATATACAGTGAATTTCGAATCAATGTACAAACACAGTTAGTGAATCCTGAAACACAGGCAATCAGTGAATATAAAAACACAGACTGTTAGTGAATATAGAAACAGACCGTTCATGAACATAGAAACACACACTATTAACGAATTTCAAAAGACAGACACTCAGTGAATATGGATACACAAACAGATACAAATATATAGAAACACAGACTGGAAGCGAATTTACAGTCACAGACAATTAGTGAATATTGAAATGCAGATTATTAGTGTTATATAAATGCAGACTGTTAGTGAACATGGAAACACAGTTAGAGAATATAGAAACAGAGACTGTTAGTGAATATAGAAACACAGACTGCTGATAAACATAGAAACACAGACTGTTAGTGAATATTAGATTAGATTAGATTACTTACAGTGTGGAAAAGGCCCTTCGGCCCAACAAGTCCACACCGACCTGCCGAAGTGCAACCCACCCAGACCCATTCCCTACATTTATCCCTTCACCTAACACTACGGGCAATTTAGCATGGCCAATGCACCTAACCTGCACATTTTTGGACTGTGGGAGGAAATCGGAGCACCTGGAGAAAACCCATGCAGATACGGGGAGAATGTGCAAACTCCACACAGGCAGTCGCCTGAGGCGGGAATTGAACCCGGGTCTCTTGCGCTGTGAGGCAGCACAGTTCATAAATATAGAAACACAGGATGCTAATGAATACAAAAACACAGATAGTTTGTGAATATAGAAGCATAGACTGTTTGTGAACATAGAAATACACTGTTAGAGAATTTTGAAAGACAGACACTCAGTGAATATGGATACATAGACAGATACAAAAGTATAGAAACACAGACTGTTAATGAGTATAGAAGCATAGACTGTTAGCGAAAATAGAAACGCAGAGTGTTCGAGAGTACAGAAAATCACTGTTAGTGAATACAGAAAGATAGGCTGCTCGTGAAAATAAGTACACAGACTGTTAGTGATTATTGAAACACAGACTGGTAGTGAATTTACAGTCACAGACTATTAGTGAATGTTGAAATGCAGAGTGAATTAGTGAATATATAGTGAATATATTAGTGAATATATAAATGCAGACTGTTAGTGAACATGGAAACACAGACAATTAGAGAATATAGAAACAGAGACTTAATGAATATAGAAACACAGAATGTTAATGAATACGGAAACACAGTTCACTGGTAGTGAATATAGAAACTCAGACTATTAGTGAATACAGAAACACAGACTGTTAACGAATATAGAAAGACAGACAGTTAGTGAATCTCTAAAAACAGACTGTTAGTGAATATAGAAACACAGACTGTTAGTGAATATAGAAATACAGAATGTTAATGAATACAGAAAAACAGTTCACCGGTAGTAAACATAGAAACACAGACTATTAGTGAATATAGAAACACAGACAGTTAGTGAATGTAGAAAGACAGACAATTAGTGAATCTGGAAAAACACACTGTTTGTGAATATAGAAACACAGACTGCAATTGAATATAGATATGCAGAATGATAATTATTACTGTAAAGCAGAGTATTATTGATATAGAAATGTAGACTGTTAGTGAAAATAGAAACACAGAGTGTTTGTGAGTACAGAAAATCACTGCTAGGGAACACAGAAACATAGTCTGTTCGTAAAAATACAAACACAGACTGTTAGTGAATATTGAAACACACACTGGTAGTGAATGTAGAAAGATAGAGAGTTAATGACTCTCGAAACACAGACTGTTCATGAATACAGAAACGCAGAGTGTAATTGAATATAGAAATGCAGAATGATAGTTAATACTGTAACGTAGAATATTATGGAATACAGCACAGACTGCTAGCAAAAATAGAAAGACAGACTGCTAGTGAATATAGAAACATAGACTGGTAGTGAATATGGAAACAGAGACTGTTAGTGAATATAGAAACACAGCGTGTGAGTGAATATAGAAACACACAGTGTTAGTGAATTTAGAAACACAGACTGTTTTCAAAGGTAGAAATGCAAACTTTTAGTGCACAGAGAAAAACAGACCATTAGTGAATATTGAAACATGGATTGTTAGTCAATACAGGAACAGAGACAGTTAGTGAATTTAGAAACAAAGAACGTTTGTGAATATAGAAACACATATTGTAATTGAATATAGAAATGCACACTGTTAGTGAATACACAAACACAATCAGTAAATACAGAAATACAGTGAGTGAATATAGAAATGCAGTCTGTTAGCGAATTTAGAAACACACGATGTTAGTGAATACCAAACACAAAGAGTCAGTGAATATAGAAACAAGTCAGTGAATATATAAACACAGACAGTTAATGAATATAGAAACACAGACTGTTATTGAATATAGAAACACAGAATGTTAGCGAATATAGAAACACAGAATGTTAACGAATATAGAAACACAGAGTGTTAGTGAATATAGAAACACAGAATGTGAGTAAATACAGAAACACAGTCTGTTAGTGAGTATGGAAATGCAGTCTGTTAGTGAATATAGAAACACTCAATGTTAGCGAATGCAGAAACACAGATAGTCAATGAATGCAGAACACAGACAGTTAGTGAATATATAAATATACACAGTTAGTGAATATAGATAAACTGACTAAATATATAGAAATATAAAAATACAGCGAGAGAATATAGAAGCATGGACTGTTAGTGAATATAGAAACACAAACTGTTAGTGAATACAGAAACACAGACAGTTAGTGAATATAGAAATACAGACTATTAGTGAATATAAAAGTACAGACAGTTAGTGAATATAGAAGCATAGACTGTTAGCGAAATAGAAATGCAGACTGTTCCTGAACATAGAAACATGTTACTAATGAACACAGAACCACGGATTGTTCGTGAATATGGAAACAGAGACTGAGTGAATATCGAAACACAGACTGTGAGTGAATATAGAAACACAGATGTTAGTGAACACAGCAACGTAGACTGTGAGTGAATATTGAAGCATAGACTGTCAGTGGATATAGAAACATAGAGTGTTAGTGAATATAGAAACATAGACTGTAGGTGAATATGGAAATATAGATTGTCAGTGAATATAGAAACATAGACTGTCAGTAAGTATGGAAACATAGTGAATATAGAAACATACACTGTTAGTGAACACAGAAACACTGACAGTTAGTGAATATAGAAACAGACTGTCAGTGAATACTGAAAATAGACTGTTAGTGAATATGGTAACATAGACTGTCAGTGTATATAGAAACATGGACTGTCAGTGAATATAGAAACACAGACTGTTAGTGAATGTAGAAATACAGACTGTTCGTGAATATAGAAATACAGACTGTTAGTGAAGATAGAAGCATAGACTGTTAGTGAAATAGAAATGCAGAACGTTGCTAAACATAGAAACATGCTACTAATGAACATAGAAACACGGATGGTTCGTAAATATAGAAACATAGACTGAGTGAATATCGAAACACAGACTGTGAGTGAATATAGAAATACAGAATGTTAGTGAACACAGCAACATAGACTGTGAGAGAATATTGAAGCATAGACTGCTAGCGAATACAGAAACACTGAAAGTTAGTGAATATAGAAAAATAGAGTGCTAGTGAATATAGAAACATAGACTGTTAGTGAATATGGAAACATAGACTGTCAGTGAATATAGAAACATAGATTGTTAGTGATTAAAAAAACATAGACTTAGTGAATATGGAAACAGAGACTGTCAGTGAATATGGAAACATAGACTGTCAGTGAATACAGAAACATAGACTGTCAGTGAATATAGAAACACAAACTGTTAGTGAATGTAGAAATACAGACTGTAAGTGAACATGGAAATACAGATTGTTAGTGAATATAGAAGCATAGAGTGTTAGTGAAATATAAATGCAGACTGTTCTTGAACATAGAAACATGCTACTAATGAACACAGAAATACGGATTGTTCGTGAATATGGAAACATGGACTGAGAGAATATGGAAACACCGACTGTGAGTGAATATAGAAACACAGATGATAGTGAACATAGCAACGTAGACTGTGAGTGAATATTGAAGCATAGAATGTTAGCAAATATAGAAACATAGACTGTTAGGGAATACAGAAAAACTGACAGTTAGTGAATATAGAAACATAGAGTGTTAGTCAATATAGAAACATAGACTGTGAGTGAATATAGAAACACAGATGTTAGTGAACATAGCAACATAGACTGTGAGTGAATATTGAAGCATGGACTGTCAGCAAATATAGAAACACTGACAGTTAGAGAATATACAAACAGAGACTGTTAGTGAATATACAAACATAGACTGTCAGTGTATACAGAAACATAGTCTGTTAGTGAACATAGAAACATAGACTGTCAGTGAATATAGAAACATAGACTGTTACTGAAGATTGAAACATAGTCTGTCAGAGAATGTGGAAACATAGAGTGTCAGTGAATAAAGAAACATAGAGTGTCAGTGAATATAGAAACATTGACTGTCAGTGAATATGGAAACATAGACTGTTAGTGAATGTAGAAACACAGAATGTGAGTGAATACAGAAACTTTGCCTGTTAGTGAGTATGGAAATGCATTCGGTTAATGAATATAGAAACACTCAATGTTAGCGAATGCAGAAACACAGATAGTCAATGAATGCGGAACACAGACAGTTAGTGAATATATAAAAAGACACAGTTAGTGGATATAGAAAAACAGACAGTTATTGAATAAAGAAATACAGTGTTAGCGAATATAGAAAAACAGAATGTTTGTAAACATAGCAACATACAGTGAATACAGAAACGCTGACAGTTAGTGAATATAGAAACAAACTGTTAGTGAATACAGAAACATAGACTGACGGTGAGTATAGAAACATAGACTATCAGTGAATATAGAAAAATAGAGTGTTAGTGAATATAGAAACATAGACTGTTCGTGAATATGGAAACATAGACTGTCAGCGAGAATAGAAACATAGACTGCCAGTAAGTAAGGAAATATAGTGAATATAGAAACATAGACTGTCAGTGAATATAGAAACATAGACTTCCAGTGAGCATGGAAACATAGTGAAGATAGACACATAGACTGTCAGTGAATATAGAAACATAGACTGTTACTGAAGATAGAAACATAGTCTGTCAGAGAATATGGGAAAATAGAATGTCAGTGAATAAAGAAACATAGACTGTCAGTGAATATAGAAACATAGACTGTTAGTGAATATCGAAGCATACCCTGTTAGTGAATGTAGAAACACAGAATGTGAGTGAATACAGAAACACAGCCTGTTAGTGAGTATGGAAATGCATTCGGTTAATGAATATAGAAACACTCAATGTTAGCGAATGCAGAAACACAGATAGTCAATGAATGCAGAACACAGACAGTTAGTGAATATATAAACATACACAGTTAGTGAATATAGAAAAACAGACAGTTATTGAATAAAGAAATACAGTGTTAGCGAATATAGAAAAACAGAATGTTTGTAAACATAGCAACATAAACAGTGAGTGAATATAGAAGCAAAGACTGTTAGTGAATATAGAAACATAGACTGTTAGCGAATACAGAAACACACAGTTAGTGAATATAGAAACATAGAGTGTTTGTAAATGTAGAAACATAGACTGTTAGTGAATATAGAAACATAGACTATCAGTGAATATAGAATCATAGACTATCAATGACTATAGAATCATTGATTGTTCGTGAACATGGAAACATAGACTGTTAGTGAATATAGAAACATACACTGGCAGTGAATATAGAAACATAGACTGTCAGTGAATATAGAAACATGGACTGTCAATGAATATAGAAACACAGACTGTTAGTGAATATGGAAACATAGACTGTCAGTGAATATAGAGACAAAGACTGGCAGTGACTTTGGAAACTAAGACTGCCAATGATTAAGAAACAAAGACTGTCAACGAATATGGAAACATACAGTGTTAGTCATTATAGAAACATAGACTGTTAGTGAATAAAGAAACATAGACTGTTAGTGAATATACAACATAGACTGTCAGTGAATATGGAAACATACAGTGTTAGTGAATATAGAAACATAGACTGTCAGTGAATATAGAAACATAGAGTGTTCGTGAATATGGAAACAGAGACTGTCACGGAAAAGAGAAACATGGACTGTGAGTGAATAAAGAAACATAGACTGTTAGTGAATATAGAATCATAGACTGTCAGTGAATATAGAAACATAGACTGTCAATGACTTTATAAACATAGCGTGTTCGTGAATATGGAAACATAGACTGTCAGTGAATATAGAAACATAGACTTCCAGTGAGCATGGAAACATAGTGAAGATAGACACATAGACTGTTAGTGAATATAGAAACATAGACTGTTAGTGAACATGGAAATATAGACTGTCAGTGAATATAGAAACATAGACTGTTACTGAAGATAGAAACATAGTCTGTCAGAGAATATGGGAAAATAGAATGTCAGTGAATAAAGAAACATAGACTGTCAGTGAATATAGAAACATAGACTGTTAGTGAATATCGAAGCATACCCTGTTAGTGAATGTAGAAACACAGAATGTGAGTGAATACAGAAACACAGCCTGTTAGTGAGTATGGAAATGCATTCGGTTAATGAATATAGAAACACTCAATGTTAGCGAATGCAGAAACACAGATAGTCAATGAATGCAGAACACAGACAGTTAGTGAATATATAAACATACACAGTTAGTGAATATAGAAAAACAGACAGTTATTGAATAAAGAAATACAGTGTTAGCGAATATAGAAAAACAGAATGTTTGTAAACATAGCAACATAAACAGTGAGTGAATATAGAAGCAAAGACTGTTAGTGAATATAGAAACATAGACTGTTAGCGAATACAGAAACACAGACAGTTAGTGAATATAGAAACATAGAGTGTTTGTAAATGTAGAAACATAGACTGTTAGTGAATATAGAAACATACACTGGCAGTGAATATAGAAACATAGACTGTCAGTGAATATAGAAACATGGACTGTCAATGAATATAGAAACACAGACTGTTAGTGAATATGGAAACATAGACTGTCAGTGAATATAGAGACAAAGACTGGCAGTGACTTTGGAAACTAAGACTGCCAATGATTAAGAAACAAAGACTGTCAACGAATATGGAAACATACAGTGTTAGTCATTATAGAAACATAGACTGTTAGTGAATAAAGAAACATAGACTGTTAGTGAATATACAACATAGACTGTCAGTGAATATGGAAACATACAGTGTTAGTGAATATAGAAACATAGACTGTCAGTGAATATAGAAACATAGAGTGTTCGTGAATATGGAAACATAGACTGTCACGGAAAAGAGAAACATGGACTGTGAGTGAATAAAGAAACATAGACTGTTAGTGAATATAGAATCATAGACTGTCAGTGAATATAGAAACATAGACTGTCAATGACTTTAGAAACATAGCGTGTTCGTGAATATGGAAACATAGAGTGTTCCTGAATATAGAAACATAGACTGTCAGTGAATATAGAAACATAGACTGTCAAGTGAATATAGATACATAGACTGTTAGTGAACATGAAAACATAGACTGTGAGTGAATTTGGAAACATAGAGTGTTCCTGAATATAGTAACATAGACTGTCAGTGAATATACAAACATAGACTGTCACTGAATATAGATACATAGACTGTTAGTGAACATGAAAACATAGACTGTGAGTGAATATGGAAACATAGACTGTTAGCGATAATAGAAACATAGACTGTTACTGAATATAGAAACACAGACTCTCAGTGAATGCAGAAATACAGACTGTTAGTGAATATAGAAATACAGACAGTTAGTGAATATTGAAGCAGAGAGTGTTAGTGAAATAGAAATGCAGAATGTTGCTAAACATAGAAACATGCTACTAATGAACACAGAAACAGGCATTGTTCGTGAATATGGAAACATAGACTGAGTGGATATCGAAACACCGACAGTGAGTGAATATAGAAACACAGATGTTAGTGAACATAGCAACGAAGACTGTGAGTGAATAATGAAGCATAGACTGTTAGCATATATAGAAACATAGACTGTTAGTGAATACAGAAACACAGTTAGTGAATATAGAAACATAGAGTGTCAGTAAATATAGAAACATTGACTGTCAGTTAATATAGAATCATAGACTGTCAATGACTATAGAAACATGGACTGTCAGTGAATATGGAAACTTAGACTGTCAATAACTAGAGAAACATAGACTGTTCGTGAATATGGAAAAATAGACTGTTACTGACAATAGAAAAATAGATTGTCAGTGAATATAGAAACATAGACTGTCAGTGAATATGGAAACATACAGTGTTAGTGAATATAGAAACATAGACTGTCAGTGAATATAGAAACATAGACTGACAGTGAATATAGAAACATCGACTGTTAGTGTATATGGAAACATAGAGTGTTACTGAACATAGAAACATCGACTGTCAGCGAATATAGAAACATAGACTGTGAGTGAATATAGAAACATCGACTGTCTGTGAATATAGAATCATAGACTGTCAATGAGTATAGAAACATAGACTGTCAGTGAATATGGAAACTTAGACTGTCAATGTCTAGAGAAACATAGAGTGTTCGTGAATATGGAAAAATAGACTGTTACTGACTATAGAAACATTGACTGTCAGTGAATATAGAAACATAAACTGTCAGTGAATATGGAAACATACAGTGTTCGTGCATATAGAAACATAGACAGTTAGTCAATATAGAAACAGAGGCTGTCAGTGAATATAGAAACATCGACTGTTAATGAAGATAGAAACATAGTCTGTCAGAGAATATGGAAACATAGAGTGTCAGTGAATATAGAAACATAGACTGTCAGTGAATATGGAAACATACCCTGTTAGTGAATGTAGAAACACAGAATTGGAGTGAATACTGAAATTTTGCCTGTTAGTGAGTTTGGAAATGCAGTCTGTTCGTAAATATAGAAACACTCAATGTTCGCGAATGCAGAAACACAGATAGTCAATGAATGCAGAACACAGACAGTTAGTGAATATATAAACATACACAGTTAGTGAATATAGAAAAACAGACAGTTATTGAATAAAGAAATATAGTGTTAGTGAATATAGAAAAACAGAATGTTTGTAAACATAGCAACACAGACAGTGAGTGAATATAGAAGCATAGACTGTTTGTGAATACAGAAACACAGATTGTTTGAAAGTATACAAACATAGACTGTTTGTAAAAGTAGAAACATAGACTGTTAGTGAATATAGAAAAATAGACTGTCAGTGAATATAGAATCATAGACTGTCAGTGAATGTAGAAGCAGAGAGTGTAAGTGAAATAGAAATGCAGAATGTTGCTAAACATAGAAACATGCTACTAATGAACACAGAAACACGGATTGTTCGTGAATATGGAAACATAGACAGAGGGAATATCCAAACACAGACTGTGAGTGAATAAATAAAAATGTTAGTGAACACAGCAACATAGACTGAGAGTGAATATTGAAGCATCGACTGATAGCGCATACAGAAACACTGAAAGTTCGTGAATATTGAAACATAGAGTGTTAATGAATATAGAAACATAGACTGTTAGCGAATATGGAAGCATAGACTGTCAGTGAATATAGAAACATAGACTGCCAGTGAGTATGGAAACATAGTGAATATAGAAACATAGACTGTCAGTGAAGAGAGAATCATAGACTGCCAGTGAGTATGGAATCGTAGTGAAGATAGAAACATAGACTGTTAGTGAATATGGAAACAGAGACTGTCAGTGAATATAGATACATAGACTGTTAGTGAACATGGAAACATAGACTGTGAGTGAATATGGAAACATTGACTGTTAGCGATAATAGAAACATAGACTGTTACTGAATATAGAAACACAGACTCTCAGTGAAAGCAGAAATACAGACTGTTAGTGAATATAGAAATACAGACAGTTAGTGAATATTGAAGCAGAGAGTGTAAGTGAAATAGAAATGTAGAATGTTGCTAAACATAGAAACATGCTACTAATGAACACAGAAACAGGCATTGTTCGTGAATATGGAAACATAGACTGAGTGGATATCGAAACACCGACTGTGAGTGAATATAGAAACACAGATGTTAGTGAACATAGCAACGTAGACTGTGAGTGAATAGTGAAGCATAGACTGTTAGTGTATATAGAAACATAGACTGTTAGTGAATACAGAAACACAGACAGTTAGTAAATATAGAAACATTGACTGTCAGTTAATATAGAATCATAGACTGTCAATGACTATAGAAACATGGACTGTTAGTGAATATGGAAACTTCGACTGTCAATGACTAGAGAAACAGACTGTTCGTGAATATGGAAAAATAGACTGTTACTGACAATAGAAACATAGACTGTTAGTGAATATAGAAACATAGACTGACAGTGAATATGGAAACATCGACTGTTAGAATATATGGAAACAGACTGTTACTGAACATAGAAAGATCGACTGTCAGTGAATATAGAAACATAGACTGTCAGTGAATATAGAAACATCGACTGTCAGTTAATATAGAATCATAGACTCTCAATGACTATAGAAACATGGAGTGTTAGTGAATATGGAAACTTAGACTGTCAATGACTAGAGAAACATAGACTGTTCGTGAATATGGAAAAATAGACTGTTACTGACTATAGAAACATTGACTGTCAGTGAATATAGAAACATAGATTGTCAGTGAATATGGAAACATACAGTGTTCGTGCATATAGAAACATAGACAGTTAGTGAATATAGAAACATAGACTGTCAGTGAATATAGAAATATCGACTGTTAGTGAATATAGAAACATAGACTGTTACTGAAGATAGAAACATAGTCTGTCAGAGAATATGGAAACATAGACTGTCAGTGAATATAGAAACATAGACTGTTAGTGAATATGGAAACATAGAGTGTCAGTGAATATAGAAACATAGACTATCCGTGAATATGGAAACATACCCTGTTAGTGAATGTAGAAACACAGAATGTGAGTGAATACAGAAACTTTGCCTGTTAGTGAGTTTGGAAATGCAGTCTGTTAGTGAATATAGAAACACTCAATGTTCGCGAATGCAGAAACACAGATAGTCAATGAATGCAGAACACAGACAGTTAGTGAATATATAAACATACACAGTTAGTGAATTAAGAAAAACAGAATGTTTGTAAACATAGCAACACAGACAGTGAGTGAATATAGAAGCATAGAGTGTTAGTGAATACAGAAACACAGATTGTTTGAGAGGAGAGAAACATAGAGTGTTTGTAAAAGTAGAAACATAGACAGTTCGTGAATATAGAAACATAGACTGTCAGTGAATATAGAATCATAGACTGTCAGTGAATGTAGAAGCAGAGAGTGTTAGTGAAATAGAAATGCAGAATGTTGCTAAACATAGAAACATGCTACTAATGAACACAGAAACACGGATTGTTCGTGAATATGGAAACATAGACTGAGGGAATATCCAAACACAGACTGTGAGTGAATATAGAAACACAGAATGTTAGTGAACACAGCAACATAGACTGAGAGTGAATATTGAAGCATAGACTGCAAGCGAATACAGAAACACTGAAAGTTCGTGAATATAGAAACATAGAGTGTTAATGAATATAGAAACATGGACTGTTAGTGAATATGGAAGCATAAACTGTCAGTGAATATAGAAACATAGACTGCCAGTGAGTATGGAAACATAGTGAATATAGAAACATAGACTGTCAGTGAAGAGAGAATCATAGACTGCCAGTGAGTATGGAATCATAGTGAAGATAGAAACATAGACTGTTAGTGAATACGGAAACATAGACTGTCAGTGAATATGGAAACATAGACTGTTTGTGAATATAGAAACATTGACTGCCAGTGAGTATGGAAACATTGCGAATATAGAAACATAGACTGTCAGTGAATATAGAAACATAGACTGTGAGTGAATATGGAAACATACAGTGTTAGTGAATATAGAAACATAGACTGTTAGTGAAAATGGGAAAATAAACTGTTACTGAATAAAGAAACATAGACTGCCAGTGAATATAGAAACATAGACTGCCAGGGTATATGGAAACATAGACTGTTACTGGAGATAGAAACCTAGACTGTCAGTGAATATAGAAACATAGACTGTCAGTGAATATGGAAACATAGACTGTTAGTGAATATGGAAACCTAGACTGTCAGTGAATATGGAAACATGGACTGTCAGTGAATATGGAAACATAGACTGTTAGCAAATATGGAAACATAGATTGTCAGTGAATATAGAAACATAGACTGTCAGTGAATATAGAAACATAGACTGTTAGTGAATATGGAAACATAGACTGTTACGGAATATAGAAACATAGACTGTCAGTGAATATGGAAACAAAGACTGTCAGTGAATATAGAAACATAGAATGTTTGTGAATTTAGAAACATAGACTGTCAGTGAATATAGAAACATAGACTGTCAGTGAGAATGGAAACATAGACTGTCAGTGAATATAGAAACATAGACTGTTTGTGAATTTAGAAACATAGACTGTTAGTGAATATAGAAACACAGACTGCCATAGAGTGTCAGTAAATATAGAAACATTGACTGTCAGTTAATATAGAATCATAGACTGTCAATGACTATAGAAACATGGACTGTCAGTGAATATGGAAACTTAGACTGTCAATGACTAGAGAAACATAGACTGTTCGTGAATATGGAAACATAGACTGTTACTGAACATAGAAACATAGACTGTCAGTGAATATAGAAACATAGACTGTCAGTGAATATAGAAACATAGACTGACAGTGAATATAGAATCATAGACAGTCAGTGAATGTAGAAGCAGAGAGTGTTAGTGAAATAGAAATGCAGAATGTTGCTAAACATAGAAACATGCTACTAATGAACACAGAAACACGGATTGTTCGTGAATATGGAAACATAGACTGAGGGAATATCGAAACACAGACTGTGAGTGAATATAGAAACACAGATTGTTAGTGAACACAGCAACATAGACTGAGAGTGAATATTGAAGCATAGACTGCTAGCGAATACAGAAAAACTGAAAGTTAGTGAATATAGAAACATAGAGTGTTAATGAATATAGAAACATAGACTGTTAGTGAATATGGAAGCATAGACTGTCAGTGAATATAGAAACATAGACTGCCAGTGAGTATGGAAAATAGTGAATATAGAAACATAGACTGCCAGTGAGTATGGAAACATAGTGAATATAGAAACATAGACTGTCAGTGAATATAGAAACATAGACTGCCAGTGAGTATGGAAACATAGTGAATATAGAAACATAGACTGTCAGTGAAGAGAGAATCATAGACTGCCAGTGAGTATGGAAACGTAGTGAAGATAGAAACATAGACTGTTAGTAAATATGGAAACATAGACTGTCAGTGAATATGGAAACATAGACTGTTTGTGAATATAGAAACATTGACTGCCAGTGAGTATGGAAACATTGCGAATATAGAAACATAGACTGTCAGTGAATATAGAAACATAGACTGTGAGTGAATATGGAAACATACAGTGTTAGTGAATATAGAAACAAAGACTGTTAGTGAATATGGGAAAATAAACTGTAAATGAATAAAGAAACATAGACTGCCAGTGAATATAGAAACATAGACTGCTAGGGTATATGGAAACATAGACTGTTACTGGAGATAGAAACCTAGACTGCCAGTGAATATAGAAACATAGACTGTTAGTGAATATAGAAACATAGACTGTCAGTGAATATGGAAACATAGATTGTCAGTGAATATAGAAACATAGACTGTCAGTGAATATAGAAACATAGACTGTTCCTGAATATAGAAACATAGACTGTCAGCGAATATAGATACATACAGTGTTCATGCATATAGAAACGTAGACAGTTGGTGAATATAGAAACATAGACTGTCAGTGAATATAGAAACATCGACTGTTAGTGAATATAGAAACATAGACTGTCAGTGGATATGGAAAAATAGACTGTTACAGAATATAGAAACATAGACTGTTCGTGAATATAGAAACATAGACTGTTAATGAATATAGAAACATTGACTGTCAGTGAATATGTAAACATAGACTGTCAGTGAATATAGAAACATAGACTGTCAGTGAATATGGAAACATGGACTGTCAGTGATTATGGAAACATAGACTGCTAGCGAATATAGAAATATCATTAGTTAGTGAATATGGAAACATAGACTGTTTGTGAATATAGAAACATAGACTGTTAGTGAATATGGAAACATAGACTGTTACTGAAGATAGAAACATAGACTGTTTGTGAATATAGAAACATAGACTGTTAGTGAATACAGAAACCCTGCCAGTTAGTGAATATAGAAACATAGACTGTCAGTGAATATGGAAACTTAGACTGTCAGTGAATATAGAAACATAGACTGTCAGTGAGTATGGAAACATACACTGTCAGTGAATATATAAACATAGACTGTCAGTGAGTATGGAAACATAGTGAATATAGAAAAATAGACTGTCCGTGAATATAGAAACATAGACTGCCAGTGAGTATGGAAAATAGTGAATATAGAAAAATAGACTGTCCGTGAATATAGAAACATAGGCTCTTAGTGAGTATAGAAACATAGACTGTGAGTGAATATGGAAACATAGACTCTTAGCGAATATAGAAACATAGTTAGTTAGTGAATATAGAAACATAGACTGTTAGTGAATATAGAAATATAGATTGTGAGTGAATATGCAAACATACAGTGTTAGTGAATATAGCAACATAGACTGTTAGTGAATATGGAAAAATAGACTGTTACTGAAGATAGAAACATCGACTGCCAGTGAATATAGAAACATAGACTGTTAGTGAATATGGAAACATAGACTGTTAATGAAATAGAAACATGGACAGTCAGTGAATATAGAAACATAGACTGTCAGTGACTATAGAAATATCGACTGTCAGTGAATATGGAAACTTAGACTGTCAATGACTAGAGAAATATAGACTGTACGTGAATATGGAAAAATAGACTGTTACTGACTATAGAAAGATTGACTGTCAGTGAATATAGAAACACAGACTGCCAGTGAATGTCGAAATACAGACTGTTAGTGAATATGAAAACACAGACAGTTAGTGAATATAGAAGCATACACTGCCAGCGAAATAGAAATGCAGACTGTTCATGAACATAGGAACATGCTACTAATGAACACAGAAACACGGATTGATCGTGAATATGGAAACATAGACTGAGTGGATATCGAAACACAGACTGTGAGTGAATATAGGAACACAGATGATAGTGAACATAGCAAAGTAGACTGTGAGTGAATATTGAAGCATAGACTGTTAGCGAATATATAAACATAGACTGTTAGTGAATACAGAAACCCTGCCAGTTAGTGAATATAGAAACATAGAGTGTTCGTGAATACAGAAACCCTACCAGTTAGTGAATATAGAAACATGGAGTGTTAGTGATTATAGAAACATAGACTGTCAGTGAATATAGAAACATAGACTGTAAGTGAAAATAGAAACATAGACTGTCAGTGTATACAAAAGCATAGACTGTTACTAAATACAGAAACATAGTCTGTCAGTGAATATGGAAACATAGACTGTTAGCGAATATAGAAACATAGACTGTCAGTGAATATAGAAACATCGACTGTCAGTGAATATGGAAACATACAGTGTTAGTGAATATAGAAACATAGACTGTCAGTGAATATAGAAACATCGACTGTTAGTGAATATAGAAACATAGACTGTCAGTGGATATGGAAAAATAGACTGTTACAGAATATAGAAACATAGACTGTTCGTGAACATAGAAACATAGACTGTTAGTGAATATAGAAACATAGAATGTCAGTGAATACAGAAACATAGACTGTTAATGAATATAGAAACATTGACTGTCAGTGAATATGTAAACATAGACTGTCAGTGAATATAGAAACATAGACTGTCAGTGAATATGGAAACATGGACTGTCAGTGATTATGGAAACATAGACTGCTAGCGAATATAGAAACATCGTTAGTTAGTGAATATGGAAACATAGACTGTTTGTGAATATAGAAACATAGACTGTTGGTGAATATGGAAACATAGACTGTTACTGAAGATAGAAACATAGACTGTTCCTGAATATAGAAACATAGACTGTCAGTGAATATAGATACATACAGTGTTCATGCATATAGAAACATAGACAGTTGGTGAATATAGAAACATAGACTGTCAGTGAATATGGAAACATACAGTGTTAGTGAATATAGAAACATAGATTGTCAGTGAATATAGAAACATAGACTGTTCCTGAATATAGAAACATAGACTGTCAGTGAATATAGATACATACAGTGTTCATGCATATAGAAACATAGACAGTTGGTGAATATAGAAACATAGACTGTCAGTGAATATAGAAACATCGACTGTTAGTGAATATAGAAACATAGACTGTCAGTGGATATGGAAAAATAGACTGTTACTGAATATAGAAACATAGACTGTTCATGAATATAGAAACATAGACTGTTACTGAATATAGAAACATAGACTGTCATAGAACATAGAAACATAGACTGTCAGTGAATATGGAAACATAGACTGTCAGTGAATACAGAAACACAGAATGTTAATGAATATAGAAACATTGACTGTCAGTGAATATGTAAACATAGACTGTCAGTGAATATAGAAACATAGACTGTCAGTGAATATGGAAACATGGACTGTCAGTGAATATGGAAACATAGACTGCTAGCGAATATAGAAACATCGTTAATGAGTGAATATGGAAACATAGACTGTTTGTGAATATAGAAACATAGACTGTTGGTGAATATGGAAACATAGACTGTTACAGAAGATAGAAACATAGACTGTTTGTGAATATAGAAACATAGACTGTGAGTGAATACAGAAACCCTGCCAGTTAGTGAATATAGAAACATAGACTGTCAGTGAATATGGAAACTTAGACTGTCAGTCAATATAGAAACATAGACTGGCAGTGAATATAGAAACATAGACTGTCAGTGAATATGGAAGCATAGACTGTCAATGACTTTAGAAACATAGACTGTTCGTAAATATGGAAAAATTGACTGTTACTGAATATAGAAACATAGACTGTCCGTGAATATAGAAACATTGACTGTAAGCGAATATATAAACATAGACTGTTAGTGAATACAGAAACCCTGCCAGTTAGTGAATATAGAAACATGGAGTGTTAGTGATTATAGAAACATAGACTGCTAGGGTATATGGAAACATAGACTGTTACTGAATATAGAAATCTAGACTGTCAATGAATATAGAAAAATAGAATGTCAGTGAATATGGAAACATAGACTGTGAGTGAATATGGAAACATACAGTGTTAGTGAATATAGAAACATAGTCTGTTAGTGAATATGGGAAAATAGATTGTTACTGAATATAGAAACAGAGACTGTTTGTCAATATAGAATCATAGACTGTTACGGAATATAGAAACATAGACTGTCATAGAACATAGAAACATAGACTGTCAGTGAATATAGAAACATAGACTGTCAGTGAATATGGAAACATAGACTATAAGCGAATATGGAAACATAGACTGTTAGTGAATATAGAAACATCGACTGTTACTGAATATAGAAACATACACTGTTAGTTAATATAGAAACATAGACTGTCAGTGAATATGGAAACATAGACTATAAGCGAATATGGAAACATAGACTGTTAGTAAATATAGAAACATCGACTGTTACTGAATATAGAAACATAGAGTGTCAGTAAATATAGAAACATTGACTGTCAGTTAATATAGAATCATAGACTGCCAATGACTATAGAAACATGGACTGTCAGTGAATATGGAAACATAAACTGTCACTGAACATGGAAACATAGACTGTTAGCGAATACAGAAACATAGTTAGTTAGTGAATATGAAAACATAGACTGTCAGTGAATATAGAAACATAGACTGTTAGTGAATATGGAAACATAGACTGTTACTGAATATAGAAACATAGACTGTCATAGAACATAGAAACATAGACTGTCAGTGAATATGGAAACATAGACTGTCAGTGAATACAGAAACATAGACTGTTAATGAATATAGAAACATTGACTGTCAGTGAATATGTAAACATAGACTGTCAGTGAATATAGAAACATAGACTGTCAGTGAATATGGAAACATGGACTGTCAGTGATTATGGAAACATAGACTGCTAGCGAATATAGAAACATCGTTAGTTAGTGAATATGGAAACATAGACTGTTTGTGAATATAGAAACATAGACTGTTAGTGAATATGGAAACATAGACTGTTACTGAAGATAGAAACATAGACTGTTTGTGAATATAGAAACATAGACTGTTAGTGAATACAGAAACCCTGCCAGTTAGTGAATATAGAAACCTAGACTGCCAGTGAATATAGAAACATAGACTGTTCGTGAATATAGAAACATAGACTGTCAGTGAATATGGAAACATACAGTGTTAGTGAATATAGAAACATAGACTGTCAGTGAATATAGAAACATAGACTGTTCCTGAATATAGAAACATAGACTGTCAGTGAATATAGAAACATAGACTGTTCCTGAATATAGAAACATAGACTGTCAGTGAATATAGATACATACAGTGTTCATGCATATAGAAACATAGACAGTTGGTGAATATAGAAACATAGACTGTCAGTGAATATGGAAACATACAGTGTTAGTGAATATAGAAACATAGATTGTCAGTGAATATAGAAACATAGACTGTTCCTGAATATAGAAACATAGACTGTCAGTGAATATAGATACATACAGTGTTCATGCATATAGAAACATAGACAGTTGGTGAATATAGAAACATAGACTGTCAGTGAATATAGAAACATCGACTGTTAGTGAATATAGAAACATAGACTGTCAGTGGATATGGAAAAATAGACTGTTACTGAATATAGAAACATAGACTGTTCCTGAATATAGAAACATAGACTGTTACTGAATATAGAAACATAGACTGTCATAGAACATAGAAACATAGACTGTCAGTGAATATGGAAACATAGACTGTCAGTGAATACAGAAACACAGAATGTTAATGAATATAGAAACATTGACTGTCAGTGAATATGTAAACATAGACTGTCAGTGAATATAGAAACATAGACTGTCAGTGAACATGGAAACATGGACTGTCAGTGAATATGGAAACATAGACTGCTAGCGAATATAGAAACATCGTTAATGAGTGAATATGGAAACATAGACTGTTTGTGAATATAGAAACATAGACTGTTGGTGAATATGGAAACATAGACTGTTACAGAAGATAGAAACATAGACTGTTTGTGAATATAGCAACATAGACTGTGAGTGAATACAGAAACCCTGCCAGTTAGTGAATATAGAAACATAGACTGTCAGTGAATATGGAAACTTAGACTGTCAGTCAATATAGAAACATAGACTGGCAGTGAATATAGAAACATAGACTGTCAGTGAATATGGAAGCATAGACTGTCAATGACTTTAGAAACATAGACTGTTCGTAAATATGGAAAAATTGACTGTTTCTAAATATAGAAACATAGACTGTCCGTGAATATAGAAACATTGACTGTAAGCGAATATATAAACATAGACTGTTAGTGAATACAGAAACCCTGCCAGTTAGTGAATATAGAAACATGGAGTGTTAGTGATTATAGAAACATAGACTGCTAGGGTATATGGAAACATAGACTGTTACTGAATATAGAAATCTAGACTGTCAATGAATATAGAAAAATAGAATGTCAGTGAATATGGAAACATAGACTGTGAGTGAATATGGAAACATACAGTGTTAGTGAATATAGAAACATAGTCTGTTAGTGAATATGGGAAAATAGATTGTTACTGAATATAGAAACAGAGACTGTTTGTCAATATAGAATCATAGACTGTTACGGAATATAGAAACATAGACTGTCATAGAACATAGAAACATAGACTGTCAGTGAATATAGAAACATAGACTGTCAGTGAATATGGAAACATAGACTATAAGCGAATATGGAAACATAGACTGTTAGTGAATATAGAAACATCGACTGTTACTGAATATAGAAACATACACTGTTAGTTAATATAGAAACATAGACTGTCAGTGAATATGGAAACATAGACTATAAGCGAATATGGAAACATAGACTGTTAGTAAATATAGAAACATCGACTGTTACTGAATATAGAAACATAGAGTGTCAGTAAATATAGAAACATTGACTGTCAGTTAATATAGAATCATAGACTGCCAATGACTATAGAAACATGGACTGTCAGTGAATATGGAAACATAAACTGTCACTGAACATGGAAACATAGACTGTTAGCGAATATAGAAACATAGTTAGTTAGTGAATATGAAAACATAGACTGTCAGTGAATATAGAAACATAGACTGTTAGTGAATATGGAAACATAGACTGTTACTGAAGATAGAAACATACACTGTTAGTTAATATAGAAACATAGACTGTCAGTGAATATGGAAACATAGGCTGTGAGTAAATATGGAAACATAGACTGTTAGCGAATATAGAAACATAGTTAGTTAGTGAATATGAAAACACAGACTGTTTGTGAATATAGAAACATAGACTGTTAGTGAATTTGGAAACATAGACTGTTACTGAAGATAGAAACGTACACTGTTAGTTAATATAGAAACATAGACTGTCAGTGCATATGGAAACATAGACTGTGAGTGAATATGGAAACATAGACTGTTAGCGAACATAGAAACATAGACTGTTACTGAATATAGAAACACAGTCTCTCATTGAATGCAAAAATACAGACTGTCATTGAATATAGAAATACAGACAGTTAGTGAATATAGAAGCATAGAATGTCAGTGAAATAGAAATGCAGAATGTTGCTAACATAGAAAATATGCTACTAATGAACACAGAAACACGGATTGTTCGTGAATATGGAAACATAGACTGATTTGATATCGAAACACCGACTGTGAGTGAATATAGAAACACAGTTGTTAGTGAACAGAGCAACGTAGACTGTGAGTGAATATTGAAGCATAGACTGTGAGCAAATATAGAAACATGGACTGTTAGTGAATACAGAAACACAGACAGTTAGTGAATACAGAAACATAGAGTGTTAGTGAATATAGAAACATAGACTGTCAGTAAATAAAGAAACATAGACTGCTAGGGTATATGGAAACATAGACTGTTACTGAAGATAGAAACCTAGACTGTCAATGAATATAGAAACATAGAATGTCAGTGAATATGGAAACATAGACTGTGAGTGAATATGGAAACATACAGTGTGAGTGAATATAGAAACATAGACTGTTAGTGAATATGGGAAAATAGACTGTTACTGAATAAAGAAGCATAGACTGCCAGTGAATATAGAAACATAGATTGCCAGGGTATATGGAAACATAGACTGTTAGCGAATATGGGAAAATAGACTGCTACTGAATATAGAAACATAGACTGTCAGTGAATATAGAAACATAGACTGCCAGTGAGTATGGAAACATAGTGAAGACAGAAATATAGACCGACAGTGAATACAGAAACAAAGACTGATTGTGAATTTAGAAACATAGACTGTCAGTGAATATAGAAACATAGACTGTCAATGACTATAGAAACATAGACTGTTACGGAATATAGAAACATAGTCTGTCAGAGAATATGGAAACATAGACTGTTAGTGAATAAAGAAACACAGACTGTTAGTGAATATGGAAACATAGACTGTCAGTGAATATGGAAAGAAAGACTGTCAGTGAATATAGAAACATTGACTGTTTGTGAATTTAGAAACATAGACTGTCAGTGAATATAGAAACATAGACTGTTTTTGTATTTAGAAACATAGACTGTTAGTGAATATAGAAACACAGACTGCCATTGAGTATGGAAACATAGTGAATATAGAAACACAGACTGTTAGTGAATATAGAAACATCGACTGTGAATATGGTTACATAGACTGTCAGTGAATGTGGAAACATAGACGGTTTGTGAATATGGAAACATAGACTGATACTGAAGGTAGAAACATAGTGTGTCAGAGAGTGTGGAAACATAGGCTGTTAGTGAATATAGAAACATAGACTGTCAGTGAATATGGAAACATGGACTGTCAGTGAATATAGAAACATTGACTGTCAGTGAATATAGAATCATGGACTGTCAATGACTATAGAAACATTGACTGTTCGCAAATATGGAAACATAGACTTGTAGTGAATATAGAAACATACACTGTCAGTGAATATAGAAACATATATTGTTAGTGAATATGGAAACATAGACTGTCAGTGAATATGGAAACTTAGACTGTCAGTGAATATAGAAACATAGACTGTCAGTGAGTATGGAAACATAGACTGTTAGGGAATATAGATAAATAGACTGTCAGTGAATATAGAGACATGGACTGTTAGTGAATATAGAGACATAGACTGTCAGTGAATATAGAAACATAGACTGTCAGCGAGTATGGAAACATAGACTGTTAACGACTATAGAAAAATAGACTGTTAGTGAATATAGAAACATTGACTGTCAGTGAATATGGAAACATACAGTGTTAGTGACTATAGAAACCTAGACTGTCAGTGTATATAGAAACATAGACTGTCAGTGAATATAGAAACATAGACTGTTAGTGAATATAGAATCATAGACTGTTAGTGAATATAGAAACATAGACTGTCAATGACTTTAGAAACGTAGCGTGTTCGTGAATATGGAAACATAAACTGTCACTGAACATGGAAACATAGACTGTTAGTGAACATGAACACATAGACTGTGAGTGAATATGGAAACATACAGTGTTAGTGAATATAGAAACATAGACTGTCAGTGAATATAGAAACATAGACTGTTCCTGAATATAGAAACATAGACTGTCAGTGAATATAGATACATAGACTGTTAGTGAGCATGAAAACATAGACTGTGAGTGAATATGGAAACATGGACTGTTAGCGATAATAGAAACATAGACTGTTACTGAATATAGAAACACAGACTCTCAGTGAATGCAGAAATACAGACTGTTAGTGAATATAGAAATACAGACAGTTAGTGAATATTGAAGCAGAGAGTGTCAGTGTTCCTGAATATAGAAACATAGACTGTCAGTGAATATACAAACATAGACTGTCACTGAATATAGATACATAGACTGTTAGTGAACATGAAAACATAGACTGTGAGTGAATATGGAAACATAGACTGTTAGCGATAATAGAAACATAGACTGTTACTGAATATAGAAACACAGACTCTCAGTGAATGCAGAAATACAGACTGTTAGTGAATATAGAAATACAGACAGTTAGTGAATATTGAAGCAGAGAGTGTCAGTGTTCCTGAATATAGAAACATAGACTGTCAGTGAATATACAAACATAGACTGTCACTGAATATAGATACATAGACTGTTAGTGAACATGAAAACATAGACTGTGAGTGAATATGGAAACATAGACTGTTAGCGATAATAGAAACATAGACTGTTACTGAATATAGAAACACAGACTCTCAGTGAATGCAGAAATACAGACTGTTAGTGAATATAGAAATACAGACAGTTAGTGAATATTGAAGCAGAGAGTGTTAGTGAAATAGAAATGCAGAATGTTGCTAAACATAGAAAAATGCTACTAATGAACACAGAAACAGGCATTGTTCGTGAATATGGAAACATAGACTGAGTGGATATCGAAACACCGACTGTGAGTGAATATAGAAACACAGATGTTAGTGAACATAGCAACGTAGACTGTGAGTGAATAGTGAAGCATAGACTGTTAGCGTATATAGAAACATAGACTGTTAGTGAATACAGAAACACAGACAGTTAGTGAATATAGAAACATAGAGTGTCAGTAAATATAGAAACATTGACTGTCAGTTAATATAGAATCATAGACTGTCAATGACTATAGAAACATGGACTGTCAGTGAATATGGAAACTTAGACTGTCAATGACTAGAGAAACATAGACTGTTCGTGAATATGGAAAAATAGACTGTTACTGACAATAGAAAAATAGATTGTAAGTGAATATAGAAACATAGACTGTCAGTGAATATGGAAACATACAGTGTTAGTGAATATAGAAACATAGACTGTCAGTGAATATAGAAACATAGACTGACAGTGAATATAGAAACATCGACTGTTAGTGTATATGGAAACATAGACTGTTAGTGAACATAGAAACATCGACTGTCAGTGAATATAGAAACATCGACTGTCAGTGAATATAGAATCATAGACTGTCAGTGAATATAGAATCATAGACTGTCAATGAGTATAGAAACATAGACTGTCAGTGAATATGGAAACTTAGACTGTCAATGTCTAGAGAAATATAGACTGTTCGCGAATATGGAAAAATAGACTGTTCCTGACTATGGAAACATTGACTGTCAGTGAATATAGAAACATAAACTGTCAGTGAATATGGAAACATACAGTGTTCGTGCATATAGAAACAATGACAGTTAGTGAATATACAAACATAGACTGTCAGTGCATATAGAAACATTGACTGTTAGTGAATATAGAAACATAGACTGTTACTGAAGATAGAAACATAGTCTGTCAGAGAATATGGAAACATAGACTGTCAGTGAATATAGAAACATAGACTGTTAGTGAATATGGAAACATAGACTGTTACGGAATATAGAAACATAGTCTGTCAGAGAATATGGAAACATAGAATGTTAGTGAATATGGAAACATAAACTGTCACTGAACATGGAAACATAGACTGTTAGCGAATATAGAAACATAGACTGTGAGTGAAAATGGAAACATAGACTGTTAGCGAATATAGAAACATAGTTAGTTAGTGAATATGAAAACATAGACTGTTAGCGAATATAGAAACATAGTTTGTTAGTGAATATGTAAACATAGACTGTCAGTGAATATCGAAACATAGAATGTTAGTGAATATGGAAACATAAACTGTCACTGAACATGGAAACATAGACTGTTAGCGAATATAGAAACGTAGACTGTGAGTGAAAATGGAAACATAGACTGTTAGCGAATATAGAAACATAGTTAGTGAATATGAAAACATAGACTGTTTGTGAATATAGAAACATAGACTTTTACTGAAGATAGAAACATACACTGTTAGTTAATATAGAAACATAGACTGTCAGTGAATATAGATACATAGACTGTTAGTGAATATGGAAACATAGACTGTGAGTGAATATGGAAACATAGACTGTTAGCGAACATAGAAACATAGACTGTTACTGAATATAGAAACACAGTCTCTCATTGAATGCAAAAATACAGACTGTTATTGAATATAGAAATACAGACAGTTAGTGAATATAGAAGCATAGAATGTCAGTGAAATAGAAAGGCAGACTGTTCCTGAACATAGAAACATGCTACTAAAGAACACAGAAACACGGATTGTTCGTGTATATGGAAACATAGACTGATTGGATATCGAAACACCGACTGTGAGTGAATATAGAAACACAGTTGTTAGTGAACATAGCAACGTAGACTGTGAGTGAATATTCAAGCATAGACTGTTAGCAAATATAGAAACATGGACTGTTAGTGAATACAGAAACACAGACAGTTAGTGAATATAGAAACATAGACTGTCAGTAAATAAAGAAACATAGACTGCTAGGGTATATGGAAACATAGACTGTTACTGAAGATAGAAACCTAGACTGTCAATGAATAAAGAAACATAGAATGTCAGTGAATATGGAAACATAGACTGTGAGTGAATATGGAAACATACAGTGTGAGTGAATATAGAAACATAGACTGTTAGTGAATATGGGAAAATAGATTGTTACTGAATAAAGAAACATAGACTGCCAGTGAATATAGAAACATAGACTGCCAGGGTATATGGAAACATAGACTGTTACTGAAGATAGAAACCTAGACTGTCAGTGAATGTAGAAACATAGACTGCCAGTGAATATGGAAACATAGACTGTTAGCGAAGATGGAAACAAAGACTGTCAGTGAATATAGAAACATAGACTGTCAGTGAATATAGAATCATGGACTGTCAATGACTATAGAAACATAGACTGTTAGTGAATATAGAAACATCGACTGTTACTGAATATAGAAACACAGACTGTCAGTGAATGTCGAAATACAGACTGTTAGTGAATATGGAAACATACAGTGTTAATGACTATAGAAACCTAGACTGTCAGTGTATATAGAAAAATAGAATGTAAGTGAATATAGAATCATAGACAGTTAGTGAATTTCGAAACATAGACTGTCAATGACTTTAGAAACATAGCGTGTTCGTGAATATGGAAACATAAAGTGTTCCTGAATATAGAAACATAGACTGTAAGTGAAAATAGAAACATAGACTGTTTGAATATGGAAACATAGACTGTCAGTGAATATGGAAACATAGACTGTCAGTGAGTATGGAAACATAGACTGTCAGTGAATATAGAAACACAGACTGCCATTGAGTATGGAAACATAGTGAATATAGAAACATAGACTGTGAATATGGTTACAGAGACTGTAAGTGAATGTGGAAACATAGACGGTTTGTGAATATAGAAACATAGACTGTCAGTGAATATATAAACATAGACTGTTTTTGTATTTAGAAACATAGACTGTTAGTGAATATAGAAACACAGACTGCCAATGAGTATGGAAACATAGTGAATATAGAAACACAGACTGTTAGTGAATATAGAAACATAGACTGTGAATATGGTTACATAGACTGTCAGTGAATGTGGAAACATAGACTGTTAGTGAATACAGAAACCCTGCCCGTTAGTGAATATAGAAACATAGAGTGTTCGTGAATACAGAAACCCTACCAGTTAGTGAATATAGAAACATGGAGTGTTAGTGATTATAGAAACATAGACTGTCAGTGAATATGGAAACATAGACTGTTAGCGAATATAGAAACATAGACTGTCAGTGAATATAGAAACATAGACTATCGGTGAATATGGAAACATACAGTGTTAGTGACTATAGAAACCTAGACTGTCAGTGAATATGGAAACATACAGTGATAGTGAATATGGAAACATAGACTGTCAGTGAATATGGAAACATAGAGTGTTCGCGAATATAGAAACATAGACAGTTGGTGAATATAGAAACATAGACTGTCAGTGAATATGGAAACCTACAGTGTTAGTGAATATAGAAACATAGACTGTCAGTGAATATAGAAACATAGACTGTTCCTGAATATAGAAACATAGACTTTCAGTGAATATAGATACATACAGTGTTCATGCATATAGAAACATAGACAGTTGGTGAATATAGAAATATAGACTGTCAGTGAATATAGAAACATCGACTGTTAGTGAATATAGAAACATAGACTGTCAGTGGATATGGAAAAATAGACTGTTACTGAATATAGAAACATAGACTGTTCGTGAATATAGAAACATAGACTGTTACTGAATATAGAAACATAGACTGTCATATAACATAGAAACATAGACTGTCAGTGAATATGGAAAACATAGACTGTCAGTGAATACAGAAACATAGACTGTTAATGAATATAGAAACATTGACTGTCAGTGAATATGTAAACATAGACTGTCAGTGAATATAGAAACATAGACTGTTAGTGAATATAGAAACATAGACTGTCAGTGGATATGGAAAAATAGACTGTTACTGAATATAGAAACATAGACTGTTCGTGAATATAGAAACATAGACTGTTACTGAATATAGAAACATAGACTGTCATAGAACATAGAAACATAGACTGTCAGTGAATATGGAAAACATAGACTGTCAGTGAATACAGAAACATAGACTGTTAATGAATATAGAAACATTGACTGTCAGTGAATATGGAAACATGGACTGTCAGTGAATATGGAAACATAGACTGCTAGCGAATATAGAAACATCGTTAGTGAGTGAATATGGAAACATAGACTGTTTGTGAATATAGAAACATAGACTGTTGGTGAATATGGAAACATAGACTGTTACTGAAGATAGAAACATAGACTGTTTGTGAATATAGAAACATAGACTGTTAGTGAATACAGAAACCCTGCCAGTTAGTGAATATAGAAACATAGACTGTCAGTGAATATGGAAACTTAGACTGTCAGTGAATATAGAAACATAGACTGTCAGTGAATATGGAAACATGGACTGTCAGTGAATATGGAACCTTAGACTGTCAGTGAATATAGAAACATAGACTGTCAGTAAATATAGAATCATGGACTGTCAATGTCTATAGAAACATAGACTGTTAGTGAATATGGAAACATACAGTGTTAGCGAATATGGAAAGATAGACTGTTAGTGAATATAGAAACATCGACTGTTACTGAATATAGAAAGACAGACTGTCAGTGAATGTAGAAATACAGACTGTTAGTGAATATAAAAACACAGTTAGTGAATATAGAAGCACAGACTGTTAGCGAAATAGAAATGCAGACTGTTCCTGAACATAGAAACATGCTACTAATGAACACAGAAATACGGATTGTTTGTGAATATAGAATCACAGAGTGTTAGTGAATATAGAAACATAGACTGTCAGTGAATATAGAAACATAGACTGTCAGTGAATATAGAAACATAGACTGTCAGTGAATATGGAAACAAACAGTGTTCCTGAATATAGAAACATAGACTGTCAAGTGAATATAGATACATAGACTGTTAGTGAGCATGAAAACATAGACTGTGAGTGAATATGGAAACATGGACTGTTAGCGATAATAGAAACATAGACTGTTACTGAATATAGAAACACAGACTCTCAGTGAATGCAGAAATACAGACAGTTAGTGAATATTGAAGAAGAGAGTGTTAGTGAAATAGAAATGCAGAATGTTGCTAAACATAGAAACATGCTACTAATGAACACAGAAACAGGCATTGTTCGTGAATATGGAAACATAGACTGAGTGGATATCGAAACACCGACTGTGAGTGAATATAGAAACACAGATGTTAGTGAACATAGCAACGTAGACTGTGAGTGAATAGTGAAGCATAGACTGTCAGCGTATATAGAAACATAGACTGTTAGTGAATACAGAAACACAGACAGTTAGTGAATATAGAAACATAGACTGTCAGTGAATATGGAAACATAGACTGTCAATGACTTTAGAAACATAGACTGTTCGTAAATATGGAAAAATTGACTGTTACTGAATATAGAAACATAGACTGTCCGTGAATATAGAAACATTGACTGTAAGCGAATATATAAACATAGACTGTTAGTGAATACAGAAACCCTGCCAGTTAGTGAATATAGAAACATGGAGTGTTAGTGATTATAGAAACATAGACTGCTAGGGTATATGGAAACATAGACTGTTACTGAATATAGAAATCTAGACTGTCAATGAATATAGAAAAATAGAATGTCAGTGAATATGGAAACATAGACTGTGAGTGAATATGGAAACATACAGTGTTAGTGAATATAGAAACATAGTCTGTTAGTGAATATGGGAAAATAGACTGTTACTGAATATAGAAACATAGACTGTTCGTCAATATAGAATCATAGACTGTTACTGAATATAGAAACATAGACTGTCATAGAACATAGAAACATAGACTGTCAGTGAATATAGAAACATAGACTGTCAGTGAATATGGAAACATAGACTATAAGCGAATATGGAAACATAGACTGTTAGTGAATATAGAAACATCGACTGTTACTGAATATAGAAACACAGACTGTCAGTGAATGTAGAAATACAGACTGTTAGTGAATATAAAATTACAGACAGTTAGTGAATATAGAAGCATACACTGCTAGCGAAATAGAAATGCAGACTGTTCCTGAACATAGAAACATGCTACTAATGAACACAGAACCACGGATTGTTTGTTAATATGGAAACATAGACTGAGTGGATATCGAAACACAGACTGTGAGTGAATATAGAAACACAGATGATAGTGAACATAGCAAAGTAGACTGTGAGTGAATATTGAAGCATAGACTGTTAGCGAATATAAAAACATAGACTGTTAGTGAATATAGAAACATAGACTGTCAGTGAATATGGAAACATGGATTGTCAGTGAATATGGAAATTTAGACTGTCAGTGAATATAGAAACATAGACTGTCAGTGAATATAGAATCATGGACTGTCAATGTCTATAGAAACATAGACTGTTAGTGAATATGGAAACATACAGTGTTAGCGAATATGGAAAGATAGACTGTTAGTGAATATAGAAACATCGACTGTTACTGAATATAGAAAGACAGACTGTCAGTGAATGTAGAAATACAGACTGTTAGTGAATATAAAAACACAGTTAGTGAATATAGAAGCACAGACTGTTAGCGAAATAGAAATGCAGACTGTTCCTGAACATAGAAACATGCTACTAATGAACACAGAAATACGGATTGTTTGTGAATATAGAATCACAGAGTGTTAGTGAATATAGAAACATAGACTGTCAGTGAATATAGAAACTTAGACTGTTAGTGAATATAGAAACATAGACTGTCAGTGAATATGGAAACAAACAGTGTTCCTGAATATAGAAACATAGACTGTCAAGTGAATATAGATACATAGACTGTTAGTGAGCATGAAAACATAGACCGTGAGTGAATATGGAAACATGGACTGTTAGCGATAATAGAAACATAGACTGTTACTGAATATGGAAACATAGACTCTCAGTGAATGCAGAAATACAGACTGTTAGTGAATATAGAAATACAGACAGTTAGTGAATATTGAAGAAGAGAGTGTTAGTGAAATAGAAATGCAGAATGTTGCTAAACATAGAAACATGATACTAATGAACACAGAAACAGGCATTGTTCGTGAATATGGAAACATAGACTGAGTGGATATCGAAACACCGACTGTGAGTGAATATAGAAACACAGATGTTAGTGAACATAGCAACGTAGACTGTGAGTGAATAGTGAAGCATAGACTGTCAGCGTATATAGAAACATAGACTGTTAGTGAATACAGAAACACAGACAGTTAGTGAATATAGAAACATAGAGTGTCAGTAAATATAGAAACATTGACTGTCAGTTAATATAGAATCATAGACTGCCAATGACTATAGAAACATGGACTGTCAGTGAATATGGAAACTTAGACTGTCAATGACTCGAGAAACATAGACTGTTCGTTAATATGGAAAAATAGACTGTTACTGACAACAGAAACATAGACTGTCAGTGAATATAGAAACATAGACTGTCAGTGAATATGGAAACATACAGTGTTAGTGAATATAGAAACATAGACTGTCAGTGAATATAGAAACATTGACTGACAGTGAATATGGAAACATCGACTGTTAGTGTATATGGAAACATAGACTGTTACTGAACATAAAAACATGGACTGTCAGTGAATATAGAAACATCGACTGTCAGTGGATATAGAATCATAGACTGTTACTGAAGATAGAAACATACACTGTTAGTTAATATAGAAACATAGACTGTCAGTGAATATGGAAACATAGACTGTGAGTGAATATGGAAACATAGACTGTTAGCGAATATAGAAACATAGTTAGTTAGTGAATATGAAAACATAGACTGTTTGTGAATATATAAACATAGACTGTTAGTGAATTTGGAAATATAGACTGTTAGCGAACATAGAAACATAGACTGTTACTGAATATAGAAACACAGTCTCTCATTGAATGCAAAAATACAGACTGTTATTGAATATAGAAATACAGACAGTTAGTGAATATAGAAGCATAGAATGTTCGTGAAATAGAAAGGCAGACTGTTCCTGAACATAGAAACATGCTACTAATGAACACAGAAACACGGATTGTTCGTGAATATGGAAACATAGACTGATTGGAAATCGAAACACCGACTGTGAGTGAATATAGAAACACAGTTGTTAGTGAACATAGCAACGTAGACTGTGAGTGAATATTGAAGCATAGACTGTTAGCAAATATAGAAACATGGACTGTTAGTGAATACAGAAACAAAGACAGTTAGTGAATACAGAAACATAGAGTGTTAGTGAATATAGAAACATAGACTGTCAGTAAATAAAGAAACATAGACTGCTATGGTATATGGAAACATAGACTGTTACTGAAGATAGAAACCTAGACTGTCAATGAATATAGAAACATAGAATGTCAGTGAATATGGAAACATAGACTGTGAGTGAATATGGAAACATACAGTGTGAGTGAATATAGAAACATAGACTGTTAGTGAATATGGGAAAATTCACAAATGTTACTGAATAAAGAAACATAGACTGCCAGTGAATATAGAAACATAGACTGCCAGGGTATATGGAAACATAGACTGTTAGTGAATATGGGAAAATAGACTGTTACTGAATATAGAAACATAGACTGTCAGTGAATATAGAAACATAGACTGCCAGTGAGTATGGAAACATAGTGAAGACAGAAATATAGACTGACAGTGAATACAGAAACATAGACTGATTGTGAATTTAGAAACATAGACTGTCAGTGAATACAGAAACATAGACTGTTAGTGAATATGGAAACATAGACTGTTACGGAATATAGAAACATAGTCTGTCAGAGAATATGGAAACATAGACTGTTAGTGAATAAAGAAACACAGACTGTTAGTGAATATAGAAACATAGACTGTCAGTGAGTATGGAAACATAGACTGTCAGTGAATATATAAACATAGACTGTTTTTGTATTTAGAAACATAGACTGTTAGTGAATATAGAAACACAGACTGCCATTGAGTATGGAAACATAGTGAATATAGAAACGAAGACTGTTAGTGAATATAGAAACATAGACTGTGAATATGGTTACATCGACTGTCAGTGAATGTGGAAACATAGACGGTTTGTGAAAATAGAAACATAGACTGTTAGTGAATATGGAAACATAGACTGATACTGAAGGTAGAAACATAGTGTGTCAGAGAGTGTGGAAACATAGACTGTTAGTGAATATAGAAACATAGACTGTCAGTGAATGTGGAAACATGGACTGTCAGTGAATATAGAAACATTGACTGTCAGTGAATATAGAATCATGGACTGTCAATGACTATAGAAACATTGACTGTTCGCGAATATGGAAACATAGACTTGTAGTGAATATAGAAACATATATTGTTAGTGAATATGGAAACATAGACTGTCAGTGAATATGGAAACTTAGACTGTCAGTGAATATAGAAACATAGACTGTTAGTGAATATAGAATCATAGACTGTTAGTGAATATAGAAACATAGACTGTCAATGACTTTAGAAACATAGCGTGTTCGTGAATATGGAAACATAGAGTGTTCCTGAATATAGAAACATAGACTGTCAGTGAATATAGAAACATAGAGTGTCAAGTGAATATCGATACATAGACTGTTAGTGAACATGAAAACATAGACTGTGAGTGAATATGGAAACATAGACTGTTAGCGATAATAGAAACATAGACTGTTACTGAATATAGAAACACAGACTCTCAGTGAATGCAGAAATACAGACTGTTAGTGAATATAGAAATACAGACAGTTAGTGAATATTGAAGCAGAGAGTGTTAGTGAAATAGAAATGCAGAATGTTGCTAAACATAGAAACATGCTACTAATGAACACAGAAACAGGCATTGTTCGTGAATATGGAAACATAGACTGAGTGGATATCGAAACACCGACTGTGAATGAATATAGAAACACAGATGTTAGTGAACATAGCAACGTAGACTGTGAGTGAATAGTGAAGCATAGACTGTTAGCATATATAGAAACATAAACTGTTAGTGAATTCAGAAACACAGACAGTTAGTGAATATAGAAACATAGAGTGTCAGTAAATATAGAAACATTGATTGTCAGTTAATATAGAATCATAGACTGTCAATGACTATAGAAACATGGACTGTCAGTGAATATGGAAACTTAGACTGTCAATGACTAGAGAAACATAGACTGTTCGTGAATATAGAAAAATAGACTGTTACTGACAATAGAAAAATAGATTGTCAGTGAATATAGAAACATAGACTGTCAGTGAATATGGAAACATACAGTGTTAGTGAATATAGAAACATAGACTGTCAGTGAATATAGAAACATAGACTGACAGTGAATATAGAAACATCGACTGTTAGTGTATATGGAAACATAGACTGTTAGTGAATATAGAAACCCTTCCAGTTAGTGAATATAGAAACATAGAGTGTTAGTGAATATAGAAACATAGACTGTTCGTGAATATAGAAACATAGACTGTTAGCGTATATAGAAACATAGACTGTTAATGAATACAGAAACCCTGCCAGTTAGTGAATATAGAAACATAGAGTGTTAGTGAATATAGAAACATAGACTGTCAGTGAATATGGAAACATGGGCGGTCAGTGAATATGAAAACTTAGACTGTCAGTGAATATAGAAACATAGACTGTCAGTGAATATAGAATCATGGACTGTCAATGTCTATAGAAACATAGACTGTTAGTGAATATGGAAACATAGAATGTTACTGAATATTGAAACACAGACTGTCAGTGAATGTAGAAATACTGACTGTTAGTGAATATACAACACAGACAGTTAGTGAATATAGAAGCATAGACTGTTAGCGAAATAGAAATGCAGACTGTTCCTGAACATAGAAACATGCTACTAATGAACACAGAAACACTGATTGTTCGTGAATATAGAATCACAGAGTGTTAGTGAATATAGAAACATAGACTGTGAGTGAATATAGAGACATAGACTGTTAGTGAATATAGAAACATAGTCTGTTAGCGAATATAGAAAAATAGACTGTTAGTGAATATAGACACATAGACTGTCAGTGAATATGGAAACATAGACTGTCAGTGAATATAGAAACATAGACTGTTAGTGAATATAGAATCATAGACTGTCAGTGAATATAGAAACATAGACTGTGAGTGAATATAGAGACATAGACCGTTAGTGAATATAGAAACATAGTCTGTTAGCGAATATAGAAAAATAGACTGTTAGTGAATATAGACACATAGACTGTCAGTGAATATGGAAACATAGACTGTCAGTGAATATAGAAACATAGACTGTTAGTGAATATAGAATCATAGACTGTCAGTGAATATAGAAACATAGACTGTTAGTGAATATAGAATCATAGACTGTTAGTGAATATAGAAACATAGACTGTCAATGACTTTAGAAACATAGCGTGTTCGTGAATATGGAAACATAGAGTGTTCCTGAATATAGAAACATAGACTGTCAGTGAATATACAAACATAGACTGTCACTGAATATAGATACATAGACTGTTAGGGAACATGAAAACATAGACTGTGAGTGAACATGGAAACATAGACTGTTAGCGATAATAGAAACATAGACTGGTACTGAATATAGAAACACAGACTCTCAGTGAATGCAGAAATACAGACTGTTAGTGAATATAGAAATACAGACAGTTAGTGAATATTGAAGCAGAGAGTGTTAGTGAAATAGAAATGCAGAATGTTGCTAAACATGGAAACATGCTACTAATGAACACAGAAACAGGCATTGTTCGTGAATATGGAAACATAGACTGAGTGGATATCGTAACACCGACTGTGAGTGAATATAGAAACACAGATGTTAGTGAACATAGCAACGTAGACTGTGAGTGAATAGTGAAGCATAGACTGTTCGTGACTATAGAATCATAGACTCTTTGTGAATATAGAAACATAGATTGTCAGTGAATATAGAAACATAGACTGTCAGTGAATATGGAAACATACAGTGTTAGTGAATATAGAAACATAGACTGTCAGTGAATATAGAAACATAGACTGACAGTGAATATGGAAACTTAGACTGTCAATGTCTAGAGAAATATAGACTGTTCGTGAATATGGAAAAATAGACTGTTACTGACTATAGAAACATAGACTGTCAGTGAATATGGAAACATCGACTGTTAGTGAATATAGAAACATAGACTGTTACTGAAGATAGAAACATAGTCTGTCAGAGAATATGGAAACATAGACTGTCAGTGAATATAGAAACATAGACTGTTAGTGAATATGGAAACATAGAGTGTCAGTGAATATAGAAACATAGAATGTCCGTGAATATGGAAACATACCCTGTTAGTGAATGTAGAAACACAGAATGTGAGTGAATACAGAAACTTTGCCTGTTAGTGAGTTTGGAAATGCCGTCTGTTAGTGAATATAGAAACACTCAATGTTCGCGAATGCAGAAACACAGATAGTCAATGAATGCAGAACACAGACAGTTAGTGAATATATAAACTTACACAGTTAGTGATTATAGAAAAACAGACAGTTATTGAATATAGAAATACAGTGTTAGTGAATTAAGAAAAACAGAATGTTTGTAAACATAGCAACACAGACAGTGAGTGAATATAGAAGCATAGAGTGTTAGTGAATACAGAAACACAGATTGTTTGAGAGGAGAGAAACATAGAGTGTTTGTAAAAGTAGAAACATAGACAGTTAGTGAATATAGAAACATAGACTGTCAGTGAATATAGAATCATAGACTGTCAGTGAATGTAGAAGCAGAGAGTGTTAGTGAAATAGAAATGCAGAATGTTGCTAAACATAGAAACATGCTACTAATGAACACAGAAACATGGATTGTTCGTGAATATGGAAACATAGACTGAGGGAATATCCAAACACAGACTGTGAGTGAATATAGAAACACAGAATGTTAGTGAACACAGCAACATAGACTGAGAGTGAATATTGAAGCATAGACTGCTAGCGAAAACAGAAACACTGAAAGTTCGTGAATTTCGAAACATAGAGTGTTAATGAATATAGAAACATAGACTGTTAGTGAATATGGAAGCATAAACTGTCAGTGAAGAGAGAATCATAAACTGCCAGTGAGTATGGAATCGTAGTGAAGATAGAAATATAGACTGTTAGTGAATATGGACACATAGACTGTCAGTGAATATGGAAACATAGACTGTTTGTGAATGTAGAAACATTGACTGCCAGTGAGTATGGAAACATTGCGAATATAGAAACATAGACTGTCAGTGAATATAGAAACATAGACTGTGAGTGAATATGGAAACATACAGTGTTAGTGAATATAGAAACATAGACTGTTAGTGAATATGGGAAAATAAACTGCTACTGAGTTAAGAAACATAGACTGCCAGTAATATAGAAACATAGACTGCTAGGGTATATGGAAACATAGACTGTTACTGGAGATAGAAACCTAGACTGCCAGCGAATATAGAAACATAGACTGTCAGTGAATATGGAAACATAGACTGTTAGCGAATATGGAGACCTAGACTGTCAGTGAATATAGAAACATAGACTGTCAGTGAATATAGAAACATAGACTGTTTCGAATATGGAAACATAGATTGTCAGTGAATATGGAAACATAGATTGTCAGTGAATATAGAAACATAGACTGTCAGTGAATATAGAAACATAGACTGTTAGTGAATATGGAAACATAGACTGTTACGGAATATAGAAACATAGTCTGTCAGAGAATATGGAAACATAGGCTGTTAGTGAATAAAGAAACACAGACTGTTAGTGAATATGGAAACATAGACGGTCAGTGAATATGGAAACATAGACTGTTTGTGAATTTAGAAACATAGACTGTCAGTGAATATAGAAACATAGACTGTCAGTGAGTATGGAAACATAGACTGTCAGTGAATATAGAAAGATAGACTGTTTGTGAATTTCGAAACATAGACTGTTCGTGAATATAGAAACATAGACTGTCAGTGAATATGGAAACATGGACTGTCAGTGAATATGGAAACTTAGACTGTCAGTGAATATAGAAACATAGACTTTCAGTGAATATAGAATCATGGACTGTCAATGACTATAGAAACATTGACTGTACGCAAATATGGAAACATAGACTGTCAGTGAATATAGAAACATAGACTGTTTGTGAATTTAGAAACATAGACTGTCAGTGAATATAGAAACATAGACTGTCAGTGAGTATGGAAACATAGACTGTCAGTGAATATAGAAAGATAGACTGTTTGTGAATTTCGAAACATACACTGTCAGTGAATATGGAAACATATACTGTTAGTGAATATGGAAACATAGACTGTCAGTGAATATAGAAACATAGACTGTCAGTGAGTATGGAAACATAGACTGTTAGCGAATATAGATAAATAGACTGATCGTGAAAATAGAAACATAGACTGTCAGTGAATATATAGACATAGACTGTTAGTGAATATAGAAACATAGACTGTCAGCGAGTATGGAAACATAGACTGTTAGCAAATATAGATAAATAGAGTGTTCGTGAAAATAGAAACATAGACTGTCAGTGAATATGGAAACATACAGTGTTAGTGACTATAGAAACCTAGACTGTCAGTGTATATAGAAACATAGACTGTCAGTGAATATAGAAACATAGACTGTCAAGTGAATATGGAAACATTGACTGTTAGCGATAATAGAAACATAGACTGTTACTGAATATAGAAACACAGACTCTCAGTGAATGCAGAAATACAGACTGTTAGTGAATATAGAAATACAGACAGTTAGTGAATATTGAAGCAGAGAGTGTTAGTGAAATAGAAATGCAGAATGTTGCTAAACATAGAAACATGCTACTAATGAACACAGAAACAGGCATTGTTCGTGAATATGGAAACATAGACTGAGTGGATATCGAAACACCGACTGTGAGTGAATATAGAAACACAGATGTTAGTGAACATAGCAACGTAGACTGTGAGTGAATAGTGAAGCATAGACTGTTAGCGTATATAGAAACATAGACTGTTAGTGAATACAGAAACACAGACAGTTAGTGAATATAGAAACATTGACTGTCAGTTAATATAGAATCATAGACTGTCAATGACTATAGAAATATGGACTGTCAGTGAATATGGAAACTTAGACTGTCAATGACTAGAGAAACATAGACTGTTCGTGAATATGGAAAAATAGACTGTTACTGACAATAGAAACATAGACAGTCAGTGAATATAGAAACATAGACTGTCAGTGAATATGGAAACATACAGTGTTAGTGAATATAGAAACATGGACTGTCAGTGAATATGGAAACTTAGACTGTCAATGACTAGAGAAACATAGACTGTTTGTGAATATGGAAAAATAGACTGTTACTGACAATAGAAACATAGACTGTTAGTGAATATAGAAACATAGACTGTCAGTGAATATAGAAACATAGACTGACAGTGAATATAGAAACATCGACTGTTAGTGTATATGGAAACATAGAGTGTTACTGAACATAGAAACATGGACTGTCAGTGAATATAGAAACATAGACTGTCAGTGAATATAGAAACATCGACTGTCAGTGAATATAGAATCATAGACTGTCAATGAGTATAGAAACATAGACTGTCAGTGAATATGGAAACTTAGACTGTCAATGTCTAGAGAAATATAGACTGTTCGTGAATATGGAAAAATAGACTGTTACTGACTATAGAAACATTGACTGTCAGTGAATATAGAAACATAGACTGTCAGTGAATATGGAAACATACAGTGTTCGTGCATATAGAAACATAGACAGTTAGTGAATATAGAAACATAGACTGTCAGTGAATATAGAAACATCGACTGTTCGTGAATATAGAAACATAGACTGTTACTGAAGATAGAAACATAGTCTGTCAGAGAATATGGAAACATAGAGTGTCAGTGAATATAGAAACATAGACTGTCAGTGAATATGGAAACATACCCTGTTAGTGAATGTAGAAACTCAGAATGTGAGTGAATACAGAAACTTTGCCTGTTAGTGAATTTGGAAATGCAGTCTGTTAGTAAATATAGAAACACTCAATGTTCACGAATGCAGAAACACAGATAGTCAATGAATGCAGAACACAGACAGTTAGTGAATATATAAACATACACAGTTAGTGAATATAGAAAAACAGACAGTTATTGAATATAGAAATACAGTGTTAGCAAATATAGAAACACAGAATGCTAGTAAACATCGCAACATAGACTGTGATTGAATATAGGAGCATAGACTGTTAATGAATTTAGAAACATTGACTGTTATTGAATACAGAAACACAGACAGTTAGAGAATATAGAAACATAGACTGTCAGTGAATATAGAAACACAGAATGTTCGTGAAGATGGAAATACAGACTGTTAGTGAATATGGAAACATAGACTGTTCGTGAATATAGATACATAGACTGTCAGTCAATATAGAAACATAGACTGCCACTGAATATAGAAACATAGAGTGTTCGTGAATATGGAAACATAGAATATTACTGAATATAGAAACATAGACTGTCAGTGAAAATAGAAACATAGACTGTCAGTGAATATAGAAACATAGACTGTCATTGAATATAGATACATAGACTGTCAGTGAATATAGAAACATAGACTGTCAGTGAGTATAGGAACATAGTCTGTCACTGAATATAGAAACATAGACTGTTAGTGAATATGGAAACATAGAATGTTACTGAATATAGAAACATAGACTGTCAGTGAAAATAGAAACATAGTCTGTCAGTGAATATAGAAACATAGACTTAGTGAATATGGAAACATAGACTGTTAGTGAATGTAGAAACATAGAGTATTAGTGAATATAGAAACACTCAATGTTAGCGATTGCTGAAACACAGATAGTCAGTGAATGCAGAAACTCAGACAGTGAATATATAAACATATACAGTTAGTGAATAAAGAAAAACAGACTGTTATTGAATATCGAAATACAGAGTGTTAGCGAATATAGAAACACAGACTCTTAGTGACTATAGAAACACAGCCTGTTAGTGAGTATGGAAATGCAGTCTGTTAGTGAATATACAAACACTCAATGTTAGCGAATGCAGAATCACAGATCGTCAATGAATGCAGAAACACAGACAGTTCATGAATATATAAACATACACAGTTAGTGAATATAGAAAAACAGACTGTTATTGAATATAGAAATACAGTGTTAGCGAATATAGAAAAACAGACTGTTATTGAATATAGAAATACAGAGTGTTAGCGAATATAGAAACACAGAATGTTAGTGAACATAGCAACATAGACTGTGATTGAACATTGAAGCATAGACCGTTCGTGAAATCGAAATACAGATTGTTCCTGAACGTAGGAACATGCTACTAATGAACACAGAAACACGGATTGTTCGTTAATATGGAAACACAGACTGTGTGTGAACAGAGAAACACAGACTGTGAGTGAACATCCAAATGCAGAATGTCAGTGAATATTGAAACAGATAATGTTAGTGAATATAGAAACACAGTGTTAGTGAACATCGAAACACAGACGGTAAGTGAATATAGAAATAAAATTAGATTGTTAGTGAATTTAGAAACACAGTCTGTTCGCGAATATAGAAGCACAGAATGATAGTGACTATCGAAACACAGAATGTTATTTAATATAGAAATACCGACAGTTAGTGAATATAGAAACACAGACAATGTGTGAATATAGATGCTTAAATTGTTAGTTAATATAGAAACACAGACTGTTCGTGAATATCGAAACAGAGACTGTTAGTGAATATAGGAAGACAGACTGTTAATGAATATAGAAACATAGGCTGTTACTTTCTATACAAACACCAACCATTAGCGAATATAGAAACACAGGCTATTAGTCAACATAGAAACACAGACTGTTAGTGAATATAGAAACACAGTTTATTAGTGAATACTGAAACACACAATATTATTGAATATCGCCAAGCAGACAATTAGTGGAAATACAAACACAGCGAGTCAGCGAATATAGAAACACAGACAGTTAGTGAATGTAGAAACATAGAGTGTTCGTGAATATAGAAACACAGACAGTTAGTGAATGTAGAAATACACACTGTTAGTGAATATGGATTCACTGGCTGTTAGTGAATATACAAACACAGACATTTAGTGGGGATAGAAACACAGATTCGTAGTGAATATACAATCACAATAACTCTCTGAACACAGAGAGTTAGTGAAGATATAAACTCAGACAGTTAGTGAATATAGAATCACACTGTTAGTGAATATAGAAACGCAGACTATTGGTGAATATAGAAACACAGAGTGTTACTGAATATAGAAACTCACATTGTTAGTGAATACAGAAGCACAGTCAGTGAATGCATAAACACAGACAGTTAGTGAATATATAAACACTCACAGTTAGTGAATGTAGAAACACAGAGTGTTAACGAATATATAAACATAGACTGTTAGTGAATATAGACAGATAGACTATTAGTGAATAGAGAAACACAGACTGTTAGTATAGAAATGCAGACTGTTAGTGAAAATGGAAACATAGACTGTTAGTGAAATAGAAATGCAGACTCTTCCTGAACATAGAAACATGCTGCTAGTGAATACAGAGACATGGACGATTTGTGAATATGGAAACACAGACTGTGAGTGAATGTACAAATGCAGAATGTCGGTGAAAATAGAAACACAGACTGTTAGTGAATATAGAAAGATAGACTGCTGGTGAATATAGAAACATAGACTGTTAGTGAATTTAGAAATGCAGATTTTATAGTGAAAATCGGAACACAGTCTGTTATTGAATATAGAAACGCGGACTGTCAGAGAACGTAGAAACACAGACAGTTAGTGAATAGAGAAACACAGACTGTTAGTGAATGTAGAAACACAAACTGTTAGCAAACATAGAAACACTGACTGTTCATGAACATAGAAACACAGACTGTCAGTGAATATAGAAACACAGATTCTTAATCAATATAGAAACGCCGAATGTTCATGAATATGGAAGCACAGAATGTTCGTGAATATAGAAATAGAGACTGTTAGTGAATATAAAAACACAAACTGTTAGTGAATATTGAAACACCGACAGTTTTTGAATATACAAACTCAGTCTGTTCGTGCATATAGAAACACAGACCGTTATTGAATATAGAAACATGGACTGTTGGTGAATCTTGAATTGCAGAACTGTTAGTGAATGTAAAAACACAGGATGTTTTTGAAACTAGAAAGACAGAGTGTTAGAGTTTCACAGACTGTTAGTGAATACATAAATTCAGACTGTCAGTGAATTCATAAACACCGAGAGTTAGTGAATATGTAAATACAGACAGTTAGTGAATGTAGAAACACACACTGTTGGTGAATACAGAAACACAGGCATTCAGTGAATACAGAAAAACAGACAGTTTAAATATAAACACAGATGATTGTTGAATATAGAAACGCAGACTGTTAGTGAATATAGAAACGTAGGCTGTTAGTGAATATAGAATCACAAACTGTTAATGAATATAGAAAGACAGATTGTTAGTTAAGATGGAAACACTGAATGTTAGTGATTATATAAATGCAGAGTGTTAGTGAATATAGAAACACAAGCTGTTGGTAAATATAGAAGCACACACTGTTATTGGACATACACCCGCAGAATGGTCTTAAATATGGAAACACAGAGTGTTAGTGAATACAGAAACACAGACATTCCGTGAATACGGTATATAAACACAGACAGTTAGTGAATATAGAAATACAGACAGTGTGTGAATATAGATGCTTAGATTGTTCGTTAATAAAGAAACACAGACTGTTAGTTAATATATAAACACATACAATTAGCGAATATAGAAATGCAGACTGTTAGTTAATATAGAAACACAGAATGTTCATGAATGTAAAACACAGACTGTCAGTGAATATAGAAACACATACTGTTTGTGAATATAGAAATATCGAAAGGTAGGATTTGGCCATTTGATCCATTCTTCAGTTTGATAATGAACATCTAACCATTATCATAAAAATGCCATTGTATTCACTGATATCCTTCATGCAAGGAAACTACTGTCCCTCCTTGGTCTGGCCTACATGTGACTCCAAACCCACAGCAATGTGGTTGATTCTTATCTGGTCTCTGGGTAATTAGGGATGTCCAATAAATGTGGGCCTCGCCAGTGATGCCCTCATCCTATGAATAGATTTTTTCAACAAAAGCATAGCTTCTGGAGGATTTGAGAAGGATCATGTGTGAGAAGAAGCACCTCAGTTTCGTTAAACCTGGTTGTGTTCCTGCATTAGGAAGACATTCCAAATAAAAAGCTTAGACTTTAAAAGCTGAACTGAAATTGTACAGGATAATAAGTTAAATGACACAGCTGTTGGACTGTTTAAAATTTAGTGAGAAATCAACAGTTTGAAAAAGGACACTTCTGAATCAAAGGAATGATGATGATAATCAGACTCTTAATTCCAGATTTCTATTGAACACAAATGCTATGGTAGGATTTGCACCCAGGTCCACAGAACATTACTTCGCTCTCTGGACTAGGAGTGTGGTGATAATACCACTTGCCCATCACCTCCTTTATGGCAGGTTCCTCTGTAAACTCAGTTGGAGCTCACCTTACCCTGGCGCTCTCCCTTCAGATGTTTCATTTTCTTGGAATGTATTGTTATGTGAAAGGTTCTACATAAATGCAAATTGATGTTGGAGCTTGGCAAATGCAGGTCAGGATGTCTCTTTGCAACTCAAACATGACCTCTACTTTTCCCAGCCATTCAACAGGACAATAGGGACAGATCCTGTTTCTCACTCCCATTATCAGTATCACTGTGTCAATGATTATGTAACCCCCGCCTCCCTCAGCCCTTTAAAAATCAGCAGATGCTTTACCTCCCAACCCTCAATCCCTCTGAGTGGCCATTTCTTTGCAATTAGGGCAATTACTTTTTGTACTTGCTGACAAGAAGTCATCACGAGTAAGGAATGAACAGATCTTGGCAGGAAATTGTAGGTTATAGACTCCAGTTAGGCAGAATCAGAAAATGTATTGTAATATTTCTTCGCAGGCCTGTTTCTCTCAACCTTGGTCTGAAAGTTAGATTCTGAGCATATCTTAAAAAAAGACTTTAACATTTGGCTCAACTCCAAGGATGGTGGGTCTCGATTTGTGGGTTGCACAGTGGGTCCTACCATTTTCAATGTACAAATGGGAATAAGAATTGTCATTATCAGCGAGAGAGCTTTATTCTAGGATGTGAAGGAGTTAAGGATGTAGAAACCAAGAAGAATGGTCACATAGCAAAGGGGAGCAAACTCTAAGAGTCTATGAGTAGAGAGCTACAGGCTAGAGATATAAGGCAAACTATCCAACTATGCTAGCAAGAGAGTTTGCAGAAAGAAAGCATTTAGTGGCAGCAAGGGAACCTTCAAGAGCTAGGATTTGAGGTCAGATCACTGTCGATGAGGTATGGCAGAGGAAGTCCAAATGTCAGAGAAGAACATTGGAAGATTTTGATCACAAAGCAGGAAAAGTGGGAAGGCTCTGAAAGACCCCAGAAAAATTCAAACAGGACGCAGAAAATGTGGGAAATTGCTGATGTGCAGGATGCAACATTGAAGCCAAAGCATCGATGTAAGGAAGAGTCCACAGAATACAGCACAGTTATGGAGTTTTAAAGATGTGCAGCACAGAAACATACCCTTTGTCCAACTTATCCATGCCAACCAGATATCTAATCTAAACTAAACTAATCTTGCTTCATTTGCCAGCACTTGGCGCATATCCCTCTAAACCTTTCCTATTCATATACCTATCCAAATGCCTTTTAAATGTTGTAATTGTACCAGCCTCCACCACTTCCTCTGACAGCTCATTCCATACACGTACCACCCTCTGTGTAAAAGAGTTGCCCCTTAGGTCCCTTTTAAATCTTTCCCCCTCTCACCTTAAATGTATGTCCTCTAGTTTTGGACTCTCCTGTCCTGGGAGAAACACCTTGGATATTTACCCTATCCATACCCTTCTATAAGGTCACCCCTCAGCCTCTGATGCTGCAGGGAAAATATGGTCTGAGATTGCATTGTAGCAGGTATCAGGGATGATAAATTCTCAGTTTCCTTCAATTTAAAGAAGAGTTCCCTTTAATGTTTTTGCGAAGATCTGTAGCTTGGGAGCTGGTTGGATTTGTTGTTGGTCTGTTCGCTGAGCTGGTAGGTTTGTTGGCAGACATTTTGTCCCCTTTCTAGGTGACATCATCAGTGCTGCGACACCTCCTGTGATGTGCTACTGTACTGTCTCACTTTGAATGGATTTGGTTCTGTTTGAGCTGTATCTGGTTGGTGTCGGTTCCAGTTTCTTTCATTTCAGTGGTTCGTGTATCGGGTTCAGGTCAATGTGTTTGTTGATTGAATCCGAGGTGGAGTACCATGCTTCCAGGAATTCCCTTGCTGTTTTTTGTTTTACCAGGTGGGGCGCAGTGAAGACATAGATGGCACACAAGCTGGTGCCCTGGCTGAGATTAGCTTGTGTCCAGATGTCAACTCACCCTGTGCAGTGCTGCATTTGCAACTGGTGGGTGAGAGGGTTTTCTTTAAGGAGAAGCATTTGTGCTACGTTGATGATGCTAGCCCGAAATGTATCAAGTTCTGCCAACTCAGCACATTCAACCCAACAATTAATTCATTCAGAATCCTGTAGACTATACAATGTCTTAGTGATTTGTCGTCTCTGTCCTAGTCGAGTTCCATTGTCTCCCTGATTGTTGTGTTTTCTGTTTTGTGCAAACATACTGATTAAATACCAAGGATTGGTTGAAACGTACTGTGGCTTCTTCGTTTGAAGACAGGATCACATGCAACCAGTGGTAACTGGGAGGCTGTGCAGACACATCAGAGCTCCTGTATTTTGTCCATGGCGTATACATTATAGTACATTACTTTGGCCTCATGGTGGCTAGTGGTGGAGAGCTTTATGCTCTCTGAGATCTCCCTTTTCATTCTCTTGCTCAACCAACCCCCACCCTCACTTACTTCAACAGTAGTAAAGCTATAATAGACGGCTTCAATTTGCATATGGAGGGGTTTAACTGGGTCAGCGGTAACATTGTGTGATGAATTCCTGGAGTGATTGCGAATAGTGTGTTAAGCAGTTACGTAAGGAGGTAGCCATGTTGGATTTAGAGAAAGAGCTAATTAATCACCATTCTGTAAAGGAGCCTTTGGGAAATGGTGAGTGTAACACAACAAACTTTATATCACATTTGAATGGGGTTTATTCTGGAACTAGTTCCTAAGTTTGAACAGAGGAAACAAATTGCTTTTTTTCCAGAGAACTTTAGTTTTGTCTATTGCACTCTGTCCACTTGCTGGGTGAATTTGGACTCAGGACCGCTGCTGCACACCACCTGGAACTCTGCCATGGAGTTGCAGATATTTTCTGCTCCAGCATGTCTCTTGTTAAGCCTGAAGTATTTTCTTTTGAAGTGTACTTCAGTGTCAATTGTTGCCTCAAGGTATTTTTTTTTGTCCTCAGCAATCTGCTTTCCTTGAAGTCTTGTGGGTTACCAACATTTTTAAAACCTTCATTCGCAGGATGTGGGCATCACTAGTTAGGGGCCAGCATTTATTGCCCAGAGGGCAGTAAAGAATCAACCACTTTGCTGTGGGTCTGGAGTCACATGGAGGCAGACCAGGTAAGGACAGCAGATTTCCTTCCCTAAAAGGCATTGATGAAGCGAATAGATTTTTATACTCAGTGACATAGTTGCCATTAGGCTAACATTTTATTCCAAATTTTTAATGGAATTCATATTTCACCCTTGTCCTCAGAACATTAACCTGGGGCTCACTGGGACTGAAGTTGTTCAATTAATTTGTCAGATCCCACACAGATATATATATACTGTCAAATGTACCTTCCAAATGTTAGTCATCTTGGCTCCAGGACATCTCTGCAGGAGTTCCTCAGGGTAGTCTCCTCGGCCTAATTATCTTCAGCTGCTTCAACGATAACTTCCCTCCATCATAAGGTCAGAAGTGGAGATGTCTTCCCATGATTGTACAATGTTCAGCACCATTCACAACTCCTCAGATACTGAAGCAGTCTATGTTCAAATGCAACAAGATCTGGACAATGTCCAGCTTGGAATGATAAGTCGCAAGCAAGATTAACTGTAAACAAGTCCTTGGTAATGACCATTTCTGACAAGAGAGAATCTAACTTTTGCCCACTCATATTCAATGTTACCATCACTGAATCCTCCCACTATCCCAGGAGTTATCATTAACCAGAAACTGAATTTGACTAACCATATGAGTACAGTGACTACAAGAGGTAGGAATCCTGCAGTTTCTAACTCACCTCCTGACTCCCAAAAGTTTGTCTCTCATCTACAAGGCCCAAGCCATGAGGGGCTTGGATAGGATAAATAGACAAAGTCTTCCCTGGGGTCAGGGAGTCCACAACTAGAGGACATAGGTTTAGGGTGAGAGGGGAAAGATATAAAAGTGACCTAAGGGACAACTTTTTCACTCAGAGGGTGGTACATGTATGGAATGAGTTGCCAGAGGAAATGGTGGAGGCTGGTACAATTGCAACATTTAAAAGGCATCAGGATGGGGATATGAATAGGAAGGGTTTGGAGGGATATGGGCCGGGTGCTGGCAGGTGGGATTAGATTAGGTTGGGATATCTGATCAGCATGGACGAGTAGGACTGAAGGGTCTGTTTCTGTGCTGTACATCTTTATGACTCTAAATCAGGAGTGTGATGGACTACACCCCAATTGCCTGGGTGAGTGCAGTTCCAGCAACGTGTGAAGTTCAATACCAGGGCATAGGAACCCACAGATCCACCACCTTCAAATTTCAAACACTTCACTAAGAATGCTCAATAGCAGTAGTGTGTACTATCTACAATATGCACTGTAATTAATCACACTGCTCTCTCAAACCCATGTCCTCTATGGTGTTCAATGTAAGCAAGAGTGAGGTTATCTATTTTGGGCCGAAAAAGAACAACTTAGGATACGTTCTAGATTATATAAAATTAAACACAATGGATGCCTAAAGAACCTTAGGCGATCAGTTGCAAATATCTTTAAAATGCCATGAAAAGGTGCAGAAAATAATCAAGGTATCTAATGGAATACTGGCCTTTATATCCAGAGGATTGGAGTAGAAACAGGCAGAGATTGTGTTACATCAATACAAAGCCCTGGTTAGACCCTACTTGAAGTACTGTGAGCAACCTTGAGAAGGATATATTGACCTTGGAATGGGTATAATGCAGGTTTAAATGAATTTCAGGGTGGTTAAGTTTTGAGGAGAAATTATATAAATTAGGCCAGTTTTCTCTAGAATTCAGCAGTTTGACAGGAGATTTGATCGAAGTCTTCAAGATGCTAACAGGAAACGACAGGGTAGATAAGGGTAAACTATTCCTCTGGTTGGGCATTCTAGAACTAGGGGCATAGTCTGAGAATTAGGGCCAGACCGTTCGGGAGAGACGTTAGGAAGCACTTCTACACGCACACAGGCTGGGAGAGGTTTGGAACTCTCTTCCACAAATGGCAGTGGATGCTGGATCAGTTGTTAATTTTAAACCTGAGTTGGATAAATTTTTGTTAAGTGAAGGTATTAAGGGATAAGCTCAAAGCCTGGTATGTCGCATTAGGCCACAGATTAGCCTTGACATAATTGAATGGTGGAGCAGGGTCAAAGGGCTGAATGAAGGGCTTTTGGCCGAAACATCAATTCTCCTGCTCCTCGGTTACTGCCTGACCTGCTGTGCTTTTCCAGCTCCACACTGTCAACTCTAATCTCCAGCATCTGCAGTGCTCACTTTCACCTCAAAGGGCTGAATGGCCTACTCCTGTTCTTATGTTCCTATCTAGAATGACAAGGGCAGCAGGATACATGGGAATCCCATCACCTGCAAGTTTCCCTCTAAGCCACTCACCACCCTGAGCTGGAAATATGTTCTTTCCTTCCCTTTATTCAGTAATATGGTGTGGGCATTGCCGGTTAGGCCAGCATGCATTGCCCATCCCTAATTCCCCTTTAGAAGGTCGTGCTGAGCTGAACTCTTGAACTGTTGCAGTCCTTGAGGTGTGGCTAGACCCACAATGCCATTAGGGAGGGAGTTTCCAGGTTTTCAACCAGTAATGGTGATGGAACAGTGATATAGTTTCAAATCAGGAAGGTGTGCGGCTTGGGAAAGGCAGAATCTTTGCATGTGGTGGTGGCTTCAGGTACCTTCTTCCTATTTTCCTTCCTTCCTTTTCACCATTCGTCATTGTCATTGTGTCAAAATCATGTAATCTCTGCCTAATAATACACAGTGTCCCTGAACTATAACGGCTACAGCAGTGTACGTATGTCGCTCAGCATCTTAAAGCCATATAGGGACTGGGCAATAAATACTGGCCCAGTCAATCCTGTGAATTAATAAACAGATAGTGTTTAGGTTCTTTCAGGACCTTACAATGTCTAGTGTATGTGAGGGGAGCACCACCGGATCTGAAGGTTTATAAAATCATGAGGGTCATAAATAGAGTGGATATCCGAAGTCTTTTTCCATGTGAGGGGAATCCAAAACTAGAGGGCATAGGTTTAAAGTGGAATGGGAAAGATTTAAAAGGGATCTAAGGGACAATTTTTTCACCCAGCAGATGGTGTGTGTATGGAATGAGCTGCCAGAGGAAATGGTGGAGGCTGGTCCAATGACAACATTTAAAAGGCATCTGGATGGGCTTATGAATAGGAAGGTTTGGTGGGATATGGGCCAGGTGCTGGGAAATGGTACTAGAATAATTTAGGATGTCTGGTCAGCATGGACAAGTTTCCGTGCTGCGCGTCTCTATGGATCTATTAAAAAGAAGAGTCTTGCAGAGTAAGCAAGATGTGGGCGGCACGGTGGCACAGTGGTTAGCACTGCTGCCTCACAGCACCAGGGACCCGGGGGAAATTCCCGACTCAGGCGACTGACTGTGTGGAGTTTGCACATTCTCCCCGTGTCTGCGTGGGTTTGCTCCGGTTTCCTCCCGCAGGCCAGGTAAATTGGCCATGCTAAATTGCCTGTAGTGTTAGGTAAATGTAGGGGTATGGGTGGGTTGGGCTTCGGTGTGGACTTGTTGGGCCGAAGGGCCTGTTTCCACACTGTAAGTAATCTAAAAAGAAATGTAGTTTCTTGCATTTTTTCAATTGTTAACAGGTTACCAGAATAGGCTACATGTGGCTACAAAATCTTATCACAAGGACATAGCATTCGGTCTGTCTCCCACAGAATTGTACTTTACTCTCTTATTAATTCTTCATGAGACCTTCACAATGGGTGATGTTTTTCTCGCTCCATTAATTATTAACCCTTTCAGACCTTCCCAGCTCCATGTATAAAACGGTTGATTTGATCGCTGAATCAACAGTTTGCCACCTCTTTATGGGAGCTTGCTGTGCACAATCAGGCTGCTGCATTTCCCTACAGGTCAATGGTGACACCGCCTCCAAAATTAATTCCTTTACCACCAAGTATTTTGGGAAATCCTGGCTTTGTTAAAAGGCTGCAGAGATGTCGGTGTGTTGCACTCTGTACCCAGTTAGTTGACCCTGAGGTAATATCTACGCTCCTGTGAGTGTCCAATGACAATGGTTTATCTTTCAGCCCACTGCCTGCTCAACCAATCCCTGACAAAGATGCTCATTCCGCACCCTTTGCCCTCTGAAGAAAAGTTGAAGAGTTCAGGCTAATATTCATTGGAGACTGAAAGAATGCGAGAGCAAGCTTATTGAGACTTATAAGATTCTGAGGGAGCTTGACAGGGTAGCTGCTGACAGGATGTGTTGGAGTTATCCATGGGTGAAGAGAATTGTTAGTTGAGGCAGCAGTATCCACAGTCAGAATGACGGCCTTCATGCTCATCGCAACAAGATAAGATAATGAAATGCCGCATAGAACTCTTAGTGGGAAAGAGCAAACCTGTAAGTTAGTAAAACGTAGAAAGGAAAGTCTGATCCCACCATAACCAAAGGCTTTTTAAGTACTTGCCATTACATTATTACACATGTTGGGATACTGAAATTATAAGTGTAACTCACAAGCTACCAATAGGGAATTTATTTGAATTCCTTTGGACAAATAGTGTAAACATGATATGTATCAAAGAGTAAAAGTCACCTGAAAACAGATAGCATTGTAAAGGGGCAATTACAACACATTACTTCATAGAATCCCTCCAGTGCAGAAGCAAGTCATTCAGTCCAGCGAGTCCACACCGCCACTCTGGATTGCTTCTAACCCAGACCCACCCCCTAGGTACCCCAGTATAGGTGACTAACCCACATATCTTGCATATCCCTTGACACTATGGGCAGTTTAGCATGGCCAATCCACCTGACCTGCACATCTTTGGGCAATGAGAAGAAACCCAAGCACCCAGAGGAAATCCACAGGGAGACACAGGGAGAACGTGCAAACTTCACACAAATCATCGTCCAACAGCGGAATCAAACCTGGTGCTATGAGGCAGCAGTGCTAACCATCATGCTGCCAAGTCATCATTATTATGACCTCAGGGAGAAAATAATTAGTCACAGCTTAACAAGGTGCTAAACACAACCAATCAATATGGTGCAGTTGTCAGGTGTTCGCAGAGGAGCATAATGTGCAGAGGGGAAGTGGCAAGCACTGATGTCAATATTGCATATAATCATTGGAAGATGGATTGTACAATATCCTGTACTTTATTGAGAGGGGACGAGTGTCTTGGAGTCTGTCTCCAGTGACCTCTTCCAGGTTGCGTGTTGAGGAGCTCCGAACAAAGATCAATTTATGATGTTAACCAATGGATTAAGACTCCAATTCTGTTTAGAGTAACGTCAGTTGGGTGGATCCCATGGAATTTGAATTCCCTGATTAGGGCTGTTAACCTGGTCCAATCGGGGAGCCCTGGCTGATCGATATTAACAGGAGTGTCATCACACAGCATTGCCCTTTGGTTTGAAGGGCTTTGCTTGTCACTGGCCACCCGGGTGTTTTTCCTATCTTCCTGGTGGTGGAAATTGAATAAAGATTTGTGCACTTTGTGTCTTTTCACTGTGTCTCACATCTACACACAAACACACACCATGGGTGCTGGGGAAAAAAATAAGCACTACCGCACTTAGGCGGTAGTGTGGGGAAGGAAAAAAAAGAAAAAAAAAAAAAAGAAAAAAAAAAGTTAAACTAGTCCCACATACCTGCACTTGGCCCATATCCCTCTAAATGTTTCGTATTAAAAAAAAAATTAACAGGAGTGTCATCACACAGCATTGCCCTTTGGTTTGAAGGGCTTTGCTTGTCACTGGCCACTCGGGTGTTTTTCCTATCTTCCTGGTGGTGGAAATTGAATAAAGATTCGTGCACTTTGTGTCCTTCACTGTGTTATACACCTGCACACACACACCATGGGTGCTGGGGAATAAAAAAATAAACACTACCGCACTTAGGCGGTAGTGTGGGGGTGTAAAGGAAAAAAAAAATAAACAGGAAAAAAAAAAGATAAAAAAAAAATAAACAGGAGATTAGAGCCCGGGTGTCCTTGGAGAAGAAAGAAAAAAGAAAAAAAAAAATTAACAGGAGTGTCAGGGGTTCTGCTCACTCTAGGAGACAGCTCTGTGCTAGCTGGGTCAGTGTCATGGACTATGCACGTATAAATAAAGGATAACTTTGTGGAGTTATTTCAACTCCTCTTTAAAATCTGTCTCCAAAGGGACATTGTTCCCATGTTGGGGAGTTGGGAGTTAAGAGGCTGTAGTTTCAGAACTAATACAGAGATGAGGTGCAATTTCTTCTCTCAGACAGTAGTAAATTTGTGGAATTCTTTACTGCAGAGAGTTGTAGGAACTGGGCTGTTAAGTCAATTCAAGGCTTATATAGAGAAATGTTTAGTCAGTAAGGGAATTGGAAATAATGGTGCAAATAAGGGCAGTAGAGGATAGGTTATTGAATATACTGAAGCCTAAGTTTGATAGATTATTGATCTTCACCAGGTAGGCAACAGGAATGATGAAGGGCTTATACCTGAGATGTTGATTCTTCTGCTCCTCAGATGCTGCCTGACCTGCTGTGCTTTTCCATCAACACACTCTTGACTGTATGTGCCTCCAGGCCCACAGCACTGTGGTTGACTCTTAACTGCCCTTAACTGGCCTAGCTAGAGATGCCCACATCCTGTGAATGAATTTTAAAAAAAGAATCTCGAGCTGTGGAGCTGAGGCCTAGAACCGGTCAGACGTGGTCTTACTGAGTGGTGGAACAGGATTGATGGGCTGAAGGGTCAAGTCTTACTCCTAGTCTTAACGCTCTCATACCATCACCCTCTTAATTTTAACAAGAATAGAAGACAGGGAGAATTTCTGGGTTCACCAGCAGAGCTGTAACAACTACAAGCATATTTTTGTCTGTCGTCTTTAAAGCTTTCTCCCTGCTGAAAACAAAATCTCTATGAAAATGTCAGCTCCAGTTTGGAGCCAGGAATGATCTTCAGCTGCCATCTGCAGTGGCCCCTTCAATTGGTAATGGGCAATAGCCCAAGGTTGTAGCAGGGAACATAGCCCCTTGATGTGCAAGTCCTACTGGAACAAGAAGCCTCTGTTCTTCATTCTCCTGTACAGGTAACTGTATAGTCAGTACATGGACCTGAAGCCTTGTATTGGCACGGCTTTCTGCTGCACTGCCAAGTATCCAGCCCCTCCAGCTCTGTTTGTTCAGTTGTGCACTGAGACACTGTACTTCTCAGTGTCTCCACACATCAATTTCCAGCCGCCCTTGTGTCGGTGCACTGGAATTCAGTTGAGGATGTAATGAGCTTGCACAGCACATATGGGTGACTGGCTAAGGGCCAGTGTGCAGAGTGTGTTTACACTGGCTAAATACATTTCATGTTGGACACTTTCAGCAGCTCGTACACAGCTGACCTTCCCCTCATCAGTCAAATGCATTGTTCAGAGTGGGAGAGGATGTCCCTGCTGGGTCACAACTATTGGTGTCTGGGTTAGACTCATGGATGTGTTTTGATCTGGCCTACAATGTAAGATTCTCTCTCTCTCTCTCCCCTGAGGTAATTAACCCTCTCTATTTGGATCTTTTGAGTTCCACACACACTCTCCCTGGCCAAAAAATGTGGACAATCTTTCCAAAGGTGTTGAGGGCTTTGCTGAAGGTAATCCCCTCCCCAAGGACTTGGCATTCCTTTGATTGCTTCATTTGGTGACATCATGAAAACATCAGTGAAGATTTCCTGTGTGGTCATACTGACACAGTCGTCAATTCATTCTATTTCAGCATGTTTCCCTTTTATTTTCCCCGCCAAACTCCCTCACCTCTGGCACTTTTGAATTACTGTCCACTTTGCAAATCATAGAAAAGAAATTAAGCGTCGCCCAGCAGGAGGCCGTTCAACCCATTGAAGCTGTTCTGCCTCTCTGCCTGAATGCCTCACTCAGTGCCACTCCCCTGAAAATCTTTCCTTTTCAGATAATGATGCAATGCTCTTTTGAAAATCACATGTGCATCTGGCTCCACCATCCTCTGAGACAGTGCATCCCAGCTCACAAGCACTTGCTTCTTCAAACAAATTGCCCTCAAATCACCTGTGAGTCTTTTGCTAGGCACCTTTACATCAGTGCCCCACTATGGCCCTAAAACGTTCCACAAATGGGAAGAGTTTCTTGACACGCCTACTCTGTCCAGGCCCTTCCTGCAGTGGGTGCAATGGCCACTTTGTGAGCAGGGAGCTCAGGAAAATAGCGAGGAATAAAGGAACAGCAGCTCTGGTATCATCTCTTTCTCTTTGGTGATGTTTCTCTTGGATAAATATTGAGCAGGAGTTGGCACTTGCGAAGTGCGCAGGGCTCTTGGAAGTATGTTGGTTTTACAGCGTGTCAGGCCATCGAAAATCTTTCAAGATGAAGAGGGAGGATTTGGAAATCAATGTGTTGGTGCAGTCAGAGAGTCTGTTCGTAATGAAGACATTCTATTGTACAGTCATGGATGAGGTCATCATCTTTCTCCTTATTCTAACAGAGTGGTTCACTGGTTATCACCCACTTGGGAACTCTGATCCTTCTGCTGCTCTTGTAAATCTCAGCCTTTTTTCGCTAATTAACTTTTATAGATTTTTTTATATGTTTAAACACCATTTTTGACACCTACTACCTCATTCTCCCGCCGTTCCCCCTTATCCCCCACTGAGATGGCGTAACCACAATCGGCCTTGGAGAGGTCAACTCTTGTTCAACCTTTCAAAAGCAAGCAAGGATTAGTGGAAAGAAAATAAATGAGCAACGCGACCATAAGCCAAGGCTGAAATCGGAATTGTTTTCTGTAAATCTGGCTACGCTTTTTTTTCCTAAACGGCGAACTGGCTTTATGAGAGGTTCCCGCAATATTGAGGAATCACTCTGCACTCATTGATCACTGACATTTCTCTGTCGACCTTAGCCCCTGGTGGCCACAGAAAGATTAATGTGTCTTTCACCGTGTGAATGTTCAAGTTTTGATTATTTGTCGTGTATTCCTGGGAAAGTCTGGAGTGAAGGCAGTGTGCTCCCCAGGATTGTCCAGACTTTAATTGGACTGAGAATGAATGATAAAAGCAGTTAGGTCCAGCAACCTGAGAGCAGGAGCAGACTGTTCTTACTCTCATCAAAACGATCCTGCCATCCAGCAGATCCCTGGCTGATCACTGACTAGCTCTCTCTACAGAGAAAAGTTATCTGATCCAACTTTAACTTGCTCCATTCCCACACCTGCTGGGATTCAGATGTGGTAGTTGGAGGGTGAGGATTGTTTGATTAGATTAGATTCCCTACAGTGTGGAAACAGGCCCTTCGGCCCAACCAGTCCACACCAACTCTCTGAAGAGTAACCCCCCCCAGACCCATTTCCCTCTGACTAATAAACCTAACTCTCCAGGTGATTTAGCATGGCCAATTCACCTGACCTGCACATCTTTGGACTGTGGGAGGAAACCATGCAGACATAGGGAGAATATGCCAACTCCACACAGAAGGTTCCCTGAGGCTGGAATTGAACCTGGGAACCTGCTGCTGTGAGGCAGCAGTGCTAACCGCTGAGCCATCATGCTACCCTAAGCATTTAGATTAGGTTCTCTAAAGTTTGGAAACAGGCCTTCCGGCCTAACAAGTCCACACTGACCCTCCAAAGAGTAATCCACCCAGAACTATTTCCCCCCGAGGAATGCACCTAACACAATGGGCAATTTAACATGGCCAATTCACCTAACCTGCATATCTTTTGGAATGTGGGAGGAAACCAGAGCACCTGAAGGAAATTCACACAGATGTAGTGAGAATAAGGAACGCCACACTCACAGTCACCTGAGGTGGGAATTGAACCCTGGTGCTGTAAGGCAGCAGTGCTAACCACTGAGCCACGTGTTTGATTGGGATCTTGTTCACTGCTTAATCCTCATGCAAAGAGGAACATCTCCACATGAACCAGTCCATACTGCAGTGTTTATACTGGAAGATTCTGCAACATGTCCTCATGTTAACATTAAACAACCTGGCTTCACTCCAAAGACTGTGTTAATCAATTTTCATATTATAAATTTTCATATTCACAGTTCCACAGGCAGACATGCTCCCTGTAGCCTAAGGACAAAGTTCAGTTTCCAGTACAGGGAACATGAATGGGCCTTTTCACTATTTTGTTTGTTCATTATTGAATCCTGCGATGAATATTTCCTCTTCGTCCCAGTTGTAAAGAAATGGTTCTGTTCAGAATCTTTGTATGCCCGTGCTAACAACATCACTCGCGCAATTTTCTTTGCCAAGATAACATTTTCTTCAAAAAAGATGTATTTATTTTAAAGATTTCCCTCTCCCTTTCCCAAATTCAGCAAGACATGTCAATGTCCCAGTGACTGAAAGCTGGGCTCTGTTATACCAGCCTTGCAACAATTTTGGGTGAAAAGACAAGGATTCTGGACAATGTAAGGTGAATCAAAGGGTTATAGGGAAAAGGCAGGAAAGTGAAATTGAGGATTATCAGAACATCCATGACCTTATTGAATGGCAGAGCAGACCTGACGGGCCAAATGGCCTACTTTCACTCCTTTGTCTTACACTAAGTCATGGTTAATGTTTTCCACAAGGGTCTAGAACACTTTGGAAGTTGGGAAGGGTGCTTATGAATCTCAAATATGATCTTGTTACTGAATATCCAACATGATTTACAAATCTCCTTTCGTAGTGTAAAGATTGTGTTGTTTTATCTTTCTGTATTTTTGATTTTTGACTGAAATGGGAACTGGACTATTTTAAAAAACAAAGATTGTGGAAGTGGCTGCTATACTTTTTAAAAAGTAAGCTACCAGCATTTATCATAGGGGGAAGCGAGGACTGCAGATGCTGGTGATTAGATTCAAGAGTGTGGTGCTGGAAAAGCACAACAGGTCAGGCAGCATCTGAGGAGCAGGAAAATCGACGTTTCAGGCACAAATGATCCTGATGAAGGGCTCCAGCCCAAAATGTTGATTCTCCTGCTCCTCGGAAGCTGCCTGACCTGCTGTGCTTTTCCAGCACCACACTTTCAACTCAGCATTTATTATATCTGTGTGTGCAGTTTTTTTTGTTCAATCAGTGGGGATGGGGTTTGGTTGCAGATGAACCGGCACCAGGGTGTTTATGCACAAAATAAGATTCAGCCAGCAACAAGCAGCACCTGGATAGATTCATTGCTTTCGGGTGATTCAAAGATGACGCTACATTGTAATGGACGCTCCCAGAATGTGCCACATTCATATGCAAGTAAAGCTTAAGCATGAGTTGGATGATGGAGAATGTAACGGCATCATTTGGTGTATGGATCATCACACAGACTGGTATAGTTCAAATATACGTGTGTAAAGGATGACAAACACAATCAGGACAAGTTTAGATTCAAGATGTCTAAACCTCTCCTTAAAGAGGTGGGTATGCAAGATTCTAGTACTGTAGAAGATGCCACACAAGTTCACAGGAGCCAAATTCTTCCTCAGTCTGGACACCAAACCTGGATTTTGGGTGATTCATTCAACCAAGCATCCTCAGAAAATCAAAATAAAATAAAGATCTGCAGATGCTGGAGATCTGAAACAATAAACAGAAATTGTTGGAGAAACTCAGCAGATCAGGCAGCATATGTTCGCATGGATTGAGAATTTGTTAAGAAACAGAAAACACAGAAAGAATAGTTTATTTTTTAAGTTAAGGAGTTGTACTAGAAGGGTATTGTGAGGATCAGTGTTAGGGTTCTGCCTGCAATCAATGTCACTAATTTGGAAAGATTATTCATTATAAGATACCTGAAGGTCCCAAAACCAGCTCAGATATTTGGGGAAGTATGTCATTAGGAGGATATGATGTTGAGGGGTGACCTTATACATGTTTATAAAATCATGAGGGGCATGGGTAAGTTAAATAGGCAAGGTCTTTTCCCCTGGGTAGGGGAGTCCAAAACCAGAGGGCATAGGTTTAAGTTGGGAGGGGAAAGATTTAAAAGGGACCCAAGGGGTAACTTTTTCACGCAGGGGGTGGTGCGTGTGTGTAATGAGCTGCCAAAGGAAGAGGTGGATGCTGGTACAATTACAACATTTAAAAGGCATCTGGATAGGTATTTGAATAGGAAGGGTTTAGAGGGATATGGGCCAGGCAAATGGGACTAGATTAATTTAGGATATCTGGTCAGCATGGACAAGTTAGACTGACGCGTCTGTTACGATGCTGTACAGTTCTATGACTCTATGACTTTAATGAGCAAGATCAGAGCTAATGGAGTATAAAGTGGGAATCATCCACTTTGTTAGGAATCACATAGAAACAGAATATTTTCAATATGGTTAAAAACTGGAAAGTGATGGTTTTCAGTGACCTCTGTGAATCTGTACATGAATCATATGTGGAAGAACTGCCAGTGGAGGTGCTAGATGCAAGTACAGTTACAACATTTAAAAGACATTTAGACAGACACATGAAGAGGAAAGTTTTAGAGGGATATGAGCCAAACACAGGGGATTAGTTTAGTTTGGGAAACTTCATCGGCATGGTCAAGTTGGTCCGAAGGGTCTGTTTCTGAGATATATGGCTCTACGACTCTGTGGCTGTATCTGCAAGAAGAAAGCAGGACTAACATTTTGATTCTAGTGATCTTCAGAATGCCTTAAGAAGTCATCAAAGAACATCATTTGCACGATTCTGCTCCCAGAGATTCCCTGCCACTCGAGATCTGTTCCAGCGACGTAGGATAGAATTACAGAAACTGTGCGTGAAAACGTTTGCACTGCTGGTGATATCATTGTCAAGGAAAAAAGTCCAAAAGCAGCACAGTCAGAATGTTCACTCACTGATAGCGGAAGCTCACTGTGAAGGACATGATTTCAACAGCAAGGTAAATGTAAGTTAGATTAAATTTTTTGGCTCAATATATTCCGGTTCTGGAAAGTGTCCCAAACCATGTGAACTTGAAGGTGCAAAACAAATACTTACACCACAAGACAAAGCAAATCTGCAGAGAGGGCTTGGATTCTTCAACTTCTTCACACCAAACCTTTTCCACAAAGTATCATTGTCCAGAGAGCTCCTAAACAAAAACATATCATATATTGGGCAGGAGACACCATCAACTTATGTTCCAGTCTCAGAAACAAACAGGTATCGTCAGCAGAAGACTGTTCTCTGTAATACTATGATCCAAGGAGGAATGTGATTCTGGAAACCAATGGTTCACAGACATTGTGAGGAGTGTGAATCACATCAAGATAGTAAACCAATTGTCGTCAGATGTAAAGCTATCAATCTATTGCAAGTACAATCAAAATATACCAACATACAGCATGAAACATTTGTTCTGGTATTCATGCGGCATAATATTGCATCATACATAGAGTCACAGGGGCCTACAGCATGGAATCAGGTCCTTCAGCCCAACTTACCCATGCTATCCAGTTTTCACAATTAAACCAGTATCATTCATATGCGTTTGTTCCGTAAGTAAATTATTGACGTGTAAAGGATGACAGACACAATCAGGATATGTCTAGATTTGGGAGGTCTAAACCTTTTCTTAAAGAAGTGATCACACAAGGTTCCAGCTGCTTGAGGAGGTGAATCACAGGAGCCAGATTCCTCCCCAAGTGGAAACACCGACAAATGAACCACATAGACTGCAACAACCTCGTAAACGTGCAGGAACATGAATTTGGCGTTGACCACAATGCTGGTACCAAAACGGTCACCTCAAATACCCTGAGCAGATAGACAATCCTGAATCAAATTTCACTAGGTCAACTCGTTTACCGACCAGACATCATAGGGGAAGTCATCATCCTCCTCACACCCAGAGTCAGCTCACCCACATCAACACCCACTCACTCTACCCACGCACACCACCCCCATCTCTGACCTGATTTTCCAGAATCTCAGTCTCCATTGCAGCCCCACTCGCTCCAGACTGTCCAGCTCCACTACATCATGGCCAAGCTGTCCTTCCGTCTGGATCCTGAGTGTTAGGCAGACTCATAAAGTACCTGAGAGCTGCAATGGTGCAGAAGGAGGCCATTCATCCCATCTAGTCTGTGCTGATGTTGGAACCAAGATCAACAGTTGCCATCAGGAGACAACCTTTACAAAATGAGGGGTGGGCTATGGATATTGTGGGGTTACAGAGCTGGGTCTGGGTGCGATGCTTTTTTGGAGGGTTGGTGTGGACTAGATGGGCCGAATGGTCTCCTTCCACACTGTGGGGCTCTATAATGATTCCATGGTGACTAAAGGTAGGCTGCAGAGTTGCAGTTCCCTCAGTACAGTATGTACTCAGACCCTGGTATACATGGAGTGAGTATGTCTCACAGTGTACATGTGCTGATCCTCAGAGTTCCCACCTACACCGTACGTTCAGCATCCATTCCCCTGCCTCCCTCGAACCCCGCTGTCCCCATCTCCCTGTCTCACAACCCCCATTCCTTCACCTTGCCCATCTACTTGCCTCTAAATGCCTTCTTCCCCCATCTCTCCCACCTGCCTGGTCATCGATGGCCTTGTAAGGGGTGAGAGGGGGGTAAAATTCTTGCCAAAATGAGGCCATTCCAGGTTAGAATTTGGGATTACAGAGGCCTGACCGGGTTCAGGCAGGCGTTGCCCATGGTTCAGGTCTGTATTGAGTTGGTCTCCCATACATAGACCTCACCCAAGCGTGATTGAACACTTGACCAAGTTGCTGTTACCTGTTGGACCTTCTCCTGAAGAAGAGAAAGTGGAAGCAGTGGGAAATAACTCTTTCTGTTCCTTGAAAATACCAAGCAAGTTATTTTTTTTTCCTTTTAAAAATATAAATTCTTCCCCTAAATCCCAATTGATTTGAACTTGTGAAACTCAATGCCTGGGATATGCTGACATTACTCAGTGTTCCGGTCTGTGTTCAACTTTCTCTCTCTCTCTCTTTCCCCAATGTTCCTTTTCCTTCTTTTCTCCTTTCTCCTCACCCACGAGCCCACCCCATCAGGGGGTTACTTTGTCCCCAAGAAAATGCAGACTCAGTTCTTCATTAATTTCATGTTCTTTGTTGCAACACTCGGCTCCACATTCCAAAACTTTGTTTTAAATGAGAAACAAATGTGAACGGAGGCGTGTTTCAGCAATGTGGATCTGGAATAGTTGGAATGTTTGGAATAGTTGTCGGACAGATAGTGTCCACCTGCAGCATGAGCTGATTTCAGAGCAACTCTGCTCCACCAGCGCTCACAATTAAACCATGCTGACAGTTTACTGTGAGTCCAAACCCACAGGCTCTGTGACTCACCCACAGTCATTGCTCAAACATCCAGCTGCTCCTTTCAAAGGAAACTTCACTACCTCCCCAAGTCTATCACAGACTCCCACCCTCCCCCAAATACCCGACCCTCCCCCATAACACCCACACTCCCCAAACCCCCACACTCCCCCACACTCCCCAAACCCCCACACTCCCCCATAACCCCTACACTCACCCATAATCCCCACCGTCCCCCAAAAACCCACACTCACCCATAACCCCCACCCTCACCCATAACCCCCACTCTCCCCTAAACCCCCACCCTCCCCCAAACCTCCATACTCCTCTAAATCCCCACTCTCCCATAAACCCCCACTCCCCCAAACACCCACACTCCCCTAAATCCCCACGCTCCCCAAACCCCCACACTCCTTCAAACCCCCACCCTCCCATAACCCCCACACTCCTTCAAACCCCCACCCTCCCCATAACCCCCACACTCTCCCAAATCCCCACATTCCCACATCCCCAAAACCACCCCACACCCCTACCCTCCCCCATACACACATCCTCTCTGATAACCCCACACCCTCCCCAAAACCCACCCCCTCCCTCACACCCTCACCCTACCCCATAACCCCATTCACCCCCATACACCCACCCATTCCCTTTCCCCACCCTCTCCCAATTTTCCCCATAGAATAGCCCCACCCACCCCAATACCCCACTGTCTGCCACAATCCCAGCCTGACCAGTACCCCACCCTCTCCCTCTGCGGCCCCATCCCAAACGCCTTCCCATTCCACCCCCCCAAACCCACTCCACCCACATGTCCCATGACCAGCCGTGATCTAATTGAATGCAAGAATAGGTTTGAAGTGGCTGAAGGGCCTCCTCCTGATCCTGTGAAACAAACAGAAAATTGTAAGTGTGTGGTGGGCATTTCATCTGTATCCTGACCTGGGGTTAATTGTGCTGTCAACTGGGTATTTCAAGTAGCAGCAGTGCACCAACTCAGCAGCACCTTACTGATATAAGACGGGACAAGAAAATACTACGAAAAATGGTTTTGGGAATAGTGACAGAGAGAGAGAGAGAGAGAGGCAGACAGACAAGCTGGATTGGGCATGAAACAATCAGCCCTTGTACAATGAAGCAACGAAATATATCCAAGATCACAAGAAGAAATCCCAGCTGTGATTGTAAATAGCAACATTATTGAGGGTAGGATGTAACCTAGCCTTTCGGATGTTGTGTAGCTTTGTTAGAGCGTCGATATCAGCCAATCGTGCAGTGTGCTGGTCAGCAGGTGACACACAGTGCCGAGAATCCCTTCATGACTGTGGGTCTGGCCCCATCCTGCAAACACCCACACTCAGAAAAATGCAATTTAAATGTCCATCTGTTCCAGGCACAGGGCAAGAAAGGAACAAGGGAAATATGGAATTGTTTTGTGCTGACTCTTGTCTGATTCCATTCCTCTTCTCCATAAATTTTGAGAAGCTACCTTACTGTTTTCATGGCTGAACTAGGTGGATTGATTTGCCCAGAATACTCTCAGAGGTGGAAAAGTATTTTTTTAATGGTTCTTTATTTGCGAGGACAGAGTTTTGGCTTGTTTGCCTAAATAGCTGAGATTTGAGTTGATCTCCAATAGCTCTCATCCCCAGCGTATTTGGCGCTTCCCTTCAAAATAATTTTCAAAAGTGACAAATAGAAATATGTCCTGAATTATGTTTTGAGTGTGAGAGCCATGATAGCTTACAAGTCATGGAATTATATTCAGCAAACTAACTGTGTTAGCTCCTCATTAAAAAAAAAGTGAATGTGGAGTCCAGGGGGCATTCCCCGTGCTGACTGAAGCCTCAGTAGGGAGCCTGAGAGTGTGCGAAGTTAGAATGTGTTCCAACTAACATCCAGATCTTAAAGGCAGCCTGTCTCTCGAAAGTTGGCTGCCCTGGATATTGATGTTGATGCAAATATGAGCAAGGAATTGGAACATCTGCTCAAGCACAGGGCTTCAAGTCTCAGAGATGCAGTCATAGGGGTATTCGTGATCATTCTGAAAAAGCATGCACTAAATTGGGTTAGGAGTCAACGAAACATAGAAAATAGGTGTCAGAGTAGGCCATTTGGCCCTTCGAGCTTGCACCACCATTCAATATGATCATGGCCAATCATGCAATGTCAGTATCGCATTCCCGCTTTCTCTCCATACCTCTTGATCCCTTTATCCACAAGGACCACATCCAGCTCCATTTTGATTATATCTAACAAACTGACCCCAACAGTTTCCTGTGGGAGAGAATTCCACAGGTTCACAACTCTCTGAGTGAAGACATTCTTCCTCATCTCAGTCCTGAATGGCTTACCCCTTATTCTGAGACTGTGTCCTCAAGGCAAACTGCCCAGTAGGCATGCAAGCGTATGGTAAGGGAGGTCAATGCCCAAACCCTGGTCCTGAGACTCTGGCACTGCTGAAAGGGCTTTAATGACATCACAGAGGCAACCAATGTTAGTGGATGCACCTTCTTGTCACACCTCAACAAACCTCCAGCCCCTTCCGATGCTCAAAGTAGCACATTCCCGGCACACCCCCAGATTCACACAGGGCTCAGATCCTGCAGCCAGCCACTATAATTCATCCACATCAACACAGCGCTAGGGACCCAGGTTTGATTCCACCCTCGGGTGACTGTCTGCACATCCTCCCTTGTGTTTGCGTGGGTTTTCTCCGAGTGCTCCGGTTTCCTCCCACAGTTCAATTAGGAAAACCTCTATCAAATCTCCTGTCAGCCTTCTTCTCTCCAGGGAAAAACCATGCCAACTTCTTCAGTCTACCCTCAACACTGAAATGGGAACTATTCTTGTAAATCTCTTCTGTACTCTACAAGTGTTACTTTGGCCAATTAGATGTCTTTATCAAGACTAACAGGAGCCAGACATGACACATCTGAGCCCATTGGCATCCAGAGCCAGACTCTCCAATTCTCCACCCATGGTTGTATGATCAGATTGGGAGGAGGAGACTAATGCTGTATCCAACATTAACCCCTTCAGAACCAATACTTTCCACTACAGTTATCGGTGAGAGTGCAGTTCAGAATATCTTGGGCTTCAAAATGCTCAGCCTCCCTCTGATACTAAGTTGTAGATTCACTGAAATGATAGCAAGACTAAAAGAGTTAATTTATGATGAGGCTAGGAGATGAAGAATAGCAGACACACGGAGAATACCACCACTTGCAAGTTTCTCTCCAAACCAGGTAGATCCACCATGCTGTTAGGGAGTGAATTTCATGATTTTGACTCAGTGACATGGAGGGAACAGCAAGATATTTCCAACTCAGGCTAGTATTTTGCAGGGGGTGGTGTTCCCATGCATCTGCAGCCCTTGTCTTTCCAGATGGAAGTGGTCATGGGTTTGGAACACCACTGGGGAGTTGTTTATTTGAGGTGTTCTTTGAGATGGTGCAGCAGAGTGGAGTGCTGACGTCTAGAACAGGGAACGTAACCTTAAAATTAAAGTTGGGAAAATATTTCTGCACCCAACGGTAAGTGGAAGTCCGGAACTCCACAGTATTCCCCAAAACATTTGAGGCTGGAGAGGAAGTGAGACTGAAAATTTCAAAACTCAGATTGAAGGGTTCTTACTTGGGAAGGGTATAATGGGATATGGAGTAAACACAAAGAGTTAAAGTACAGGTCAACCAGCATTTAATTGAATAGCAGAAGTGTCTCCAGGACAGAATGGCCTCCTGCCAGTTCCTCTGCTCTTAGACTGATATTTTCAGCATGTCCACAGGAAGTTGAAGCCTTTATCCATCTTTGACTCCATTTAACAGCTAGAACAAAACAAGTGCATCGTCAATCCTTTGATCACTACCAGGTTCTGTAACCTATTCAAGTGTAATGCAGAAACCCAGCTGTTTTATAAAAAGCATGTCTGTAAAAAATGATGGGCACTGAAGTGCAATCACAGACGGAATATTTTGTAGTCCACACTAAGGCAGTGCACTAAAACATAAACCACTTCTCTAATGGAGTGAAATCAGTCGGTATTGTGGCCCTCCCAAACATCTAAACTCAGAGAAAGGTTAACATCTGACATTATGAGAGACATGGTTGAGCTCTTTATCCAATTGTTACTCAGCTCTTTTAGAATCCCTATAGTGAAGACAGGAGCCATTCAGCCCATTGAGTCTGCACTCCGAAGGGTATCCCACCCAGACTTACCCTATCCCTGTAACCCTCCATTTCCCATGGCTAACCCACCCAGACTTCACATCCTTCAACACTATGGACAATTTAACATGGTCACCCCACCTCACCTGTATTGGTTTGGACTGTGGGAGGAAACTGGAGCACCTGACGGAAACCCACACAGACAGAAAGAATATGCAAACTCCACACAGACAGTCGCCCAAGGCTGGAATTCGACCCCGGTCCCTGGTGCTGTGACGCAGCAGTGCTAACCACTGTATCATCCTTTTAGATCAGCATCTTTGAACAAAATCCTTTGATATAATGAAATAGAAAGCCCTACACAGCTTAGTATTAAAATGCAGTCTAAGATAATACTAAATCATGCTGAACAGAGTGACATCTTGCTGTCATTTTCCACCTTCCACCCATCAGGATAAATAAAGGAATGACCAAAGGTCGATTGTTTACCCCTTGAGTGTGGCATAGCTCTCTTTCCAGCAACTAAAATGAGCTCTCTGCAACAAGCCAATACTTCCTGTTGCCAGTTTGCGGAAGGTCAGGGATTAACCAGGATGAGTCAGGCTCAGGAGTGTGCCGGTGTAGACCTTTTGGTCCAATTAGAAGCTGGGGCCACAATTTCCAGCTCAGTAAAAGCTAGAACCACTTTTTCAGAGGCAGGAGGTGGGTATTTTCCCAAAAAGCTAATGAACTTGAGGATCAGGGTGCTGGCCTGATTGAACTCAGCAAATCAGTGTGCACATTCAGACAGGAGCATTGACCTGTTTCTGTCTGGCGTAGTGTTCACCCTGTCCATGTTAGATACTGGACTACATGGAACACAGCCAGAAAGACCTCCAGGATCAGGTTTGGCCACATAAAGCAACTCCCCACATTCTATTCCCAAAATTGGCCCAAGATTTGTTCACATATCCACCTTCCTCAGCAGATCATGTAGATTTTGGAAGTGATCAAAATGTGACGAATATTTGCAGTTATCTAAGAATAGTCTGCACTAACCAAAAGGTCTTTCCTTGTGCTTTATTGCTTATAACCATTGTTTCCAAACCAGGCCATAATTAATAGATAATTGGGAGGTTACCCATTTTGGTCAGAGAAAGATAAAGGCAGCTTATTGTCTGAATGGAGAGAAACTTCAGAGTTCTTCAGTGCAGAGGGATCTGGGTATCCTTGTGTATGAATCTCAAAAAGCTAGTCTGCCTTCCTTATTGCCATGTATGGGTTGTTACAACATGAGGTAAACCCCTTCTGTTAATTTTAAAGCAGCACAGAAAAATTTATCCCTTGCAATAATCTGTGAAAAACTTGAGTCAAGAACTATTTAAAGTAAAAATTAAAGTAAAAATTTCTTAAAGTACAACTGAGAATAAATAACTAATAATTTACAACTCCTTTTTCTAAACTATAATTTACTTTCCTTTTGATAATACTCGTCCAATAAAACCCCCAAGTAAGATTTACCAAAGATTCAAATTTCAAAACCAGCTAGCTGTCAAATCTTTCCTTCATATCTTCCCCTGAAGATTTGCTCTCTAGTTGATGTTGATGTTTTTCTCTATGCAAACTCCTTCTCTAGACAGGTACCTCGCAGAGAGTTCTCACAACCAGCCCACATCTGTTGGTATTTTGGCAGTTCTCCTCTCAACTATTCAACTTTCCCTGGTTTTATACCTCCAAAGCATCAGATTGTATCATTGGTTTATAAGCTTGTCAATATACTAAATTCAAACTGGATTGGAGTTTGGTATTTTTGAGGTATAATTTAAACTGATTAGCTGAATTTGAATTTGTTTTATTGTCTCCAGGCAATTGAGCTAATCTTGTTGTTTGACCAAATGTTACATTGTTACCTTATTCAGAACACTTAGTGCTGTGTCAGATAGTTCTGCCAGCTTTTAACCCTCTTAAAGGGACAGTGCCCCTTATACCTTCATAACACCTCCCCAATTAAGAAAAAAATGGACCATTAAAATGAAAAGATAGCATTTTTTCTATTCTTTAAACACATTACCCTAACATACAGAAAACTTTAATCTAAGTTCACCTTAACTTCTTCCCATATACCTATACATATATAACATTAAATAAATACAAATCACATCTAAACTTTATCAGTTAAATCCAAGACAGAGCATCTGTAATTACATTCTTATGACCCACAACATGTACAATTTTTAAATTAAAAGTTTGTAACATAAGATTCCAATGAAATAGTCCCATATTCTTGTCTTTTAAGCATTCTAAGAATGTAAAAGGGTTGTGATCCGTGTACACAAGCATCTCCGATACATTGTTCGTGACATAGACATTAAGGCCAGTACCAAATCAATAGGTTTTTATTGATCGTGGAGTATTTCCTCTGGTGGATGTTGAGTTTCTTCAAAAAGTAACCAACTGGCAGTTCAATCCCATCCTCATCTTCCTGTAGGAGTACAGCTCCAACTCCTATATCACAAGCATTGATTGTCACTTTAACAGGTTTTGAAAAGTTTTGTGTAGCTAAACTGGTTTGGTGGTTAATATTGCTTTCAAATGGTCAAATGGCTCCTGGCATTGTTCTGTCCACCAAAACTTTGTGTTCTTCTTCAGTAAATCAGTTAACGGTGCTACTATGCTGCTGAAGTTTGGAATAAACTTCCGAAAGAATCCACTAAGTCCGAAGAATCGAAGTACCTCTTTTCTTTGAGGTCAGTAATGGAAGTTTCTCGATGGCCTTCGTCTTTGCATTTCGGTGGGTCAACCTTCCATGACTAATGTTCTGTCCCAAGAACGTCACCTCTGCTTTCACGAATTCAGTTTTATTTAAGTTTATCACCAGTTTTGCTTCTCATAGTTATTCAAAGAGCTCTGCCATGTGATTTTTTCCAGGACTTACTAAAGATCACTACAATGTCCTAATAGATTGCACAGTTTGTTGGGAGAAAGTGACGACTGCAGATGCTGGAGATCAGAGTTGAGAGTGCGGTGCTGGAAAAATGCAGCATGTCCGGCAGCATCCGAGGAACAGGACAATTGACATTTCGGGCATAAGCCCTTCATCAGGAATGACACTTGTGAACCAAGGGGGTGGAGAGATAAATGGGATGGGGTGGGACTAGGGGGAAGATGACTGAAGGTGCGATAGGTAAATGGAGCTGGAGGGTAATGGTGATAATGGAGGTCGGAGAAGAGGGTGGAGTGGATAGGTGGTAAGGAAGATTGACAGGTAGGAGAGGTCATGAGGGCAATGCTGAGTTGAAAGGTTGGAGCTGGGATAAGATGGGTGGAGGGGAGATGAGGAAGCTGGTGAAATCTACATTGATGCTGTGGGATTGGCGGGTCCCAAGCTGGAAGATGAGGCATTCCTCCAGGTGTTGGGTGGTAAGAGAGTGGCAATGGAGGAGGCCCAGCACCTGCATGTCCTGGAGGGAGTGGGAGGGGGAGTTAAAGTGTTCAGCCATCGGGCGGTGGGGTTGGTTGGTGTGGGTGTCCCAGAGATGTTCTCCGAAGCGTTGTGCAAGTAGGCATCCTGTCTCCCCACTGTAGAGAAGACCGCATCGGGAATAACGGATACAGTAACTGATGTGGAAGTGCAGGTAAAACTCTGATGGATGTGGAAGGATCCTTTGTGGTCTTGGATAGAGGTGAGAGGGGCAAGTGTGGGCACAGGTTTTGCAATTCCTGTTGTGGCAGGGGAAGGTGCGGGGGGGCGGGTAGGTTGGTGGCAGGCGTGGACCTAACAAAAGAGTCGTAGAGGGAATGGTCTTTACAGAAAGCAGATGGGGAGAGGAGGGCAATATTTCTCTGGTGCTGGGGTCTGTTTGTAGGTGGCAGAAATGTTGGTGGATGATGCAATTTATATGGAGGTTGGTTGGGGTGGAAGGTGAGGACCTGGGAGATCTGTCCTTGTTGCGGATGGAGGGGTGGGGTTCAAGGCTGGAGGTGCAGAACGTGGATGAGATGTGCTGGAGGACATCATTGACCACATGAGAGGGGAAATTGTGGTCTTAAAGAACATGATCACCTGATGTGTTCTGTGCTGGTCCTCCTGAGAACGGATGCGGTGGAGGCGGAGGAATTGGGAATATGGGATGGCATTTTTGCAGGAGGCAGGGTGGGAGGAGGTTAATCCAGGTAGCTATGGGACCTGGTGGGTTTGCAGAAGATGTCCATGTTGAGTTGGTCACCGTTGATGCAGATGGAGAAGTCCAGGAAGAGGAGGGAGGCGCCCAAGATGGCCCAGGTGAACTTAAGGTCAGGGTGGAATGTGTTGGTGAAGTTGATGAACTGTTCAACCTCCTCGTGGAAGCACAAGGTGACACCAATACAGTCATCAATGCAGCGGAGGACCAGGTGGGGAAAGGTGCCAGTGTAACAGCGAAAGATGGATTGTTCCACATACCCAATGAAGAGATAGGCATAGCTGGGGCCCATGCAGGTGCCCATGGCTACCCATTTTGTCTGAAGGAAGTAGGTGGATTCGAAGGAGAAATTATTGAGGATGAGGACCAGTTCAGCCAAATGAATGAGAGTGTCACTGCAGGAGTACAGATGGGAATGTCTAGTTCAGAAGAAACGGAGGGCTTGGAGGCCCTGGTCATGGTGGATTGAGGTGTATAGGGAGTAGATCTGCATGGTGAAGATGAGGTGTTGGGGGCCAGGGAAACAAAAATCTTGGAGGAGGTGGAGGGCATGGGTGGTATCCTGAATGTATGTGGGGAGTTCGTGGACCAGGGAAATAGAACAGTATCAAGGTATGTGGAGATGGTTCAGTGGGGCAGGAGCAGGCTGAGATGATAGGTTGGCTGGCATAGTCAGACTTATGGATCTTGGGTAGGAGATAGAACCGGGTGGTACGGGATTCGTGGACTATGAGCTTGGAAGGTGTGGGCAGGAGATCCCCTAAGATGATGAGCTGGTGTACGGTCTGGGAGATGATGGCTTGGTGAGAGGAGGTGAGGTCGTGGTCAAGGGGGTAGTAGGAGGAAGTGTCTTCAAGTTGGCATCTGGCTTCAGTGGTATAGAGGTCAGTGTGCCAAACTTCCACTGTGCTCCCCCTTGTTTGATGGTGAGGTTGGAGTTGGAGCAGAGGGAGTGGAGGGCTGCGCATTGTGAGGGTGAGAGGTTGGAGTGGGGGAGGGGGTGGAAAGGTTTAGGCTGTCAATGTCCTGGCGGCAGTTGAAAATAAAGAAGTCAAGGGCGGGTAACAGACCAGCACGGGGTGTCCAAGTGGATGGGGTGTGTTGGAGGCGGGTGAAAGGGTCCTTGGAGGGTGGGCAGGAAGCTTGATAGAAAAAGTGGGCCTGGAGGCGGAGGCAGCAAAAGAAATGTTCGATGTCACAACACATATTGAATTTGTTGATCCGTGAATGGAAGGGGATGAAGGTAAGGCCTTTGCTGAGGACTGATCATTCGTCCTCAATGAGGGGGAGGTCTGGGGTGATGGTGAAAACCCGACAGGGCTGGGAGCTAGGGCCTGGTATAGGGTTGGAGCTGGGAGTTGGGGAGGAGACTGTCACTGGGGCGGGGGTAAGAGTAGAGGGACAAGGGGTGACGTCATTTGTGGAAGTGACTCACCCTGGGCTTTGGGGGTGGGGGGAGAGGAGGTGAGGGGGCAGAGGTGATGACCCAATTTGTTAACTCAGCCACAACTCTGTTCAAGAGTCTTTGGAATTTGGTGGGCGCGTTCTTCATTCCAAAGGGCATCACTTTAAATTGATATCACCCATTTGGGGTTACAAACTCAGAAATTTCCTTCGCCATCTCTGATAAAGGTATCTGCCAGTAACCATGCATTAAGTCCAACTTGGTGATGTAACTGGCTTGTCCGACTTTCTCAATACAGTCCTCCAATCTCAGAATTTGATATGAGTCCAATTTTGTAACAACGTTGACCTTCCAATAATCCACACAAAATTGTTGAGTCCCATCTGGTTTGGGAACTAAGATGATCGGCGAACTCCACTCGCTCTGGCTCGTTTCGATGATGTCCTCATTGAGCATGCCCTCCACCTCCATCTGGACCTGTCTGGCTTTGAGAGAATTAAGCCAATAGGGGTGTTGTTTTATTGGAGCAGTATTCCCTATGTTTACTTCATGTACAATATCATTAGTCCGCCCCTTCTTCTTCTTATGTATGCCCTTACACTGCAGTAACAACTCTTTCAACTGTATTCTATGCTCCTGAGACAGATAGCTTACTAACCTATCCCACTCCTCAAGAACTTCTTCATTTTCAAATCTATTTTGAGGCATATTAAAATCCTCATCATCTGGATTTCATTCCTCACCCTGCGGGGCAGTAACTAACACCTGTTTCTCCAGTTCTTTCTCTCTAGTATAATATGTTTCAACATGTTTACGTGACATATCCAATACCTTTTGTTCTGTCTGGCATCTTTACTAGACAGTTCACCTGACTCAACTTTTTCTCAATTTGATTGGGACAACTAAACCTGGCTTTGAAAGGATCTCCTGTCACTGGTAACAGTCCTAACATGTCATCCCCTCGGGAAAACATCTGAGTCCCAGAGCTTTTATCTGCCACACACTTCATTCTACACTGTGCCCTCTTTAGGCGCTGTTTAGCTAACTCACCTACTCGACTTAATCTCTCCCTCACCGCCGATATACATAATCTAAATGTGAGATCTCTGCCTTTGGTACAGTCAATTTTTCCTTAATTAATTTCAAAGGGCCTCTCACTTCATGCTCAAATATTAGCTCAAAGGAAATGAACTGAGGAGATTCATTTGGGGCATCCCTAATGGCAAACGATACAAATGGGATAACTTTATCGCAATCATTCAGGTAATCCTGACAGTACGCTCTCAACATGGTCTTCAAGGTCTGATGCCACCTTTCTAAAGTTCCCTGGGATTCAAGATGATACGCACTCGATTTAAAGTGCAGTATACCTAAGCTATCCATAATCTCCTTAAACAGCCTAGCAGTAAAATTTGACCCTTGGTCTGACTGAATTTCTCTGGGTAGCCCATACCATGTGAAGAAAGCTACTAACTCCTCGACTACCCTTTTTGCCTTGATACTCCGCAATGGAATTGTCTCCAAAAATCTGGTAGATCCGTCCATTCTGGTTAACAAGTACTGGTTCCCACTTTTAGTTCTCAGGAGGGGACCTACACTCAATTATAACCCACGTGAAAGGCTCTTCAAATACGGGAATTGGCAACAAAAGGGCTGGTTTTATTACCGCCTGTGGCTTACCTACCATTTGGCATATATGACACATACGGCAAAAGTTAACCACATCCTTGTGCATTCCAGGCCAATGAAAATGTTTTTGTACCTTAGCCTAAATCTTTCATACCCTTAGGTGACCTCCTCCAGGTAGTTCACGTGCTACCCATAACACTCCCTGTCTGTATGGTAGCTTTTAACTCTCTTAAAGTACAGTACCCCTTACATCTTCATAACAGGGTAATAAGGAAGGCAAATGGAATTTTGACATTTATTGCTAAAGTAATAGAATATAAAAGCCAGGAGGTATTGCTACAACTCCGCCAGGCATTAATGAGATTACTCTGGCAGTGCTGTGCACAACTCTGGTCCTCTTACTTGAGGAGGGTTGTAGTTGCATTAGAGGCAGTTCAGAGGTGGTTCACTAGATTGATTCCAAAATGATGGGCTTGTGTTATGAAGCAAGATTGTGTGGTTTAGACTGATACTCTCTGGAGATTTGAAGAGTGAGAGGAAATCGAATTTAGGTCATGAGATGATAAAGGGGATTGACGAAGTTAAAATAGAAAGAATGTTTCCTTCTGTGGGTAAATCTAGAATGAGTGGTCATAGCTTTAGAATAAGGGATAGCAGATTTAAAACAGAGGTGATGAGAAATTACTTCTCTCCAAAGGTCGTGAATCTGTGGAATTCACTATCCCAGAATGCAGTGGATGCTGGAACATTGAGTACATTTAACAAGGAGGCAGACTTTTAATTAGTAATGGTTTGAAGGTTATGTGGAACAGGCAGAAAAGTGGGCAAGGTGAGATTAGCTATGCTCATATTAAATGGTGAGGCAGGATTAATGGGCTGAATGGCCTACTCTTTCACTCCAAGTTTCAGAAAGCTTGATTGGTGAAAATATTTTGTAGCAAAGTCCAAGTTCATTCATAATCAATTTGAAAAAAATGATTCTACCTCAGTGAGTTTAATGAACAGAAAGGCCTTTGAACTCATTATCTGATAATAGGGCAGGGCGTGCATTTTAACAAAGATTTAAGAATTGGCAAAAGATTCAGGTTGAACGACAATATTTGCAATTGCAATATTTTTCCAAGCAATTTGAGTACAGTACACAGCTAGTGTAGTATTAGAAACATTATTAAACATCCTATTCCTGCATATACCTTCCTTAAGAATGTCACATTTCAGACAATGTTTTCTTTCAGTAAAGCAGTCGGTCCATGATAAATGTTGCTGATGGAAACTAGTTGTGCTGTAATTACATGCTCTCACCAGTAATGGGATGATAGTGCCTTCATTTTACATCTTCCACTTCTCCTAATCTCCTCTAATTACAGTGACTCATCCACTTCCCAAAATGCATGAACTAATTGGTGCTGTCAGCTGTGGTGACATCCATCCAGGGTATAACAGTTTAAGTGCTGGGTATTCAAGTGACTGAACATAAATACCAATTGTCGATCTGCAGACCTTTGGGTCAGCGGTGTAGCTTTGTCTCATGAGGTAGCACAGATTTGCTTCCATTTCTTTCCTTCTCCGCTGTTGTCCTTCCTCATTGTTAAGGAATTTGGACACAAAGCGTAATGGGACTTGATTAGTTCAGTAATAGTGCCAGACCAGAAGTGTTTGGGTAAGATCGTGAAGAGGCTATTTGAAGCTGAGTATGTTTCAACTCAGGTGTAATGAAGGCTCCAGATAGAAGTTATCAAATATTTTAGTCTGGGAATTAAGTCACAGTTGAATTAAGCCTTTAGAGGTGATGGAGAAGTGGTTTCTCTGGTGTGAAAATTATATAAGGATTGGACTGGGGATCTGTAAAGGGGTCTTTTGGGAATAATAGGTTTATATTTTTACTGTGTGTTTCAAAGTCTTTAAATCAGTGATATGTGTAAACAGTTTGTTTGTTTTATCTTCATTTTATTTGGTTAATAAAGTTCCATTTTATTGTTAAAAACAAACCAGCAACAATGTAAGCTTATGTTTCCATGAGAGATCACCTTATTAAAAATAAAGAATAAACAAAATACGCTCCATCTGGGATCTTACTTGTCCAAAAATAACATCAGTTGGGACCATAACACTATCCATTCACTAACAAAAGGGAACACAACTGAAATTCAATAATTTCTCAGTAAATATAGGATTTCCATTGAACAATTCCCATAAAAGTTGTGGATTGATGAATTATGAGACACATTTATAATGACTGAGAGATACTTTAACTGCTGCATCACTTTGCTAATATTTTGCACTGATTAATGACATTTCATTATTGGAAGTGCATATTTCAAAATAAATGGTAGGTTTTTTGAAATTTTTTGAATTATTTACAAGTTACAGAGCAATGAGAAGCATTGTCCTATCTTGGCAAAAAAATCAATCCAGTTCCTTTGTTATGTCTGAGATTCAACAGCTTCCAGTAAGAGTTGTTGTCTCTTCAGCACTTACGGAAAAAAAAAGTCTTGTTGTATCAGACTTTAAGATATTGAGCCAAATTCTGCTGGAAAAAGCATCAGCCTGTTAATGACACACACCTCAATTAATGTGCAAATCAGTCAGCAAGCCAGGGAAGTGAGGAGATATGTCAGAGGTTGCAAGAAATTATTCATCTTTTGCACTGCTTTGCTTTTTGCTTTGCACATTTTTAATTCGTTCGATCTTAATTATTTGGTTATGCACATTAATTGCTACTTAAGTGCACAGCTCGGAACACATTATTATCAAAACGTTACCAAAGTCATCAGTCTCTCTGGTCCAAAAAAAGAAATAATTTACAAACTGTTCAGCCTCATCCCTACAATAGCAAATTGTTGTTACAGAATTCAAAGTACAATTTATTTTGATAATATCTAGTCATAGAGTCAAAGAGCTGTACAGCACAGAAACAGACCCATTGGTCTAACTCGTCCAGATATCCGAACCTAATCTTGTCCCATTTGCCAGCACTTGGCCCTTATCCCTCTAAACCCTTCCTATTCATAAACTCATCCAGATGCTGGTTAAATGTAATTGTACCAGCCTTCACCACTTCCTCTGGCAGCCCATTACGTACACGCACCACCAACATGTTTACTTTTAATTTGTGTTTCTTTTTTCTCCCACTTTTTAAATCAATTCCATCTTTTCCCTCTATTTATTTCCATTTTGCAACCTTTAGACTCTCATCCATCTACTTTCTGTTTTCTGTACTGTGATACAGCCACTGCTTGGGATAGTGCTGTCACCAATCATCCTGTCTACATTTGATCGATTGGCCTATTTTATCAAGGCTGGATGAACCATGAATGAGCCTTAACAAGGGGAGGCACTTTCCCTAACAACAAGCTATAGTCTAGTTGTTGCATCGCCATAGTCTTACCAGACCAGAGGGGCTGCTCTCCTATCAAGAAGCGACTGGTGGTGATTTAACCTGAGGGCCACCAGACCTGAAGCAAGGGAAGAGATTGAGAAGGAGAGTCCTTCAGGGTAACCTCAAACTGGTGATGGGAATTGAACCCACACTGTTGGTGTGTTGATGTACCACAACATGTTCCTCAAATCTGGACGACACAAGTTTCAGTACAACGGTAGATGCTTTATTATTGGACAGCCGGCGAGAGGTTCTCAATGCCCCCAGTCGTGTGTCTCCTTATGGTGACACTTCTCCATGAATGTCTCCCCTACACACAAAGACAGTTTTGTTTTAGGGATTAAATAAAAGGTTTATCAGTCACATGGTCAATTGTCATTACATAGTTTAAGGTAGGTAATTATGAATTTACAAAGCCCGATGAATGTCAATGTCCTGTGATAACTAGTGGGTGGATTACAGGGACTGATGCTGCAGGCTCACTGCCTTTATTCCTGATGAAGGGCTTTTGCCCGAAACGTTGATTTCGCTGCTCGTTGGATGCTGCCTGAACTGCTGTGCTCTTCCAGCACCACTAATCCAGTATTTGATTTTCAGCATCTGCAGTCATTGTTTTTACCTACAGGGACTGATTATCGTATTCTTCATGATTATATATTGTTGAGAAGAGATTAAGACAGAAGGGTTTTGCCTGCTGTAAATGGGGGATTCACATACCTATGCTAATATGGGGGGGAATTAGGACAATGGGAGCAGGAGGCCGTTTAACAAGGTTATGGCCAAGGCTATCAGTTTTGTCTGGGAAGGACAAATACCTCTGTCTGAAGCTATAGAGGAATCCACATGTGTGGCTCCACTAGGCTCCTCTTCTGGGATACAGCCAGCCTCCTCCCTACTGAGATGTTCTGTCTGTATTGTAAGAGGACAGGCTTCCAATTGATACTGCAGTGAGCCTCTTTGGCAGTGGAATGTTTAACCCTTAAGTCCCCAGTATGCCTTGAAAGAGAAGTAAAACATGGAACTGATCCCTTTGTGGCTTTCTAACTTCCTCAGGTGTCACACTGCTCTGCAAACCAACCATCTAGCCAATTGAGCTAAACTGATCCCCAGGCTATAGCTTAATGCCTGATAACAATAGGTACAAGTTATATTGGCTAGTTAGACATAATTACTGAGGCCAGGAGCCAGTGATGACCTGTCTAGCATCATCTGGATCCTGGGATAGCTTGTCATTATCGGATAGGGTGAAGACCAATGTTGTCTCCAATATTAACCTTTCCCGAACTACTACCCGATAACAACATCTCCCACCTCCAAACTTTCTTCCTTATGATTACCATTCATATATTCAAGAATAACTGTTTTTACATTTACCACTACTCCTTCCCCCCAACATCTCTGACTTCACAGATTGAAACAGTCTGTAGGTTTCACAATTCTTCCTGAAAATGTCATCTTCAGCCTTGGAAGATTGGTGAGTCTTTGGATTGAAGACTGTTGACCTTGATTCTGATCTTTCTCCACTGGAGGATCTTTTTAACTCTTGGATAAGCTCAGTGCAGGATATTACTCTTTCTAATCTGGTCCCTTGGCCCATTACATTATCTGAAGGAGCTTTAACGTCCTAGTATCCCTTCACTGTTTCCTGTTAACTCAGGTCATTGCCTCATAGTATATTCTGGGAATCTTTAATCTTAGAAATGTCCAACGTGGAAGATGGCTGCTCTGTTGAAATAAATGCTTTAGTCATCCAATCCCCTAGATTTTCATACCAGGCAATTCATTCTTTTTGACTGTGTCTTGGATCTGAGGATGTTTGTCTGGCTTTCATGAATTTATACAAAGCTCACCTCCACTCTTTCCAAGCAAGTCTTTATGAATACAGTCTTAGAGTCATAAAGATGTACAACATGGAAACAGACCCTTTGGTTCAACCAGTCCATGCTGACCAGATATCCTAAATTAGCCTAGTCCAATTTTCCAGCACTTGACCCATACCCCTTTAAACCCTTCCTATTCATATACCCATCCAGATGCTTTTAAATGCTGTAATTGTACCAGCCTCCACCACTTCCTCTGGCAGCTCATTCCATACACACACCATCCTTTGCATGAAAAAATTGCCCCTTAGGTCCCTTTTGAATCTTTCTCCTCTCACCCTGAACCGATGCCCTCTAGTTCTGGACTTCCCTCACCCTTTGAATGAATGAAAGATTTTATTGTCACATGTATTTCAAGTGAGAAAAACAGTAAAGTCCAGTGAAAAGCTTTTCCACTGTCACCATAATCTGGTGCTGTTTTGAATAATTTAAGAATAAGGATAAAAAGAGACAGATAGAGCTGAAGGGGAGTCCATCCATGCTGAGACAGCTCATCATCAACGATGCCTAAACCACCGTTCCTCCCGGACTGCCTCACTGTCGTCTACACCGGATCCAACCCACGGTACAGTCCCTACTCTTCAGGCCTCATCTTTTACCACCAGCCCGATTCTCCTCCTCCACCGCTGTGCCACTACCTGTGCCACAACCACCTACATCAGAGTCACATCTTTTGCTGCTGGTCCACCTCGTCGATGTTTATCTGATGCCCTCCTGCCCCTGCTTTGCTGCCACCAGCTCCGGACCCTATCAACAACCAAGTCGGTGACCCTCAGGCGGCATCTTGCGTGGCTGGGCCTACCTCACCGATGTAGCAGCTGCCCATTCCGAAGCTGGATCTGGGGACATGGGTTCAAATCCCACCCTGGCAGCTGGACGAATGTGAATTCCAGGACAATCTATAACTAAAAACAACTGACCATATAACCACCACTGAATGTTGAAAAAACCCATCTGATTCACTCGGCCTTTCAGAAATGAAATCTATCATCCTTACCTGGTCTGATCTACATGTGACTGTAGATGCACAGCAATGTAATAATTGACTCTTAACTGTCCTCTGAACAATTACAGTAATAAATGCTGGCCTAGCCAGTGAAACCCACATCTCATGAAAAAAAGTAAGTAAGTACCATGATCAGTGCTGACTCTGTAAGATCTGGGATGCTTTAGAAACCTTTGCTGGTTTTGTGCTGGATTTCTGTCTTCCCAGTGAACCGCTGTAGAACCTCTCCATTCTATCTGCTCCCTCATCATTTACATTTTGGTCTTCTCTACCTTTGAAGAAAAATGTCCAGTGTCTTGGAAAGGATGAGACTATTAGTTGCGAGCTAAGGTCATTCACACTTGCCTTCTCAGCATCAGTTGTGATTGGAGGTGATAATCCTTTTTCTATCAGCGCTGAATGAAAATTCAGCAATGCTACAATCTTGTTTTGTCTCTCAACATTGAAGACCACAGATTTGGCAACAGGTAACACACATTTTGCTCTCAACCAATTCAGTGAGGACAGTGGACGTCACTCTGATGCCACAATTTTATGCCCATCCCTAATTGTCTTTGAACTGATTGGCTGGCCAGGTCATTTTAAAGGGCAGTTCAGAGACATTGTTTTGAGTCTGGAGTCACATGAAGGCCAGACCAGGTATGTAAGGTGGATTTCTTTCTCTAAAGAATCTGTACTCATCCAGATAAGTGGGAAATATTCCATCACACTCCTGACTTGTCCATTCTAGACGGTGGACAGATTTCAGAGAGTTAGGAGGTGAGTTACTTACTGCAGAATCCCCAGCCTCCAACTTGTTCTTGAAGCCTGATATTTATATGGCCAGTCCAGTTCAGTTTCTGGTAAATGGTAACCCTCCCAGGATGTTGATAGTGGGAGATTCAATGAGAGTAATGCCATTGAGTATCAAGAAGAGATAGTTAGATTCTCTTCTGTTGGAGATTGTCATTATCTATAGAGGAGATGGTGCTGGATGTCTTAAAATGCATGAAAGTGGACAAATCCCCAGGACCTGATCAGGTGTACCCAAGAACTGTGTAGGAAGTTAGGAAATGATTGCTGGACCCGTTGCTAAGATATTTTGAATCATCGATAGTCACAAGTGAGGTGCCGGAAGACAGGAGGTTGGCAAGCCAGGGAACTATAGACCAGTGAGGGAATCCTGAGGGACAGGATGTACATGTATTTGGAAAGGCAAGGACTGATTAGGGATAGTCAGCATGGCTTTGTGTGTAGGAAATCATGTCTAACAAACTTGACTTACTTTGAAAAATGAGCAAAGAGGCTTGATGAGGGCAGAGCCATGGATGTGATGCATATGGACTTCAGTAAGGCATTCGACAAGGTTCCTTACTGGAGACTGATTAAGCAAGGTTAGATCTCAGGGAGAACCATTTGGATACAGAACTGACTTGAAGGTGGAAGACAGAGGGTTGCCTTTCAGACTGGAGGCCTGTGACTAGTAGAGTGCCACAAGGATCGGTGCTGGACTACTGCTTTTTGTCATTTCTATAAATGATTTAGATGTGAACATAGGAGGTACAGTTAGTACGTTTGCAGATGACACCAAAATTGGAGGTGAAGTGGACAGCGAAGAGGGTTACCTTGGATTACAATGGGGTCTTGATCAGATGGGCCAATAGGCTGAGAAGTGGCAGATGGACTTTACTTTCGATAAATGCAAGGTGCTGCATTTTGGAAAACAAATCTTAGCAGGACTTATACACTTAATGGTAAGGTCCTAGGGAGTGTTGCTGAACAAAGAGGCCTTGGAGTGCAGGCTCATAGTTCCTTGAAAGTGGAGTCACAGGTAGATAGGATAGTGAAGAAGGTGCTTGGTAAGCTATCCTTTATTGGTCAGAGTATTGAGTATAGGGGTTGGGAGATCATGTTGTGACTGTACAGGACATTGATTCGGCCATTTTTGGAATATTGCATGCAATTCTGGTCTCCTTCCTATCAGAAAGATGTTACGAAATTTGAAAAGGTTCAGAAAAGATTTTCAAGGATGTTGCCAGGGTTGGAGGATTTGAGCTACAGGGAGAGACTGAATAGGCTTGGGCTATTTTCCCTGGAGCATCAGAAGCTGAGGGGCGACCTTATAGAGGTTTATAAAATCATGAGGGGCATGGATAGGATAAATAGATAAAGTCTCTTCCTTGGGGTGGGGGAGTCCAGAACTAGAGGGGAATTATATAAAAGAGACCTAAGGGGCAACTTTTTAACTCAGAGGGTGGTGAGTGTATGGAATGAGCTGCTAGAGGAAGTGGTGGAGGCTGGTACAATTGCAACATTAAAAAGGCATCTGGATAGGTATATGAATAGGAAGGGTTTGGAGGGATATGGGCCAAGTGCTAGCAAACGGGACTAGCTTTAGTTGGGATATCTGGTTGGCATGGACGAGTTGGACTGAAGGGTCTGTTTCTATGCTGTACATCTTTATGACTCTATGACATGAATGTTACTTGCCACTTGTCAGCCCAAATCTGGATATGGTCCAGATCTTGCTGCATTCAGAAATGAACTACTTTTACAGCACTATGCTGTTCGAACGGACCCCTGAGCAAATAGGCTTTGTCAGTTTTGAACTAATCCTATTTGCAAGTCCTGAGACCCTGCCCTACCTTTAACTCATTGATACACCTGTGTCAGCCAACAGCTGATTGGCAGAATTAGACCAACTCAAAGCAGAATAAACTGCATAAAACACTGTCTCCCCTGAAAGATCTCCCCATTGACCCAGTCCTCAGCCCTAGGCAGTTGATTGAAAGTCACAAGAGATTGTGTTCTTGGAGGTGGTCAATTAGAGGTTGCCACAACGTTGCAGAATAGCCCCATTGTTCTCCAATGTAATATCGAAGCAGGATCCAGGTTAATAAAAGGATTCCAAAAATAATGTGAGGCATGACTTTGGAAAAGTATGTCACCAATTTTAAATCAACATGTGAAAGACTTAGAACGTACTCAGAAAGACTGTACTCAAACTCTGATTTTTGTATTGCTACCCCCTTCTGGAATTCTCCAAAGTGTCACGTACTCATGTTGTTTAATGCCAGGTCCTTTGACATACTGTCTAATTGATCCTTCTACCTCAAAGAAGCCAGGCTAGCAATGCAGGTGCAGACTTTCCCCTTGATTGTTCAACACGGAGATCAGTAGAAGGATTCCAGGTGGTAACCATTAACCAAATTACTTAGTTAGTAGCAAACTTCTGTGCCATTAGGTTATAAAAGGGAGAAGTGTGCAGCAGCCAAGTGCTCTGGCCAATATCTGCCACCTGGACTCTGCTGATACACAACTGCTACAATCAAGCAGAAATAGCTCAATAATTCTTACCAGTCAATTAGCGAGACAAGGTTGTGAAACAAGCCAAGGAAATCAGCAAATGCCTCTCTTCTGAGCTGAGGTTTGCACAATCCCCATCCCAAGGAGGGCAGTTCCAAAGCTCAACATATGTTCTTGTTCATTCTGAAACTGTTGTGAGCTCATAGAATCCCTACAATGTAGAAGCAGGCCATTCAGCCCAACAAGTCCACTCCAACTCTCTGAAGAGCATCCCACCCCAACTGACCCCCCCTACCCTGTATTTCCCATGGCTAACAAACCTAACCAACATCCCTGAACACTATAGGCAACATAGTGTAGCCAATCCACCTAACCTACACATCTTTGTGACTGTGGGAGGAAACCAGAGTACATGGAGAAAGCCCACGCAGACATGGGGCGAATGTGCAAACTTCACACAGACAGTCACCCAAGCATGGAATCAAACCCGAGTGACTGACACCATGAGGCAGCAGTGAAGCACTGAGCCAACATGCTTCTAACCCAGTTGAGTTCATGTAACTGAACAGAACCCTCAGCTATTGAGAAAGGGGTGAATGTTGGCTAGCTCCCTGGGAAAGCTCCCCCACTCTTTGAAATAACAGTTGCTCTTGTTAGGAGATGACAGAGAGGGTTTCAGGGCTTTTGCCTGAAACATCGATTTTCCTATTCCTCAGATGCTGCCTGACCTGCTGTGCTTTTCCAGCACCACTCTGATCTAAACTCTGGTTTCCAGCATCTGCAGTCCTCACTTTTGCCCAGGGTTTCAGTTTAACAGCTCTTCCAAAGGTAGCCTTTCCAAACGTTCTCTTGGTATTGTGTTTGGAAAGCTGATGTATGGCAGGAGTGGGACATGAACCCACAACTTCCTGATACAGAACTGAAGGAGTCAGCACTGAGCTGCAACTGATGCCTAAAGAAAGGGGCGAATGAATTCTGGTATGTTTTGGTCAAGGGAAAAAATAAAAATGATTGTAGGGTGGTGAAGGTAATAACTGATGGGCGGCACGGTGGCACAGTGGTTAGCACTGCTGCCTCACAGCGCCAGAGACCCGGGTTCAATTCCCGCCTCAGGCGACTCTCTGTGTGGAGTTTGCACATTCTCCCTGTGTCTGCGTGGGTTTCCTCCGGGTGCTCCGGTTTCCTCCCACCCTCCAAAGATGTGCAGGTCAGGTGAATTGGCCATGCTAAATTGCCTGTAGTTAGGTAAGGGGTAGATGTAGGGGTATGGGTGGGTTGCGCTTTAGCGGGGCAGTGTGGACTTGTTGGGCCGAAGGGCCTGTTTCCACACTGTAAGTAATCTAATCTAATCTAAAACTATTTTGGCTGAACTTCAACTATCATACAGCCGTCCTTGTCTTTATAGAGTCATAGAGATGTACAGCACAGAAACAGTCCCTTCAGTCCAACATGTCCATGCTGACCAGATATCCCAACCCAATCTAGTTCCACCTGCCAGCACCTGGCACATGTCCCTCCAAACCCTTCCTATTCATATACTCATCCAGATGCCTTTTCAATGTTGCAATTGTACCAGCCTCCACCACTTCCTCTGGCAGCTCATTGCATACACGCACCGCCCTCTGTGTGAAAGGGTTGCCTCTTAGGTCTTTTTTATATCTTTCTCCTCTCACCCTAAACCTATGCCTTCTAGTTTTGGACTCTTCTACCCCAGGGAAAAGACCTTGTCTATTCACCCTAATCATGCCCTTCCAAGGATTTCATAAACCTCAGCCTCCGACGCTCCAGGGAAAACAGCCCCAGCCTATTCAGCCCCTCCAACCCTGGCAACATCCTTGTAATTCTTTTCTGAACCCTTGCAAGTTCACGTGTTTCTTTAACTCTTCCATGAGTTGTGAGCATTGTTATCAAATCCATAACGATCTGCTCGTCTCTACTCACTGTTGAGAAGGTGATGCTGAGCTGCCTTCATGAACCACTGCAGTCCAAGCACTGTAGATAGACCCATAATGCTGTTAGGGAGGGAGGATGTTGACCCAATAATAATGAAGGAATGGCGAAAGACTTGGAGGGGATTTTGTGCATCTGCTGCCAGTGTCTTTTGAAGAGGTAGTGGCCACAGCTTTGGAAGTTGCTATTGAAGGAGCCTTGGTGATGTTCTGCAGTGTATCTTGATGGTATACACTGACGGTGTCGTGGGAGAGAGTGACCCTCCAATCATCACCTGGAATATTTAAGTGAGCTGCTTTGTCCTGGATGGTGTCAAGCATTGAGTTTTATTGGCATTAAAATCATCCAGTCAAATAGAGAATATTCTATCACACTCCTGTATTGTAGAGGATGACAGGCTTTGGGGAGACAGGAAGTGAGTTACCTACCATAGAATTCATAGTCTTTGACCAGCCCTTGTAGCCACAGTATGGCTGGTTCAGTTGTCTCTGGTCAATGGAATCAAATGGTTTCAAGTCAATGGAATTCATTGCCACAGAAGGCTGTGGGTATATTTAAGACTGAGATAGATTGGTTCTTGAATATCAAAGTGATGAAGGGTTACTAGCAGAAAGTGGGAGAATGGGATTGAAAAACTTATCAGCCATGACTGAATGATGGAACAGACTCGATGGGCTGATTGGCCTAATTTGTGCTCCTACATCTTATGGTCTAATGATAATTCTGGGATGTTAATAGTGGGCGATTCAATGGTGATTATGTCGCTGAAAACATAGAAAATAGGAAGAAGAGCAGGCCATTTGGCCCTTCAAGTCTGCTCTGTCATTTAATGTGATTATGGTTGATCATACCAGACCCTGTTTCCACATTCTCCCCATACCCTTTAATCCCTTTAGCCTCAAAAACTATATAATCTCCTTCATTAAAGCATTCAATATTTTTGCCCCACTGCTTTCTGTAGCAAAGAAATCTACAAGATCATCCCTCTGTGGGTGAAGGATCTTTTCCTCATCTCAGATCTAAACACACTACGCCACACCCTGACACTGTGACCCCAGCTTCTGCATTCCCTGGTCATCAGGAACATCCTTAACACAACAAGAGGAAAATTAGAATCTGCAGTTGTTGGAGATGGTCACTGACTGTGTTGCAATCTCAGACAATATCCTCAATAAGCTCAGAGCCATTAACTTTTCAAAGAATTCAAACGTTCATGTATTTATTAAAAGAATGAAGCCACAAAATTTGTTGTTTAAATCAAAGGAATTTTACTGCGGAAAAATCAAAGAAACATGAATTCTAATAAGTACACTTCATTTTATGGCGTCTAAGTACAATGTGTTCCTTTACTTATAATCGAAATCCAGCTCTTTAAATCATATTTCCATTCATTGGAATTATATCCCAAATAAACTCAAGTCACATATTTATCATAAATTAGAAGATTAACTGCTTAGTCTGAGTACTTTTGTGGAGAATCATACAAGTATTATGACTTCTTGAATCTTCCATTTGCATGTGGCAAATTCTTCTATTCACATCACCTCCCACCAAACTTACAATTGCAAAGTTCCTATATAACAGAGGGATCTCTAGCATGTTAAACAGAAGCCACTTCAACTCACAAGTGTCTTTGTTCTAAATAAAACCAAAAGAACTGTGGATGCTGTAAATTAGAAAGAAAAACAGAGGTTGTTAGAAAAAGCTCATCAGGATGGCAGCATCTGTGAAGAGAAATCAGAGTTAACATTTAAGGTCCGGTGACACTTCCTCAGAACTGATAGCATCCTTACACCCTGTTTCCTGCAAAGACCCCATTCCATTCTCCCAGTTCCCCTGTTTCTGTTGCAGGTGTTCGAATGAGGCCAACTTTGACAAGGGAGCCTCCAAAATGTCCACCTCCTTCCTCAACCGTGTATTCCCCAGCACTATTGTCGATGGGCCCTCAACTAAATCTGACCCATCTCCCGCTCTTCTGCTCTCACCCCCTCTCTCTGCTCTGGCAACAGCAATAGGATTCCCTTGTCCTTACCTACCATCCCCCCAACTTCCACATCCAAAAGACCAGCAGCTGCCATTTCCTCCACCTTCAGTGAGATGCCACCAGCAGACATATATTCCCCTCCCCACACTTGTCTACTTTCCACAGGGACCGTTCCTGGAGGGTCCACTCTTCTTTCACTTCCAATACCCCCCAAAGCCCAATGGTATCTGCCCCTGCAACTGCCGAAGACGTAAAACACCTGCCCACTTACCTCCTCAGTTTCCAAGGGCCCCAAACACACCTTCCAGATGAAGCAGTACTTCACCTGCATTTCCTACAATCTAGTCAATAGCATTCACTGCTCACAAAGTGGTCTCCTCTACATTGGGGAAATGAAGCATCGACTGGGTGACCACTTCACTGAACATCTATGTTCTCCCCGCAACAAAGACCTTTCAGTTGCCTACCACTCTAACATACCCACACTGCTCCCTAGCCAACATCTCTGTCTCAGGCTTGCCGCAGTGCTCCAATGAGCTCAACGTAAGTTAGAAAAACATCCCATTTTACTTGGGGAACCTGCAGCCGTCAATATCGGGTTAATTTTAGGGCCTGAACTCCCCCATATCCTCCACCCCCAAACACTAGGCCTTGTTAGCACAAAGTCTGCCATTACACGCTAACAGTTGTTGTTCGCCACTCCCAGTCCCCATTAGTTTATTTGCCCTCCCAGCCAGATCGTTACCTACTCCTGTGTCTGTCCAACTGCTCTTCTCTCTCTTTGGGCTCTATCTTCACCTATTGTTTACTCCTTCCCCGCCCCCTGTCCTATCTCCTGCATAAAAACCAGCATTTTCCTCACTACCATCAGCTCTGAGGAAGGGTCACCAGACCCGAAACGTTAACTCTGATTTCTCTTCACAGATGCTGCCAGACCTGCTGAGCTTTTCCAGCAACTTCTGTTTTAGTCTCTTGGTTCTAAAACTCTTTTTCTCTGGACTTTTGTTTCTGACACCTTTTCTCTCTCCTTGCCTCATCAAAAAATGCAACTCACTGTTTAGAGCTCTTTAGTTAAAAGGATTTTAACCACATCCAATTGGCAGATGTAATTTGTTTGTTTTTGATTGACCTAATGTTTCTTGTATTGTAGACGGAGTCAATGATTCACACGGCCTACACAGAGAATAATGGGCTCCTTGGAGTTATTCAGGACGACAATCCTTTACACAGATTAAAACTATTTATATGCAAAATAACTTATGTAAGGTTAGTGAGCTGTTGACTGTGGCTTGATTGTTAGCTCTTTCACCTCTGAACCACAAGGTCCCAGCTTCATGACCCACCACAGGATTTGAGAAGATAAAAACTGAGACAGGGGATACTGCGCAGACAATGGTGCTACCTTTTATATAAAACATTTCAGATTGAATCTTTTGAGGTGAATGTAAGAGATTCCATTTGCACTTTAATGCAGAAGAGTGCAGGAATATGTTCTGGTGTCCTGGCAAATGCTTACATGACATACCCAGATTACTCAGTGATTAGCACTGCTGCCTCACAGCGCCAGGGACCCGGGTTTGATTCCACCCTGGGTGACTCTCTGTGGGGAGTTTGCACATTCTCTCTGGGTTGCGTGAATTTCCTCCGGGTGCTCTGGTTTCTTCCCACAGTCTGAAGATGTGCAGGTTAGGGTTGATTGGCCATGGGAAATGCAGTGTTATAGGGATAGGGTAAGTGGGGAGGAGTGGAGAGATGTTTGGGTGGGATGCTCTTATGAGGGTCAGTATGGGCTCGATTGGCTGAGTGGCCTGCTTCCACACTGTAGGGAGCCTATGATCTCATCATTTTCACATCAGCAACTACATGCTCAAGAAAAATTGTTGGCAGAATATAGATGTTAATCTCTATTGCCAACACAACTGAAGTAGATTGTCATCTAATTAAAGACTTGATTGACCTTTATATGATGAAAACCCAGGACCCCCTCCCTCAGAGATCTGTGGGTGTCGCTACACCCCAAGGACTTCAAGAAGGCAACTCACCACCACAGGGCAATTAGGAATGGGCCAATGAATACTGACCCAGCCAGTGATGATGATGTTTCGTGAAAGAACAGAGAAAATGCAGAGAATGAACGACAGGCAATGTACAGGGATGTGATAGTGATAAATATAGGCAGCTAGAAATAATGGCAAGGGGCAGCCTAACCAAATCAAATGTGTTTTAAGCAACAGTTAAAAATGATCTCATAGAGTTATAATCCAAGAGAAAAGCAGCAGGGATCTGAGATAAGAAATCATGTACAATGGAATCAGATTTTCAAATGTTCACACGTCAGGAATATTAAATATGATTCATCTGAACGCCGTCACACCCCGTCAATCCTTACTGAAAGCAGTTCGCCTTAGGGAATATAACTAACAGAGTGAATACTGCTTTTGTCACTCACCCACTCACTATCTCTAAAACCTCCTCCAGCCCTCCAGCCCTCAGACACCTCCACACTCCTGAATTCTAGATTTCCAACCATACCTCAATTGCCAATGCTCCAATCTTGGTGGTTATGTATTCACCTTGTCAGCCTTCAGCCCTGATATGTTCAGGGCTGTGGGAAAAGACCGAGGCATGAGACTAGTTAGAAATCACTTCATCCATTCGGCCCTCTGTGTTGTCCCAGTCTGAAAATTCCAATATCGTCTTCAGTACAGATTAGTTTTATTGCTGTAATATGAGTCACTCGTTGACAGAAAATGTAACTCACAAGGAGATTTAGCAAAGGAATGGTGGTCATTAAACTATTGCCAAGTGTTGTAAAACCCATCTGGTTCACTAATGTCCTTTCGGGAGGGAAGCTGCCATCTTTCTCTGGTCATGCCTACATGAGACTCCAGACCCACAGCAATGTGGTTGACTGTTAATTGGCCGCTGAAATGACCAAGGAAGCTGTTGTCTTTAAGGGCAGTTAGGGACGAGCAACAAATGCCGCTCTTGCCGGTAACACCCACATCCCATAAAAGAACAAACACAAGCTTATTAATCATCTCAAGGGATAAGATTCTTTCTGTCATCCCTTCCCAGATCTTTATCATTATTAACTCTCCTTTTCTCTTCCTTCTAAGGCCTCATCATAGCCAGAGTTCCACAAGACCAATCTGTATTTCCTTACTTCTTGGAAAATCTTTCTGTTTGCTTCTTTCAGTTGTTAGGTTTCGGTGAACCAGTGAAAGGAGACCTGACCTTATCAATAAAATCTCTAACAGCTTCCTTGAGTGACAATCAAATCCTTCTGACTCTCTATGTTGAAAGCTCTGGCGTGGGACTCTTTCTGTACATTTGCAGGTAGTATTTCTCCGTTGTCCTCACAATATTGTAAAGTTGAGGGTTTAATGGCATAACTCTGACTAACATTCATTTAAAGACACATGGAGCTCTGAACCCAGACTCAGATCATTCAATCCGTCAAGTTTGCACCAGAGTTTATACTTGCCATGAAATTCCTCCAATTTCACTTCACAGTGGGAACCTATCACGGTGTCTTTTCTCCCTTATCTAGGTTCCCCTTAAATGCACCAATCTATTCACTCCAACCATTTGGTGTGATAGTATGTTCCATATTGCCACCACTCACAGAGTACAGAAGTGTCCCCTGACTTCCCCGTTTGATTAATTAGCAGTTGCCTTATATTTAGGCATGAAAAATGTGTTGCTGGAAAAGCGCAGCAGGTCAGGCAGCATCAAAGAAGCAGGAGAATCGATGTTTCCTGAAGAAGGGCTTATGCCCGAAACGTCGATTGTCCTTCTCCTTTGATGCTGCCTGACCTGCTGCGCTTTTCCAGCAACACATTTTTCAGCTCTGATCTCCAGCATCTGCAGTCCTCACTTTCCCCTAGTTATATTTAGACATGCTAACTTTTGACTTCTCCACAAGAGGAATCATCCTCTCAATGTCCATTCTATCAAACTTGCTCGGAAAAGTTTAAAACCTCAATCAGTTTACCCCCTGTCTTCCCTGTTCCAGAGAAAATGGTTCAATTTTGCCTGATTAGATATAACCTCTCAATTTCGGTCTCACTTTTGAAAATTCATTGGCACTTTCACCAGTGTTTTGTATTTTATTAAAGTAATTTGATTACTAGAACTGTGTCCATTACCCCGAGTGTGGTCTAACCAAGATGGGATTTATGTTTAACACAACATCTCTGCTATTCATTTCTACTTCTTTAGTCTTGTTATCCAGAGGCTTACTTTGAATGATTTATGACTCAATGTCTCTAGATCAATATCCCCTCAACCCTCTATCTCAGTTGGATATAAATATTCGAGGCAGAAAAATCATCAGGAGTCCATCATCAAGTGACTACTAAGAGATAAGTAATGAATAAAGTAAAGCAAAGAACTGAAACCTTTTGCTCTGATAATTATGTTATGGTGACTTCATATTTAATACACATTTTGGACTTGATTTTGAAGGATTGTGGAGCTACCTGGTTTTATTTTAAGGTCAATAAAAATACACATTGGAACATTTTATTTTTAACAAGGCATTTCTTGGGAACTGCATGGTTCCAAATATTTGTTGGTCCTAGTTCCTTGAACTCACTTCAGGAAAGACATCCGACTGATTTAATGATTGGGTTTTATGACTGCTCTGTTTGATCAGTGTTTTGCAGGCATGGAGATGGTTTTGGGTTTTCAGCTGAGGAAGCATGAAGGAGCTGCTCAGCTCGTGTCTCCTGTTTTTAAAGCATCTTTATGATAAGCCATTGTGAAACCCAATTCTCATTTCGAAGTGTGGTTGAATGATTTCTGTGTTTTCTGAGAATACTGTATCTGCCAGGACTCCAGAGTCACCTGGGTCTTTGTGGAGTAGGTGGAACATTCCTTGCTCCATTTCTACTCTGGCCCCCATCCACATCTCTTTCTCTGTTATATCGATTACATCATCAGCACCGCTTCACTCTCTTGTCTGGAATTCGAAAAGTTTATCTATTTGACTTCCAATTTTCACCCCACTGTTACCTTCACCTGATCTATCTCTGACTCTTCCCCTCCCTTCCTCAAAAACTCTCTTTCCATTTCTGGGGATAGGCTGGTCACCAATATCCACTACAGCCTACCGACTCCCACAGTAGCCTTCATTACTCATCCTCCCACCTTGCTTCTTGTAAAGGCCCTATTCCATTCTCCCAGTTCCTCCATCTCTATTACATCTGTTCCAATGATGCCACCTTTGACTAGGGTTCCTGAAATGTCCACCTTCTTCCTTAACCGAGGGTTCCCCAAAACCATGGTTGACAGGGCCTTCATTCGAAAGCTTCTCCTTTTTGCCTTCAAGGATGAAAACACCTTGGGTGAAAGTGTTCTTTCTTTTCCTCAAAGTGAGACTCTGAAGAAAGAAATCTGTTTTCTTTTCGCTTTGTGTGTGTGTGTCTGTCTGTGTGCCTCAGTGTGTGTGTCTCTGTGTGTGTGGGTCTTTGTGTGTGTCTGTGTGTGTCTGTTTGTGTATGTGTGTGTCTGAGTGTGCATGTGTCTGTCTGTCTCTGTGTGTGTCTCTGTGCATGTCTGTGTGTGTGTGCGTGTGTGTGTGCCTGTCTGTGTTGTGTGTCTGTGTGTGAGTGTGTGTGCATGTGTTTGTGTATGTATTGGGTTACTTAGAGCAGCCAACATCTATATTTCCACATACAACTTATGTTTTAACCAATTCTGCACCTTTGTGGAATAAAGTTTTTTTCCTAATAAATCAATAATGTTGTGTTTATTAGAGAATAGTGTGAATGAAGAATAATGGTCCTCGATCTTTTTTACTTTAAGTCTGATCTAGGGAGAGAATATTGAAATAACTCCACTGAGGCTGCTATCCCATCACCAAGTCACTCTTTATTTACAGATGCACTGCACGTGGACTCTGACCAGCCAGCTCAGACCCAGTCCCTGGAGTGAGGAGCATCCCTGAGATCTCCTGCTCTTCGGATACTGCCTGACCTGCTGTGCTTTTCTAGCACCACACTCTCGACTCTGATCTCCAACATCTGCAGTCCTCACTTTCTCCTAGTTGAACCCTCCCACTCTGTCAAGGACATGCAGGTCCTGGGCCTCCTTCACTGCCAAATCATCACCGCCCGACACCTGGAGGAGGACGCCTCATATTCCGTCTTGGGACCCTGCAACCACATGGGATGAATATGGATTTCAACAGCTTTCTCATTTCTCCTCCCCTCACATATCCCAGTCCCAAGCCTCCAACTCGGCACAGGCCTCCGGACCTGTCCAGCATTCCCTCCTCTGACCGATGAGCTTATCCCTCACCTTCATCCACCTATCATTTTTCCAGCTTTCTCCCTGCAACCCCAACCCCCTCCCATTTATCTCTCAGCCCCGACCCATAAGCGTCACTCCTGATGAAGGGCTTAGGCCCAAAACTTCGATTCTCTTGCTCCTTGAATGCTGCCTGACCTGCTTTTCCAGCACCACGCTCTCAACTCTGATCTTCAGCATCTGCAGTCCTCACTTTCTCCTGTTTATGTCTGTCAGCCAGGGCTCGCTGATTGGCCCCTGGTTAACAGCCCCAATCAGGGAACTTATGCTCAATGAGATGTATCTGACCAACCATGTTCCAATCACTACAAATGCAATTGTTCATATCAGGAACTGAGTAAAATAAAATCAATTGATGTTCTAACCTATACTGTGTTGATGACAGAGAAGATGCATCCTCCATCTCAATCACAACAATTAAAATCAAATAAAACATTTGTTAATCACTTTTGGGAGACCTTTGAAACAATCCTCACATTCATCGAATTCAAGGGCATGTTTCGTTGCTTGTGTTCTCCGATTAGAATAATGCCTGTGCCACCTTGTGAAATGTCAGATCAGAAGGATGTCACTTAAAAGGAACAAAGGCTAGACTGACCATCAGTGTAATACTGAGGGAGTGCTGTGCTGCCAGACGTATAGTCCTTTGGTGAAGTTGCCTCACCTCCTAGGTGGATGTGAACAAGCCCATGGTGATATGGGAGAAGGAATAGGAAAGTGTTCCCCTGCGTCCTGATCAATATTTAGCTGACAGGATCAAAGTCACTGCAACATGATGACATTGGTGTAGGTAGGTCCTTGCCGTGCACAAATCTGTGAGAATCAGTGTCTGGATGAAGGGAGGCTGCAGGTGAGAATTGTCTGTCTGTCTGAAAGCTGAGGTCAACAAACCAACAAACCAACAAACAGTAGGTGGGGTCATTGTGGCAAATGCTGATTGGACATGATCCCCGGTATTTAGTTTGGTGAGAAAATGAGTAATGTCTGAAGAAAGGCTGCTTTGTTGAGAACTTGCTAAGTTTGTTAGAGTACATGTGTTTTAAAAGAAAATGTATTACCTGAACATTTGATCAATCTCTCATTCCTGTCAAAAAAAACACTAAGAACATTCCCAGAAAAGTGTGAAAGCAGTGGCTGGTGCCAAATAGCATTTTGCAGTAGGCCTTGTTACTCAGTTGAGCCGATGTCAAGTTGTACCTCAAGGGGAGAAGGCTGGCCAGGAAATTAACCTTGGTACTAAAGCCTGGCAGTGCCAGTGCGCCAGTCTATTTGAACGTTCCGGTTATGATGAAAAGATTACTTGTATAAACAAAGTTTGACTGAAGTGTTGGCCACTGGAAATGGTCGTGGTGGGGCGGGAGTGTAGGGGATTGAAGGGAAGTGGGGCAGCTGTGAAATTCTTTAACGTTTCCAGTTGCTTCCATCCACCTGCAAAATATTGAGGTGGTAGCCAATTCCTTTCTGGCTTTCCATCGCCCCACCTTGCCTGAACTACTGTCCAAATATTGACACGGCCAAGCTTTCAATCATGGCTTTGGGAAAAAGGGAGCCTCCCTCAGAGTTGATTACAAGTTCCTGGAAAGAAGGGTGTGCAGAATATTCCAGAAATTATACTCATAATGCATGGGCACTAATGTAGAGTATGATATATATATACGTATATATATATATAGATGAAGTATGTTTATTGCCAAGGCCAACCAACACTGGGGCAATTTCATACTTGAACCATGTGAGACTTCAGCAATCTCGGTAAGATCTCTTGGAAAACAACTTGTTGTTTTATATATAGCTTCATATACACTTGTTTTAGACTGTGGGATTGAAAACCCATTGGGGATATTTACTTGCAGTGACCAGAGTTGAGCATGTCATTCCCAAAAGGTTTTCTTATTTACACAATTATACTGGAGGATGGCTGTAGAGACAGAAACCCTCACAACATTTAAGAAGGATTTAGACTTGCACCTCTCATTCCATGGTTTACAAAGCTATGGACCAAGGGTTGGGAAATGGGATTAGACTATTTAGGTGATTGCTTTTGACTGGTGTGGATATGATGGGCTGAAGGGCCTTTTTGTGCGCTGGAGACCTCGATGATTCAATAAAGAAGAACTGAAGGGAAGGAAAAAGAAGAGCAAGGCAGCTATTGAGACAGATGTGTCCATTAGATCTTAATTCCGTCCTGACTTAAAAGAGTTACAAGTGCATCACCAGAACAAAGTGATTGTAACTGTCAGGAAGTGAGCAGACTGAGGCTCTTGCTCTCTAGAAAACAGAAGGTTAACAGATGTCCCTATGATGCAAATTGATAAGATAGACATAGAGGAGAAACAAAAATGGAGGTTGCTGGAAAAGCTCAGCAGGTCTGGCAGTGTCTGTGGAGAGAGATCAGAGTTAACAGTTCAGGTCCAACAACCCTTCCCCTGAACCGTCATCAGATGATTATTATTATTACGTTTATTATTATCATTACTCATTCTGTCCATAGTTGCTGCCAGACCTGCTGAGTTTTTCCAGCAACTTCTATTTTTGTTTCTGATTTACAGCATCCACAGTTCTTTCAGTTTTTAGTAGACATAGAGGAGATGCCCACACTTAAGGTGAAGAGCAAAACCCGAGGTAATCGATATAAAACAGCCACAAATAAATTCAATTGGATATTTAGGAGAAATGTCTTTATTCAGAGAGTGATGCAATTGTGAATTTGTTTTTACAGGGAGTGGTTCAGGTGAACAATATAGTTGTGTTTCAGAAGAAGCTAAATAAACACACGAACACACGAGTGAGAAAGGATTAGAAGGATATGTGCAGAGGGTGAGATGAAGTATGGAAGCGAGAAGGTACATGTGGAGGATAAACATTAGTTGGCATAGACTAGTTGGTTCACATGCTTATTTCTGTGCTACATAGATTTGTAATTCTATGCTACAGAGAATAAGAGCATAGCTGTAACACTGTGCTCCATTGAATTGCTTTGTATTTCAACCTTATTTATACGATGTCCAAACCTAATGGAAATTTTGTGGAAGCTTTCAGAAAATGAAGAAAAATCAGCTAAATCTCCAACAAAAAATGCCATTCCCGGTGGCACCAGTGGTGAAAAGCAGAAGAACTTCATATATAAAGAACATTCTTCAGATGTGGGTGTCATTTATAAACTCAACACTTATCATCCACCCAGCCCTGCCCTCCCCTTGGTGTGGGGGTTCAGCTGTTCTGTGCGCGACTGCATGAGTCTGATCTTTATTCATGGTTCAGCGTGGGTATAAAGTCAGGGTATGAGAAAGCAGAGGTTCTGCTAGAGGAAGCCAGAGCCCGGATAAAAGTGAGTACAGACATTTTGTGATTGTGGACATAATGTCAACCTCTTGGAAATAACCTGCTTCATGCTTAGAAATTAATTACACTTCTGCATTGCTCTGAGATAAAATATACAACAGAACAGCGAATATCACACCCAAAAGATAATAACAAAGTTGCCATAATCCAAATCTTTTACTGGAGAGACACATGACTGGCAATGAGGGTCACCAGGCCTCAGGTGAGTTTGAGAAGGAGAGTCCTTCATGGTAACTTCAACTAGAGTGGGAATTGAACCCTCACTGTTGGCATCACTCTGTATTGTAAATCGGCCAAATGAGCTAACCAATCCCCACTTAAGGTAGTAATACAACTGAATGGTTTGTACAGCACTTCTGATGGTTGTTACAAGGTCAATTGAGTTGGTGACGGGTTCAGTGTCAGATATAGACCCAACGTGGAGGTGCCAGTGTTGGACTGGGGTGGGAAAAGTCAGAAGTCACATAAAACCAGGTTATAGTCCAATAGGTTCATTTAAAATCATAGATGATTTCAAATAAACCTGTTGGACAATAACCTGGTGTTGTGTGACTTCTGACTCAGATTAGACCTGGACTGGGTGAAGGCTCCAGAATTTCATTTCCAAAAGAACAACAGTAAAATAGTTATCTTTTTCCTAACAATCTGTGTTCAGTTTTACCTGATATTCCAGAATGTGCAAACTGATTTCAAATTTCCACAGTGATCTGGGAGCTCCCGTTCTTGGGAATATCTGTCAATAATTGAACCACTCCCCCAATTTGCCTGTACTGACACACTTAGGAAATGCGTAAAATTCTCTCAATGTGTTCCAATGCCCCAACACAGCTGTCCCCATTGAAATGATGAGTTTTCGAAACTCACAAAGGAACCCCATAAATAATAATACTTTTCCAGATGAAAAGTAACACTGAGAAAAGTTGCGCAGAAAAACGAAACAGATGGAGGTGATCTATGGATAATTACTTAGCTGTAATGATGCTTTCCCACTGTGCTCCAGCAGTCACAATCTGTGCTTCCCTCACAAGCTCTCTCACAGAAATGAGGCTGGCTGCAGAAGATGCCCCCAAGGGTTAATAAGGAAGAAAATCTGAATAAAATGTAAGAAAAGTAAGGAAGAGGAAATACAGAACGTTTTTCAATTACTCAGAAGGTCAAATGTTTCTGACAAGAGGTTGAGGCCTAAATGACTTTCTCAACTGAATTCTCAAGAGTTCATACTCACAAAGTTGCACTGTACAAGATGATTACATAGTACACTTGGCAGGAGAATATTGAAATGTTTTGGTTTCTTTTCCCCACTCAGCACTGGTTAAAGTTGGGATAGGTTTCATGTTCTTGGCCTCCACTGAAGTCACGAATGGTAAAGGTCAGAAGTCAGGGTGTTTGGTGACTGTCAACAGTCAGACCAGTGTACTGGGTGAGACAGAGTTGGAGAAGATGGTGGAACAAGTCGACAGAAACAGCCCCAAATCTAATTGCAAAGTATTGTGGGAAATTGGATGGGTTAGATTTGTTCAGCAGATCTGGCAACATCTGTGGAGAAAGAAACCGAGTTAATATTTCAGATCACAGATTCGGTACAGGATGGAAGTAGGCCAAGCAGCCCATTTTGTACATACTGACCCTCGGAAGAGCATTCCACCCAGACCCAGACCCAGCCCAACGTTGTAACGCTGCATTTCTTATGGCTAACCCAGCTAACCTACACATCCCTGGACACCATGGACAATCCTCCTAACCTGCACGCCTTCAGAGTGTGGGAGGAAGCTGAAGCACCCAGAGGAAGCCAATGCAGACATAAGGAGAATGTGCAAACTCCACACAGACAGTAGCCCGAGGCTGGAATCGAACCCAAGTCCCTGGCGCTGTGAGGCAGTTGTGCTAAGCACTGAGCTACCACAACTTCTTTCAGAAATGGAAAATATTAAAAGATGTAACAGGTACCATGGGGTCTTTCTCCACGTCAGCAATCCTCTTAATTTATTGCCAACCCTAATTGCCCTTATATGGTTTTCTGAATCTCTTGAGAGGGCAGTTAAGATTCAATCTTGTGGATATGAGACTAGAGTCACATGTAGCCTCTGATGAGGTAAACTAAGTAAGTTTGCTTTCAGGACACGAGTGAATCTGTTGGAATTTTACAAAAATCAATAGCTCCATCATCACTTCCACTGAAACTAGCTTTTTAATGCCAGGTCCAAATGAGGTTTTGATCTTGTGTTGATTCAATTATTCCCACTGCACATCCATATCTTTAAGGCGGACAGCGGATATCACATGTTCTGTCTGGCCTGATCAGTGGTTGTTTATTGAAAAACAAAAATCTTTAAATTACTGTCAGACTAATAAGAGTGATATTGCCAAGAGTGGTTTGTTGCAAACAATAAAATGCATTTTTATAGTGTCATTAACAAAAAATCTCCCATGATGCTTCACAGAAACAATGATCAAACAAAATGTGAAAACAGCTTTCTCACACAGCTGGTAGTTAGGGTGTGGAATGCACTGGCTGGAAATGTGGTGGAGGCAACTTCAATTGAGGCATTCAGGAAGGGCATTGGATGGTTATTTGGATAAAAATACTGTGCAGGGATATATGGAAAAGGCAGGAGACTGGCACTTGGGATTGGAACCAGCACAATCTGATGGACCAAATGGCCTTCTTCTGTGCTGTAATAACTGTGTGAACCTGAAAGTTTGACACAAAGCCAATGAAGAAGATGTCAGTGATCAGTGATAGTGATCACAACTCCCTGACCTTTACTATAGACATGGAAAGGGATGGGGGCAGATGGTATTTAATTGGGGGAGGGGGAAATACCATGCTATTAGGCAAGAAATGTGGATCATATATTGGGACCAGATATTCTCAGGGAAGGGCATAACAGAAATGTGGAGGTAGGCACAGTGGCTCAGTGGTTAGCACTGCTGCCTCACAGCCCCAGGGTCCCAGGCTCGATTCCAGCCTTGGGCAACTGCCTGTGTGGAGTTTGCACATTCTCCCTGTGTCTGTGTGGGTTTACTCTGGGTACTCCAGTTTCCTCCCACGTTCCAAAGATGTGCAGGTCAGGTGAATTGGCCATGCTAAATTGTCCATAGTTGTTTGGTGCGTTAGTCAGAAGGGGGGGTGTGGGTTACTCTTTGGAGGGTTGGTGTGGACTTGTTGGGCCAAAGGGCCACACTGTAGGTAATCTAATCCTGTTTAGGGAGCATTGCTGCGAGTGCTAGACACGTTTGTCCCACTGAGGCCAAGGAAGGGATGATAAGGTGAAGGAATCTTGGATGGCAAGCGATGTGGAACATGTAGTCAAGAGGAAAAAGCAAATTTACTCAAGGTTGAGAAAGCAAAGATCAGACAGGGATCTAGAGGGATACAAGGTAGCCAGAAAGGATCTGTAGAATGGACTTAGGAGAGCTAGAAGGAGGCATGAAAAAGCCTTAGCAGGTAGGATTAAAGAAAACGCGAAGGTGTTCTACGCTATTGTGAGGAACAAGAGGATGACCAGAGTGAGGGTAGGGCTGATCAGGGATAGCGGAGGGAACTTGTGCCTGGAGTTGGAGGAAGTAGGGGAGGTCTTTAACAAATACTTTGCTTCAAAATTCACTACTGAAAGGAAACTTGGTGTATGTGAGGACAGCGTGAAACAGGCTGACACGCTCGAACATGCTAATATTAAGAAGGAGGATGTGTTGGAAAGTTTTTTTTAAATGAGGAAAGTTACTTACTCTGGGCCAATCGGGATGTACCCAGGGTTACTACAGGAAGCAAGGGAGGAGATTGCTGCACCTTTGGCGACGATCTTTGCGTCCTCACTGTCCACTGGAGTAGTACCAGATGATTGGACTGTGGCAAATGTTATTCTCCTTGTTCAAGAAAGGGAATAGGGATAACCCTGGGAATTACAGACTAATCAGTCTTACATCGGTGGTGGGGAAATTATAAGAAAGGATTCTGAGAGATAAGATTTATGATTATTTGGAAAAGCATAGTTAGATTAGAGATAATCAACATGGCTTTGTGAGGGGCAGGTTATGTCTCACTAGCCTTATTAAATTCTTTGAGGATGTGACAAAACACATTGATGAAGGTAGAGCAGTGGATGTGGTGTATATGGATTTAACAAGGCATTTGATAAGGTTCCCCATGGGACGCTCATTCAGAAAGTAAGGAGACATGGAATAAAGGGAAATTTGGCTGTCTGGAATCAGAATTGGCTGGTTCATAGAAGACAGAGGATGGTATTAGTTGGAAAGTATTCAGCCCGGAGCTCGATGACCAGTGGTGTTCTGAAGGGATCTGTTCTGGGATCTCCGATCTTTGTGATTTCAATAAATGGCTTGGATGAGGAAGTGGAAGTGGTGGGTTAGTGAGTTTGCTGGTGGTGTTGTGGATAGTGTGGAGGGCTGTTGTAGGTTGCAATGGGACATTTACAAGATGCAGAGCTGGGCTGAGAAGTGGCAGATGGCGTTCAACCTGGAAAAATGTGAAGTGATTCACTTTGGAAGGTCAAACTTGAATGCAGAGTACAGGGTTAAAGGCAGGATTCTTGACAGTGTGGAGGAACAGAGAACTCTTGGGTCCATGTCCATGGATTCCTTGAAGTTGCCACCCAAGTTGATAGAGCTGTTAAGAAGGCATATGGTGTGTTGGCTTTCATTAACAGGGGATTGAGTTTAAGAACTGCAAAGTTATGCTGCGGCTCTGTAGAGCCCTGGATAGACCACACTTGGAATATTGTGTTCAGTTTTGGTGGCCTCATTAGAGGAAAGATGTGGAAGCTTTAGAAAGGGTGCAGAGGGGATTTACCAGGATGCTGCCTGGACTGGAGGACATGTCTTATGAAGAAAGGTTGAGGGAGCTTGGGCTTTTCTCATGGAATGAGGAAAAATGAGAGGTGACTTGATAGAGGCGTACAGGATGATGAGAGGCATGGATGGAGTGGACAGCCAGAGACTTTTACTCATGGCAGAAATGTCTATCCTGAGGGAGCATAATTTTAAGGTGATTGGAGGAAGGTTTAATGGAGATGTCAGAGGTAGCTCCTTTACACAGAGAGTGGTGGGTGTGTGGAATGCACTGTCAGGAGTGATAGTAGAGTCAGATACATTAGCGACTCTTGGATAGGCACATGGAAGTTAGTACAATGAAGGGCATGTAGGCTAGTCTGATCTTAGAGTAGGATAAAAGGTCGGCAAAACATTGTGGGCTGAAGGGCCTGTACCGTGCTGTACTGTTCTATATTCTATGTAGAACAAGTGACCAAAACTTTGGTGAAAAATGGACCTAATGGATGGGAGAGAGAGAGTTCTCTCTTTGATTTTGGTTTATACAACACCTTTCACAACATTCCAAAGCACTTCACAAACACTGATGTACAGCACATGTTGTAATGTAGGAAACATGCAGCCAAATTGCATACAGCAATCTCCCATAAGCACCAATATTGTCCAGGACACCAGGAATGGTCTCACTGCTTTCTATTGAAAGAGTGTGGCATGATTCATTTTTTTAACTGCCCACTGAAACAGGAAACTGGGCTTCATTTACATATCATCTGAATATGGTACTGTGAAAATGCTGCTCCTTTAACAAGGTCTTTTTTCAAAAGGGGTTGTAAAAGACAGAGGTTCTGATTTGTCTGGGTTAGACCACTTTGGTTAGGGTGAACAGACACTGCCTAAGACAACAATCAGGGAAAAGGCTTTTAGGTTTTTTTTTAAAACGTTTGTACAATGAGAGGAGAGTGGCCATTTCTTCCTGTTCAGGGATTTTTCTAATTTGGTTTAGTTTTTAGCTGGGGACCCAAAGAAAGAGATACCATGAAAATAGGTTCCATGCTGATTCTGTCTCTGACATCTGTTTTGTAAGAACCTATGATTGAATTTGTCTTTTTGCCAAGGGGTGTGTTAATGGGGAAGTTGCAGGAAATTGGAACAGCATAATTAAATTGCGATAGAGACGATTGGGTTTTCAGATAGGTTAAGTTATTCTATATTCTGTTCTCTGTTGTTCATATTTTATTCAGTAATCTGGAAATAAATTCTGTTTTGTTAATCACTCCTGGAATATCCACTTTACACCTGCTTAAAACAATGAGAAATGGCAGGGTCCGGGATACCTTCTTGAAATGTTTTGAGGGGAGCTGGCCTGGTCCATAACAGGTACCACGGTATCAGCCTGGATTTTTGTGTTCATCCTTTAGGAGGAAACTGAAACCTTTTTAGTAAAGAGCCAGTGATGCTGACATTGAGTCAATACGGGAGCGGATATGAAGAGGAACAATACTACTTACACCAACTGTACTGTCTGACAATGCTCCTCCTTTAATAAGGTTACGGCGTCCTTGGTTTTACTTTTCAGAGATGTTGTAAACAACAGAGACTCTGAAAAGTCTGGGTTTGGATGGGTCTTAGGGCCAGTTTGATTATAGCTAACAGATACTGCCTCAGGCAGAAGGCTTTCAACTTGTTTAAAAAAAAACTTGTACAATGAAAGGGGAGCGGCCAGTGCTCCCAGCTCAGCTTTTCTCTGGTTTAGCTTGGTCATGCTTTTGAAGCTGCTAGACCCAAAGAAGTAGGTCCAGGCTGGTACACTCTTTCTGACATCTCTCCTGTAAGACCCTATGTTGATTTTACCTTCTGTGTCAAGGGGTGTTTATGGGGATTGTTGCAGGTATTTGGGACAGCATCAGTTAGTTGGGATGATCTGTTGAATTTTCTGAGAGGTTAAGTTATTCGGTTTTCTTTTCTCTTTTGTTTGTGTTTCACTCAGTCATCTTGTAAATAAATTCTGTTTTGTTTAGAGCTAAGTGGTTTAACCAGCAGCATCCCTTCTGGAATATCCACATTACACCTGCATAAAACAACTAGCAAAGTTATGGTCTGGGCTACTTTCTTGAAATGTTTTGAGGGAGTCTGGCCAGGTCCATAACAACTCTGTTGAAGGACGGATGTTCAAATGCTCTCATTGCAACGCTGCTCCTTTTCACAATGTTGACTCCGAACCAGAAAAGAAACAAAATGATATTATCAGGTATGTACCAGTTCTGGCACCATCTTCAATTTCTCTGGTAATCAGGAAGTCAGCAGACGGATACTTTTCCTGATGGCAGCCTTTGCTCAGGGTGGGGCACAGTTTAAAAACGATGGGTCTTCCATTCAAGATGATGATGATGATGAAGACTAGTTTCTCTTGAGCCCTGAATCATAGAGGTTCTGTTCCCCAGCAAACTATGGAGGCTGTACATTGGTAAACCAAGGCCATGCTGGAGACAATGTTGACCCACAGGTGGGAGGGAAGGTTGTAATCCAACCAGACATGATTCCATTGTACAGAGACAAAAAAACACTGCAGATGCTGAATTCCAAAGCAGACAGCCAGGAGGCTGGGAGAACCCAGCAAGCCAGGCAGCATCAGGAGGTGGAGAAGTCAATGTTTCGGGTGTAGCCCTTCGTAGCAGAGCAGGTCTGAAGGGCTGGATGACCTACTCCTGCTTCTGTTTCTAACATTTTCGATATTTCTTCAGCCTTCCAGGTCGAGATGGCACTGTGGATTTCAGAGTTTCGGGAGGGAGGAAGGTACTGCCAACTTGGGGATTAATCAGAACTTTAGTAACTGGGAAGAACAAATAGTTTCCAAATTATCCAACTCAACCTGGACAATGGAAGCGGTGTGTAGCTGAGATCAGTTAAGACATTTGCTTCCATATTTTTCTGTGTTTGATGTTTGTGCATAATCAGGTCTGTGTTGAACAAGTTCTATAAAAAATTCTAATAAATGTGAGGCAACAATAAAAACCTGTTATGTTTCCAGCTCCTGAAGCAACATTCTTTGCCTTGATGTGATTTCATTGTTCTCAGGACCATCTGCATTCGATTTGCCGGGTTTGAGGAGAGCAGCATGTGATGCTGGCACCAGGCCAGCCTCCACAACCATCTTCAAACACGACTCGAGTTTCACATCTGTGAATGTTCAGTGAGCAGAAACCACACCCCCACCCCACTGCCTCCTGTACCCACTCCCACCAACACCCCTACCCCTGCCACACTGCCAGTGGCACAGGCACAGAGAAGCTATTACCCAGTGAGGAGTTGGCGTGGAAGTGGGGGCGAAAGGTGGGATAAGAGAGAAGAGAATGTGGGAATGGGTAGCAATATTGGTACAGCCAAGATTCCCTTCAACTCTGCAAATCCCAAGCTGTGGGAGAGTCAAACATACTCTCTCCATAATTCTTAAATCTCTTTCAAGTGCCTGCACTGTCATGTGTCTCAGTACGAGGGGTCTGGCAGGGTTGGGTTTGGGGTGTTTTGAAATGAAGGGCAAAGATAGAAATAGCTCCAGTCAGACATAAAGAAAGATATTCCAATATCTGTCAGCTGGGTTCTTCAGGAATACAGGTATACATGCCTCAGTATTACATTACCAATGGCCCATTGCCACACTACAGCTGGAAGACGTTTTGTATAGATGTTGTGTGATTTGTAAAGGAGTCGTCCACTTTACTTTTTTACAAGACACATTTGTACAGCTGTCATCCAAACATTACACATGAGACAAATGTTTCCCACCTCCCTCATCACCAGCACAGTGCGTCTGTGCCCAGCTATCAGAAGTTTGCAACCTACAGGAGTTCACTTCAGAACTGCTCAAAAGCCAGATGTGAGCACCTCTTCCAACTATCACCTGCTGACTGCTCTACAGGATGAATCATGACTTATTATCCCAATTGGGATTGTCAGTGATAATCTTTGAGTGGGTTACATTTTTCTTTGAACACTCTCTTGGTGGTGACATGTGAAAGGATTACTGCCTCAGCCAACCTCTCTATTTCTGCAGCTTGACTTATTTTCCAACTTGAGCTTAGCATGTAACAAGCGTTCTTGTGTCCTGGAACATAGAGCATTGAACAATACTGGATCAGGCCTTTCAGCCCATCATGTCTGTGCTAACCATGATGTCATCCTAAACAAATCCTACATGCCTGCACATGGTCCATATATCCCTCTAATTCCTGCCTGTTCATGTCTGCGTCTAAATACCTCTGAAACTTTGTTATCATATCTGCTTCTATCACCTCCGCGGCAGTGCATTCCAGACACTTACCACCCTCTGCGTAAAAATCTTCCATGCACATCTCTGTTACACTTTCCCCCTGCCTCACCTTAAACCTATGTCCTCTCGTACTTGACCTTTCCACCCTAGGAAAAAGACTCTGACTAGCCGTCCTATCCATGCCTCTCAGAATTTTATTGACTTCTGTCAGGTTGCCTCTCAGTCTGTGTCACTCTAGCAAAACCAAACCAAGTTTGTCTAATTTCTCCTGACAATTAATGCCACTCTAATCCAGGCAGCACGGTGGCACAGTGGTTAGCACTGCTGCCTCACAGCGCCAGAGACCTGGGTTCAATTCCCGCCTCAGGCGACTGTCTGTGTGGAGTTTGCACATTCTCCCTGTGTCGGTGCGGGTTTGCTCCGGTTTCCTCCCACGATCCAAAACAAAATGTGCAGGTCAGGTGAATTGGCCATGCTAAATTGCCTGTAGTGTTAGATGTAGGGGAATGGGTCTGGGTGGGTTGCCCTTTGGCGGGTCAGTGTGGACTTGTTGGGCTGAAGGGCCTGTTTCCACACTGTAAGTAATCTAATCTAAAAACATACTGGTAACCTTCCTTTGCACCCTCTGACATCCTTCCTTTAGTGCAGCAACCAGCACTGCACATAATATTCCAAATGCGACCAAGTGAAGTCTTATACAGCTGTGACATGACTTGCAAACTTTTATACACAATACCCTGACCGATGAAGGTAAGCATGCTGTATGCCTTCTTTGCCACCTTATCCACTCGTGTTGCCGATTTCAGGGAGCTATGGACTTGCACCCCAAGATTCCTCTGTCTATCAATGCTCCTAATGGTCCTGCCATTTACAGTATACTTCCCTCGTGCATTTGACCTTCCAAAATGCATCACCTCACATCTGTCCAGACTAAACTCCATCTGCCATTTCTCCACCTAGCTTTCCAGTTGATCTATGTCTTGCTGTAATCTTTGACAACTTCTTCACTATCTACAACTTCACCGGTATTCACATTGTCTGCAAGCGGCCTAATCAGGCCACCTATTTTCATCCTAATCATTTATATATGTTACAAATAACAGTGGCCCCAGCACTGATCCTTGTGGAACACCACTGGTCACAGACCTCCAGCCAGAAAAACACCCGTCCACAACTACCCTCTGTCTTCTATGACCAATCCAATTTTGTATTTAAAGTGATGCGCAAAGGGAGAAAGAAAATCTTTGTGCACAGCATGTAAGTTAGGGCTTGAAATGCATTGCCTGGAAATGTGGTGGAGGCAGATTCGATGAAGCCATTCAAGATGATGTTCGATGATTATTTGGATAGGAATGGTGTATAGGGATATGGAAAAAAAAGCAGGAGATTGACACTTGGAAATAGAAGCAGGCACGATGTGCCATCACAGTTCTGTGATCCTGTTATATAAAAGATAGCTCCACTTTCCATCTCTATCATTCTGCTTCATAGAGATAAGGAATATGTTGGAATAGGGATGATGTAGACAGCTATAAGGGAAAGGAATTAGTGTGAGAGCACTTTCCAAGAGTTGGCAGAGGTACGATGGGTTAAGTGGATTGAAACAATTTGCAGTGATGTAGCAACTTTAACATCGAGAAACATCCCAACGCATTTTTATGCATGTTATAATGTAGAAGCCATTTATACATAGTCATAAAATCAGACAGCACAGAAACAGACCATTCACCCCAACTCATCCATGCCAACTAAGTTTCCCAAATTAAACTAGTCCCATGTGCCTGCGTTTTAACCATATCCCTTGAGAGCTTTCCTGTTCATGTACCTGTCCAAATGTCTTCTTGATGTCGTCACCACTTCCTCTGGCAGCTTGTGCCATACACGTACCATCCTCTGGGAGAAACAAGTGCCCCTCAGGTCCTTTTTAAATATTTTCCTCTCACCTTAAACCCACGCCCTTTAGTTTTGGACTCCCCTACCCTTTGATATTTACCTTATCTATGCCCCTCATGATTTTGTGTTATTAGGGTTCGTGATGGGGCGATGGCTTTGGGCTTATTATTAATGGACTGTTAATCTAGAGACCCAGATAGTATTCTGGGGACCCAGGTTCAAATCCTGCCATGGCCGATGGTGGAATTTGAATTAAATAAAATATCTGGAATTAAGAATCTAATGATGACCATGAATCCATTGTCAATTGTCGGAAAAACCCATCTGGTTTCCTAATGCCCTTTAGGGAAGGAAACTGCTGTCCTTACCTGGTCTGGCCTACATGTAACTCCAGGACCACAGCAAATGTGGTTGGCTCTGAACTGCCCTCTGGGTAATTCGGAATGGGCAATAAATACTGGCCCACCCAGAGATGCCCTCATTCTATGAATGAATAAGGATAAAAAAGACGGATCAAAAACCTGGTCAGAGAAGCAGGTTTTCAGGAGCGTCTTTAAGGAAAAAGGGATGGAGAGACTTGAGAAAGCAATTCCAGGTTTTTGGTCAAGGCACAATTAATAAGCAGAAGTACATCAAGGAGTCGGGTTGTCAACGTTTGCTCAAAGGGACATCTCCACAGTTTATCAATGCCAGCTCAGTTCATTTCTTAATCCCTTGTAACATACTCCAGAACCTGCTACTCCTTGTAATACTTCCTGACTTAAAACTATTTGCAGCACTCGAAGTTCAGGGTTTTGTTTTGGTTGCCAGTGGGTGCGGCACAGTGCATGTTAATTCAAAAGTCAGCACACATTCTCAAACTGGACGTCTTGAACAGCAATGATTTATGCTACTCATGGTGAAGGGGAAAATATCATAGCCTGTACATAAATACACTGCGGCTGTTGTGTTCCCTACATTAGCCAGGAAAGTAAATCCCACTTGGAAGCGGCCATCCACTCTTTGCCAGAAGCCCATCACATCCAAGGCTGTGAGTAGGATCTGCCTGTTTCTCTGCCCAGTCCTCTCCCTTCCCTAACTTCAACCCAGCTACCTCAGGGATCTGCATCAAGTGACAACATCTTGTCATTTGAGAAACACTTTTAATGTGAAGAGAGTTCCCAAGGCATTTAGATACATGAACACATTTACGTTCTGACATATGGAAAGTGGGAGCCAGGCCAGGAAGGGAGAGATGAGAAGGAGCAGCCAACGGGTTTAATTGGAGAGCTGGATTTTTGAAGACAGCTTCAGAGGACGAACAAAACATATTGAGGCATGGAAATTTACGGAGAATTTTCCAGACACTAGACTCTAGGTAGCTGAATTTACAGCAGGATGTTTTGGAAAACACATTCCCACATGAAGCTCAATCAGCTGCAGGTTCATGTCCAGAATTCAGGTGTGACCCTCCCACCATTTTCTGCTCTCGGTTTTACTGAAATGTCATGTCATCAAATTTCTTTGTTGGAGTTCAATTAGGTCAATGGGCTGAGGAGTGGCAGACAGAGTTTAATTTGGATAAAGGTGAGGTATTGCATTTTGGTGAAACAACAAAGGGCAGGACTTAGACAATTAATGGTCGGGCCCTGGGTAGTGTTATAGAACAGAGAGACCTCGGGGTTCAGGTGCATAATTCTTTGAAGTTTGTATCACATATAGACAGGGTGGTGAAGAAGGCATTTAGAATGCTTGACTTCATTGCTCAGAGCTTTAAGTATCGCAGTTGGGATGTGATGTTGAGGTTGTACAGGACATTGGTGAGGCCTCTTCTGGAGTACTCTGTCCATTCTGGTCACCCTGTTATAGGAAGGATATTATTAAACTGGAGAGGATTCAGCAAAAGGTTTACTACGGTGTTGTTGGGAATGGAGGGTTTGAGTTGAAAAGAGAGATTGGATAGGCTGGAACTTTTTTCAGGATAAAGTGAGGACTGCAGATGCTGGAGATCAGAGTTGGGAGTGTGTTGCTGGAAAAGCACAGCAGGTCAGGCAGCATCCGAGGAGCCGGAAAATCGACGTTTCAGCTCAGAGTCCTTCATCAGGAATGAAGGGCTTCCTGATGGAGGGCTCTGGTCCGAAACATCGAATCTCCCGCTCCTCGGATGCTGCCTCACCTGCTGTGCTTTTCCAGCAACACACTCTCGACTGGGACTTTTTTCATTGGAGCATAAGATGTTGAGGCTTATAAAACCATGAGGGCTATAGATAAGGTGAACAGCAAAGGTCTTTTCCTCAGGATAGGGGAGTCCAAAACTGGAGGACATAGGTTTAAGGTGAGAGAAGAAAGGTTTAAAAAAGGAATGAGGGGCCTTTTTTTTAACACAGACAGCTGTTTGCATGTGGAATGAACATGGTGGATATGGGATTGGTTACAATGTTTAAAAGACATTTGGATAAGTACATGAATAAAAAATGTTTGGAGGGATAAGGATTAAATGCAGACAGATGGGATTAGTTTAGTTTGGGATTATGGTCAGCATAGACTGGTTGGACCGAAGGGTCTGCTTCAATGCTGTCAGACTCTATGATCTTATCGGATTAATGTGGGATTATTATTAGCTGCTGCAGGAGATATAACCAATGTGACAATATAAGGAAAGTTTGCCTTTGAGAGATGACATATATAAAACACAATTGAGAACGAAGAGTAGTAAACAAGATTAAAGAGGAAAATCTTCTTTAGACACATCAATTATACTCGAGTTTTAAAAGGAGGAGGAGGTCTGAATGAGGAGCAAAAAAGGGGACTGACACATTGAAGGCAGGGTCATTCATGGCTGAGAGAAAGTGAGGACTGCAGATGCTGGAGATCAGAGCTTAAAACTGTGTTGCTGGAAAAGCGCAGCAGGTCAGGCAGCATCAAAGGAACAGGAGAATCGACGTTTCAGGTATGAGCCCTTCTTCAGGATTCCTGAAGAAGGGCTTATGCCCGAAACGTCGATTCTCCTGCTCCTTTGATGCTGCCTGACCTGCTGCGCTTTTCCAGCAACACATTTTTAAGCTCATTCATGGCTGAGCTGTTAAATGGATACTTTGCATCTGTGTTTACCAAAGAGACAAATGCTACCCAGGCCTTGTCAGCAGATCGGGAAACTTGGGAGCTGTGCCAGGACAGTGGAAAATTGCAGACATTACACCCTTGTTCAAAACAGATTCTAAGGACAATCACAGCTAATATAGACCAGTCAGTTGAACTTTAGAGGCAAAGCTTCTAGAGACAATAATTCAGGATAGAATTAATAGCTAGGATCCCAATACTGACCCTTGAGGAATTTCACAACAAATATGTTTCCAGCCCAAAGCATATCAATTGACCCCTGCCTTCTGTTTCCCATCACTAAGCGAGTTTTGCATTCACATTGCCACTGTCCTTTATATTCCATGAGCTATAACTTTTTCTCACAAGTCTGTGTGGCACTGTACCCTTCTGGAAGTCCATGTTTACCACATCAAGAGCATTACTGTCATAGAGTCTTCCTGTTACTTTTTCAGAAATCTCCAGTAGGTTGGTTAAATATGCTTTTTCCCTCAGCTTCTTCCAAATCAAACCACCTTTTTCCACGTGACAACTCACTCTATCCCAAATAATTATTTCTGGAAGCTTCTCACCATTGATATGATAGGCCAAATGAGCCCTTTCTGTGCTGTAATAATTCGGTGATGCTGTGATAACTTGACTTAGCTGTTTCACTATTTCAGATAAAAACACACTTAAAGTGATGGAGTTAAGATAAAAAAGGACAACATTTTGAAAAAAGCCAGTCATTGCTCAGCTTGGCCAGGAGGCTGTGAGATCAAGTTCACTCCAAAGACATACGCACACACCTAGGCTACACTGTTAGAGGTACTGTCTCTGCGATGGGATTTTAAATTGGGGTCTGGTGTACTCTCACAGCTGGGTATGGAAGATTCCAGGGCAACGTTTTATATTTGAACAGGATGGGTTGACTCTATTCTAGCCATCGCTTGTGTCTCACTCACTCATTATCACATCGCGTTGGGCTTAGTCATTCAGCATATTTAACACTGAGATTGAAAACATGGGAACAGTGCAGGAAAATGGTGAAGAAGAAGATCAACCTGAGGGACAGGATGTACATGTATTTGGAAAGGCAAGGACTGATTCGGGATAGTCAACATGGCTTTGTGCGTGGAAAACCATGTCTCACAAACTTGATTGAGCTTTTTGATGAAGTAACAAAGAAGATTGATGGGGGCAAAGCGGTAGATGTGATCTATATGGACTTCAGTAAGGTGTTCAACAAGGTTCCCCATGGGAGACTGATTAGCAAGGTTAGATCTCATGGAATATGAGGAGAACTAGCCATTTGGATACAAAACTGGCTCAAAGGTAGAAGACAGAGAGTGGTGGTGAAGGGTTGTTTTTCAGACTGGAGGCCTGTAACCAGTGGAGTGCCACAAGGGTCGGTGTTGGGCCCTCTACTTTTTGTCATTTACATAAATGATTTGGATGCGAGCATAAGAGGTACAGTTAGTAAGTTTGCAGATGACACCAAAATTGGAGGTGTAGCGGACAGCGAAGAGGGTTACCTCAGATTACAACAGGATCTTGACCAGATGGGCCAATGGACTGAGAAGTGGCAGATGGAGTTTAATTCAGATAAATGCGTGGTGCTGTATTTTGGGAAAGCAAATCTTAGCAGGACTTATACACTTAATGGTAAGGGCCTAGGGAGTGTTGCTGAACAAAGAGACCTTGGAGTGCAGGTTCATAGCTCCTTGAAAGTGGAGTCGCAGGTAGATAGGATAGTGAAGGCGGCGTTTGGTATGCTTTCCTTTATTGGTCAGAGCATTGAGTACAGGAGTTGGGAGGTCATGTTGTGGCTGTACAAGACATTGGTTAGACCACTGTTGGAATATTGCATGCAATTCTGGTCTCCTTCCTATCAGAAAGATGTTGTGAAACTTGAAAGGGTTCAGAAAAGATTTACAAGGATGTTGCCAGGGTTGGAGGATTTGAGCTACAGGGAGAGGCTGAACAGGCTGGGGCTGTTTTCCCTTGAATTCGGAGGCTAAACCTTATAGACGTTTACAAAATTATGAGGGGTATGGATAGGATAAATAGACAAAGTCTTTTCCCTGAGGTTGGGGAGTCCAGAACTAGAGGGCATAGGTTTAGGGTGAGAGGGGAAAGAAAGAAAAGAGACCTAAGGGGCAACTTTTTAAGCAGAGGGTGGTAAGTGTATGGAATGAGCTGCCAGAGGATGTGGTGGAGGCTGGTACAATTGCAACATTTAAGAGTCATTTGGATGGGTATATGAATAGTAAGGGTTTGGAGGGATATGGGCCGGGTTCTGGCAGGTGGGACTGGATTGGGTTGGGATATCTGGTCGGCATGGGCAGGTTGGACCGAAGGGTCTGTTTCCATGCTGTACATCTCTATGACTCTATAACTTTGATCTCAGTGAATAACAGAGCAGGATTGATGGGCTGAATGCCCTCCCCCTACTCCTATCTCTTAAGTTCTTCTCTTTTTGTATGGATTCTTGCTATGTACGAATTGGTTGCCATCTTTTATCTCCATAACAACTTCCTCCGATATTATAGCTATGTTTGTCATCAGTTGTGCAATAATTTAAAATATCTTCAGGTTGTGAAAGGTGCTATATAAATGCCAACTCTTTCCATTCTTCAGTAAAGGTATTCATTGGGTTTGTTGGGGATGGAGACCTCATTCACAAGTTCATAACTGTGTTTGATTAATTAAGGATTTTGAACTAATCAGTAGAAATATTACCTGTTCTGATTAAGGACCATGAAAACTGTGGATTTGGAACCTTGTATTTCTTACTTAAGGAGCAGGATTTGGTTAAAAATAAAAACGTAATGTGCAGAGGCTACCTAAAATTTTTCTGCATTTCTAATTTATGGGTTGAAATGGGAAAATAATCATTTTAAAGCCAAGAATTGTTAAAGGATTGTAGCGTGTGTTTTAAAAATAACCTGACCCTCATGGAGATACTGATTAGACAGTTACTGGTTCGAACAGTATTCAGAGAAGGTGCTGTCAATAAGGAATCAAGGATGTTTACAAATGGAGATTCAGCTGGCAATAAGTTTCTGATTGGTCTGTGGAGTGATGACCAATTGTTGATGACCAAGGACTTCTGCCTGCCAACAACTCTATGATTGGTTCTCAGGTTGCTGTTCAGCTTGGGGCTGTAAACAAGATGGAGAGATGCTATTGGGTCTCAACCAGTTCGGCACATCTCTCTGTGCTCTGCAGTAAAAATACATTTTAAGCCTGAAGGAAAGCAATTTAATTTTCCATCAGCACTTGCCGTAAGTTGTGACTTTTAATTAATAAGTCAGAGACCTTTTGCGAATATTAATCAGTCATCTTGTGTGGCTTGTAAACCAGTGAAAGCATCAGGAGAGGAAAGACCGCGAAGCAATGTTCAGATCTGGAAAAGACTTGGCTCAGCAGAACCCGTGAACAGGAACATTGTGTGCATGTATGTGTGTGTGCGTGCGTGCGCAAGTAAGAGAGAGGGAGTGTTTATAAGGGGGCACAGTTGTAGTTAGTAAAGTTGTATGCTGATGGTTCCTGATTGTTAATCTGTAGCCAGAGTCTATTCTATTACTTGTAACACCTTGTGATTCATGTTAAGTACCAAAACCTGCCCTGTGCTTTCTGCCAACCTGCGTCTGAAAATCAGGTAAGTTGGGCAATTGTGTATATAGTTTTTAAAAATCTTTAACTTTTGTGACCAATCTGGGACTAGCAGGATTTGATTTCCAACACACTGAGTGTTAAAACTGAGGAAAGTAGATAGAATGATTAAACTTGACTTAAATTAGGTGCTGTACTGAGCTAAACCTAACCAGGTTGGGAAATCTTATTGTTGTAATTGATGTAGAAAGATTTACAAGAGGACATTAGTTAAGAGCTCTTCAAGATAAAGCAATAATTAAAAGGTTAGTCATCTCAAGCTGTGAGAGAGAGAGGAATGAGAAGCAGTCAACATGTGGTATTGCTGAAAAATGTGTTGCTGGAAAAGCGCAGCAGGTCAGGCAGCATCCAAGGAGCAGGAGAATCAACGTTTCGGGCATGAGCCCTTCTTCAGGAATGATATGTGGTATTGCCTTCAGAGAAACAGGGTTTGCAATGCTCGCGAGAACGAGAAGTAGAAACAATCGTTCTAAACAAAACCTCAGCAAAGGAGCAATTGATTATTCTGGCTCTCGACCATGTTTCAATGGTTCCTCATTGACTGCACATCATCTAGGACTATCCTGGGTTCAGGAAATTTGCAGTTTAAGTACAAATTTGTTCATTCCTATTTGTGCTCACAATTAAGTAAGTAAGCAATCTTTATCTGTAAAATCAATAAGCAAATTGTTCAGCAGAACATTTCCCTCTTGGTTGATTCTCAGTTCTTGTAACTTAAAAGAGTTAACAACAACATAGAACACTAGACTAGGAAAGAGTGTGCTGGATTGGTGGTGCTGGAAGAGCACAGCAGTTCAGGCAGCATCCAACGAGCCGCGAAATCAACGTTTCGGGCAAAAGCCCTTCATCAGGAATAAAGGCAGTGAGCCTGAAGCGTGGAGAGATAAGCTAAAGGAGGGTGGGGATGGGGAGAGAGTAGCATAGAGTACAATGGGTGAGTGGGGGAGGGGATGAAGGTGATAGGTCAAGGAGGAGAGGGTGGAGTGGATAGGTGGAAAAGGAGATAGGCAGGTCAGACAAGTCCGGACAAGTCAAGGGGACAGTGCTGAGCTGGAAGTTTGAAACTAGGATGAGGTGGGGGAAGGGGAAATGAGGAAGCTGTTGAAGTCCACATTGATGCCCTGGGGTTGAAGTGTTCCGAGGCGGAACCTGAGAATCAGCTGTCGATATCAGACATTTGAAGTAAGTTAAGTCCTTCAGAGAAAGGGTGAAAATTCTTAAATGTAAGCATTTCTAGGCTAAGGAGCTAAAAAAAACTGTTATATTTGGAAAATGAGCATCGTCAAAGTCCTTTAAAAGTATTAGGAAAAACTGAAAGAAATCTTTGAAAAATGACACTTGTTCAGGAAGGTGTTAAAATGGCTGCATCATTTGACTAATGGGAAAATTGAAGGCATTACAAGCGTACATTAAAATATGCGCATTGAAGAAAAACATATTTTCTTTTGTGCAACTGAAAATTTACTTAAACTGCATGGTCCGCTTTTAAAATCAGACAATATCTCAAGAGAAGAAGCAGAAAAGCCTGAAATCACCATTTTCTTCAAGAAGCCGATAAAATCCCCACTCAGAAAAATGCAGAAAATGATACAAGTTTACAAACTTGCCTCCATCGTCAAAGAAAATGGAAGTACAGTGCACTGTCTTTCCCCAGGCCTCAGAAAGAGAGTGAGCAATAGTGAAGTGGTTGGGAAAATACAGTGAGATTGGAAAATACATAGAGGGAAAAAGTCTAAATTTCTGCGTAAGGTTGTAACCTGGAAGGAAGGGCTTCACCAGTTGGCAGTGAGAGGTCTAGCTGCATGTATTGACATTACAATATTATCAGCCCTGACTTTGAAATCTCTCGCTGTCCCTTCACTGTTGCTGGGCCCAAATCCAGGAGTTCCCTCCCGAAGGGCTCTGTGGGCCTACTTACAGCACATGGACTACAACAGTTCAAGAGGGCAGCCGATGTCCTGTTAGTAAATAAACAACCTCACCTTATTTATATGCAATTTCCTATTCTCCGGTGCACCAGAGAGAAAGGAGAAGCTGCCAGTTTCTGACAAAAACGCTTCAGCAGGTAGCTGGCAACTCCATCAGTTTAAGGTTAGAGGGGAAACAATTAATGGAAACCTGAGGTGCAACATTTTTATGCAGAGGGTGGTATGCATATACAATGAGTTGCCAGCAGAAGTGGTTGAGGTGAGTACATTAACACCATTTAAAAAGCATTTGGACAAATACACGACTAGGAAAAGTTTCAAACGATATGGGTCAAGTGCAGGGAAATGGGGTTAGCATGGATGGACATTTTGGTCGGCATGGACCAGTTTGGGCCAAAGGGCCTGACCCCATGCTGTAGGACTCTGTGACTCAATGACTCCAGCTTGCCACTAGTTCCACTGGGTCTCCCTCTTGGCCAGAAATCCCCAACATCTTAAGACACATTCGATGGGCTTCATCCATTTGCATCTGTCGTCCATGGAGGTTAGTATTTGATGCACACCTGCCTTAGCATCTCATCATGGCACATCTCAAATCATTTACCTTGCAGTTCGGCACTTCAGTACCACAGTGTGGAGTGTTCTGAAATCTTATATTGCAATGCAGCTGCAGGGACACTCTCCCAGCTCAGAACAGGCTGCATCTCAGGTCACCTAGTTTGCTTTCTTAACACTCAGTAACATTGCATGCACTGAGATGGACACATCACCCTGTGTCAGCACCCCCCCCCCTCCCACAGGGCAAATATAAGCCTGTGCTTCAATCAAATGGCCATATCTTAGATCATTCAAGAGGGCCTATAGGGAGGCGATGGCTGAGTGGTGTTATCACTGGGCCTGTTAATCCAGAGACCTAGATAATATTCTGAGGTCCTGAGTTCAAATCCCATCAAGGCAAATGATGGAATTTGAATTCAGCAAAAATCTGGAATTAAGACTCTGATGATGGCCCTGAATCCATCGTCGATTGTTGGAAAACCCAATCTGGTTCACTAATGCCCTTTAGGGAAGGAAACTGCCATCCTTCCCTGATTTGACCCATGAGTTACTCCAAACCCATCCACAACAATGTGGTTGACTCTTAACTGCCCCCTGGGAAATTAGGGATGGGCAATAAATGCTGACCTACCCAGCAATGCCCATATCCTGTGAATGAGGTAAAAAAAATATCGGGACTTGGTCTATCCTCTGCCAGGATGGTGACGAGGACCTCTCAGTGAGTGAGTAAGAAGGGTCACCGAATGTATTTTGGAAGATCTGATGCAGGAGGGAAATGTACAGTAAACGACAGCACCCTTAACATCTTCATGCAAAGGGATCTAGGTGTACAGGTCTACAGTTCCCTCAAAGTAGCAACACAAGTGGATAACATGGTCAAGTAGGTATATGGCACCATTGCCTTTATCAGTCAGGGCATAAAATATAAAAATTAGCAAGTCATATTGCAACTATAAAGAAATTTAGGTAGGACCAAATCACTGCCAATGTGGGAGTCTGTACTGAAAACAATAAATACTGGAGACGACAGCGGGTCAGATAGCAACCATGGAGAGAGAGCATGCTAATGTTTCGGGTCCAGGTGACTCTTCATCTGTACAGAGCTTTAGTGAGGCCACATTTGGAATATTGTGTACAATTTGGGTCACCGCGTTACCGGAAGGATGTGGAGGCTTTGGCGAAGGTACACCAGGATGCAGCCTAGTTTGGAGGGTATTATTATGAAAAGAGATTGGACAAAGTTGGTTTGTTTTCACTTGAACATGGAAGGATGAGGGGTGACACAGGGAGAATGTGCAAACGCCACACAGCCTGGGCTCCCGGTGTCCCAACATCTTGAGATCTTTTCTCAGCAGAAATAAGAAAATAATTTTGAAACGTTTAGAATTTTTCAACTTTAATTGACAGAAATCAAAGAAAGAGTCTGGAAAGGAAAATAAGATAGAAGTTAAAAATCTTTATTTAAACAACAAAGCTTAATGATTGAGCTTTATTAGCAATGAATTTCCACTGTGCATCTTTTTTTATTTACAATATCATGAAAAACATGCTGGAGGAGACATTAAAACAATCAAAGTGATTGTACACTTTACAACACTGGACATTAAAAATATTCTGCATCTACAAAAAAAAATTAAACAATTCCACCAACAGCTTTCAAGCAAATTATTTACATAAGAAAGTGAAGTCACAGGTAGATAGGATAATGAAGAAGCCGTTTAGTACGCTTACCTTTATTCATCTGTGCATTGAGCATAGGAGTTGGGAGATCATGTCGCAGCTGTACAGGGCATTGGTTCAGCCACTTTTGGAATGCTGCATTCAATTCTGGTCTACCTGCTATAGGAAGGATGTTGTTAAACTTGAGGGGGTGCAGAAAAGATTTACAAGGATGTTGCTGTGGTTGGAGGGCTTGAGCTATAAGGAGAGGCTGAATAGGCTGGGGCTGTTTTCCCTGGAGCACCAGAGGCTGAGGGGTGATCATATAGAAGTTTTTAAATCATGAAAGTGATGGATAAGGTGAATAGATTAGGTCTTTTCCCCAGGATAGTAGAGTCCAAATCTAGAGGGTATAGGTTTAAGGTGAGGGGGAAGATTTAAAAGGGATCCAAGGGATAACCTTTTCACGCAGAGGGTGGTGCATGTATGGAATGAGCTGCCAGAGGAAGTGGTGGAGGGTGGTGCAATTACAACATTTAAAAGGTTTCTGGATGGGTATATGAATAGGAAGGGTTTATGGGCCAAGTGCTGGCAAATGGGACTAGATTGATTTAGGATATCTGTCGACATAGATGCGTTGGACTGAAAGGTCTGTTTCCATATTGTACAGAAGTAACCGCAGTTGAATACATTGACAATGGAGAGAGATATGAGACTCCAAGCAGATTAAAAATCGCAAATCCTTCAGAGATGAATTAAACTGGACTGTAGGGAAGAGGCAATTCATGCAATACAAAATTGCTCCAGGAGAAGCCATGTAAAAAAAAATGAAAACTTATTCAGTAGATCTGGAATCAGATCATGTTTAAAATGACAGAATGAAAGAGAAGAGACAGATGTCTTTGAGAATATTGTAAATGCATTAGCCAATTATTCCACATCAAGGACCAATCGTATAATGGACAGAGTAAATTTAAGAGAGGGATATAGATTCCAGGCGAACCTGTTGACAGTTTTATGAATGATCTTTACACATTGTCAGAATTGTGTGATTGTGATGATTTATGAACAGAAATTACCGAAGACAGAGCTTTTGTCAAAATTTCTGAAATGTCTCTTTGAGGCACGTAACAATAAAAAGAGGATTTCACAATGGACAGAGTTATCCAGACAGCATTGAAAGCTGAAAGCTGAAAATCAGGTCAACAGAATGATGGGAACTGAAAGCCAACCTCATACAAGAAGTTCATCAGACATTGTCAACTTTCCAAAATAGAGAAATACCAAAACACCACATGATAGACTAACATAAAATGCCTGTAAATCCTTTGATGCTGGAAGCTACCATTCCAGATGTGGATTTTCTTTTTAAAAAACACATCAATAGAAACAATGTCCAATTTTATCATGCAGATGCAACTTTTGTGAGAAAGTTGGACATTTCCAGAGAATGTGCAATGAATAAAAACATCCAATGAACCTCAGAACCACTAATACTTACTTACGCAAAGAAGTTAACACCTTACACCAATGATCTTTGGAATACCAGGATATATCTCCACTGAAATATATGTGATGGTATATTCCTGTGATGATACACCATAATAGAAGATGTGAAACTTTCCGAAGAGTCATTGGAACCAGATATGACACAAATTGCTCGGGTTACTGGTTAAGCAACTTACTTTAAACTTGGCACCAGGGTGAGTGCTACGGTGTTAATGAAAAAACACACTATTCGATGAAAAAAATGAAATTGCAACCTTCTAATTTAATATCCCATGGGTGGGTGGACAACCCCTAAAATTAAAGGGACGTTAACAATGTCTTTGAAAGGTAAAGATTGTTGTTGTACAGAGAAGGCAAATTTTATCCATAATCAGCAGAGATCATTCTGAATTAGAATATATGTTTCACTCTGAACCACATCACTGAATACAAAGAGGGAATTGAGCAATTTTGAGAAAGAATACCCTATACTATGAACAGGATAGAGTAAACATGGTGCAAAATTTATCATCATTCCTGATAAGAGCCACGAGATCCAGTATGCAATCTGAACACCTCTCACAGATCTATGTAACTAAGAGGGCTTCCTTTTCAATAGCTGCATGTTGAGTATCATATTAAGAAAAGATAGCAAGCCTTTGTGGCTGTGCACAAGAAATAGGATTGCTCATCCTCTGATGAAGCAAGTGAGAGAACAGTTACAAGTGTTGACTAACATCCCACAGGTGATGAAGCCAACAGAATGATCATTAGACGTGGACACTGTACCAAAACTTAATGGCTCTGTCAGAATCTGAGTTGACCTTACACAGTTTCAATAAGGTAATAGCTAGAGATAGCTTGCTGCAGAGGAGGAGCTTAGCCCCACTCTCTCAAAGCAAGCAACAGTAGTTATTGGCAAGTTCCTATAGATGAAAAATCCAGGCTGCACACACTTCATTCATCACTCTGTTTGGGAGATATTACTTTAACAGATCGCCTTTGGACTTACCTCAGCTTCAGGGATATCCAATGTACTGTGTCCAACAGTATACAAGAGCTGAAGGGTGTTGTATGCCATTTGGATGATATCCTACTCAATGCAGAAATGACAGAAATTCATGACCAAAGAGTTTATATCATTTTGAAACATCTGCAGGCATCGGGGTGGCCTGCAATGTGAAATGTGACTTCTTCAAAGATTCTATCTGATTTTCAGATGCATGACTAAGAAAGATGGCATAAAGCCAATCGCCCAATGTAAGAACTTCACTCTCCTCAGCCAGCGCATGACAGAAAAAACACATTTCTGGCAATTGTAGTCCACTTAGCAAAATGTTTACTCCACTTGGCAACCATCACCAACCCTTTTAGATACTTTGCTCAACAAGCCACAAAGGCTGGTGATAGGACGCACATCGTGAAGAGGCTTCAGAGAAGGTCAAAGCTAAGTTGACTTCTGCAGTTTATCTTGGAACACTATAATCCAACATTCCTAATTGTTTTGCTCTGAATGCCTCAGCCACTGGTTTGGGAACATTCCTCTTCCAAGAAGTCAGAAGGATAAAGCTGTTTATACATCCCAGGCATTATCTGATACTGAAACTCAACATGCAGCTATTGAAAAGGAAGCCCTCTTAATTACATAGATCTGTGAGAGGTGTTCAGATTGCATACTAGATTTCATGGCTCCTATCAGGAGTGATGATAACTTACTGGCCTCTTGGTAAGATAACAAAGAATTCGCAAAGATTTTGAACTTGTCTCATGAGATTTGCAAACTGGACCAAACGTGTGGAGGGGAAAATACAGACTGAGTAGATGTCCTTTCCACAGCCACTGTTGACCACCTTACACCAACTGGTAAAGAAATTACTGGGGAATTCAATCCACACCCTCAAGGCACAAAAATGGTGAGGTCAGCACAAAGTGTAACCTCATCAGAGAAGAACAGGAAAAGGATGGGCTATGATCTCATTAGATGGTGGAGCAGACTTGATGGCCTGCATGGAGAAAGTAAGCACTGCAGAAGCTGGAGTTCAGAGTCGACAGTGTGGTGCTGGAAAAGCACAGCCAGTCAGGCAGCATCTAAGGAGCTGGAGTGTCAATGTTTCAAGCATAAGCTCTTTCTAAGCCACACTTGATGGCCCAAATGTCCTGCTTCTCCTCCTATTTCTCAAGGCTTTGCAGATTGTTTTCAAATGACAGACTCATTGTCCCTCCTTCACTAAGAATATCATCCTTGACAAGACACCAACAAAGTCATATGAGTATTACCGAATGTACAGTGAGAGCTCAGCCATCATTCTGGTGGCCAGCACTGACTGTTAGACGTGTGTCATATATCATCATAAAAGGAGGGAGACATAGCTTCCTACAACTGCGCCCACCGTTGGAATGTGTAAGGTCTAAACTGTTTGTGTTTGAAGGCTACTCTTCCCTAGTAGTAGTTGACAACGTCTGGATGGATCAAAGAAATGTATATGCCACTTCTGCAAGTGCTGCTTTCCAAAGTGAAATATTTCCCCTTCACAGAAACCCAGTTGTGGTTATATTTGTTAATGGAGTACAATTGATCAGTCAGGGCTTTTAAGAGCTTCGCAACTATTTCAGTGTTTCAACACATCTATAGCTCAACAAGAAATCCTCAAATGAATGGGGAAGCTGATTGTTGAGTCCAAACAGTCAAAACCTTTGAAGGAAGAATGCAGACTCCATCAGACCTCGACTGCATTCCCACTTTCCTGCACTCCATAAGAACCACTAATGGGGAGAGAACTTCAAACTCAGCTTCCTGTCATTCCAAAATGATTGATTCCACAACTGAGCAGCATGGATTTAAGAAACATTCCTCAGAAAGAACAAAATTTTAATCAGCAACAAGTGATGAACCAGTTTCATAACTGAAGTTCCTCATTCCTGGGACCATTCTTGTCAATCACATCTGCACTCACTCCAGTGCGTTCACATCTTCCAATAACGTAGCACCCACAACTCTACACAATACTCTAGTTGGTGTCGAATGAATGTCTGGTACAAGTCCAATATCACCTCCTTGTTCTAGTACTCTATGCCCCTATTAATAAAATCAAAGACACTGTGTGCTTTATTAACTGATCTCCCCACTGGACTTACTACCTAACCTTTCTGTTTCTTGTGACTGATTCCAACCTTGTCATTTGTTGAAAGATGTGAGGCATCAGAATTTCCCTTTGACTATCAGTAGATCAGTGAAATGATTCCTGTATTTTACCTTAATGTAGTTTCTAATTATCGTCTAATGCTAAAATAAGGAAGCAATTAGTTACTGCTAACAACGTATAATTACACCCTGTGTTTTGCACTTCTCACTTATTAGGAATGTTCCATCCTTCTCCGTTTCCACTTGGTGAGCTTTTGTGCCTCTCTTGTGCCTTTATCAGGTTGGCAGATGACAGACATGGAGCTAACTTTAACTCGAACTTACATCTGTTTCAGTTCTGAGGCCCAAACAAAGAATTATTGAATTGGTCCCAAGGCAGCAAAACACCAGCAATGGAGCCAACATTCTCTTCCGCTTGGAGTGAAAGTAAATCTCCCTAACACCTCTCTCATTCGTGTGTGTGTCAGAGCATCAGTGATGGGAACTTTGTGACTCCACCACATGACAGCGAAATACTCAGCTCTCCATTCTCCACCAACTCTTGTCGCTTCCTACTGATCCTTAAAGGCATTGCCTCAATCGGAGTCTTTATCCCGTGGGACTTCTGCTTTATGCGGGAGGTACCTTATTTGCACTTCCCCCAGAACAGCAAATGTCAGGCACATAACCATTGGGCAACCAATGAGCTCTCAAACCTCAGAATGCATGAGTTCACTCACTCACTCATCACTCACTCACTCACTCATCACTCACTCATTCACTCACTCACTCATTCACCCACTCACTCATTCACTCACCCACTCACTCACTCACTCATTCACCCACTCACTCATTCACTCACTCACCCACTCACTCAATCATTCACTCATTCAATTGTTCACTCATCACACAATCACTCACTCATTCATTCATTCACTCACTCACTCACTCACTCATCACACACACACTCACTCAATCATTCACTCACTCACCCACTCACTCACTCACTCATTCACTCACTCACTCATTCACCCACTCACTCATTCACTCACTCACCCACTCACTCACTCATTCACTCGCTCACTCACTCACCCCCTAACTCACTCACTTATTTACTCACTCACTCACTCATCCACTCACTCATTCACTCATCCACTCACTAACTCACTTATCCACTCATTCACTCAGTCACTCACTCATTCACCCACTCACTCATTCACTCATTCACCTACTCACACATTCACTCACTCACCCACTCACTCATTCACTCGCTCACTCATCACACACTCACTCACTCACCAACTCAATCATTCACTCACTCATCATCCACTCACTCACTCACTCATTCACCCACTCACTCACTCACTCATCACTCACTCACTCATTCACTCGCTCACTCATGCACTCATTCACTCACTCACTCATTTACTCTCTCACTCATTTACTCTCTCACTCACCCATTCACTCATTCACTCATTCACTCACTCACTCATTCACTCATTTACCCACTCACTCGCTCATTCACTCGCTCACTCACTCACTCCCTAACTCACTCACTCACTCATTCACTCACTCACTCACGTACGTTCTCACTTACTCGTCCACTCACTCACTCATTCACTCATTCACTCACTAACTCACTTATCCACTCATTCACTCAGTCACTCACTCATTCACCCACTCACTCATTCACTCATTCACCCGTTCACGCATTCACTCACTCACCCACTCACTCACACACCCACTCACTCATTCACTCGCTCACTCATCACACACTCACTCACTCATTCATTCACTCACCCACTCACTCATTCACTCACTTACTCATTCACCCACTCACCCACTCACTCACCCACATACTCATTCACTCACTCACTCACTCAACATACACACTCACTCAGTCACTCATTCACTACTCACCCACTCACTCACTCATTCACTCATTCACCCACTCACTCATTCACTCACCCACTCACTCACTCACTCATCACTCACTCATCACACACTCATTCACTCACTCATTCACTCACTGACTCACTCACTCACTCACTCATTTTCCCACTCACTCATTCACTCACTCACCCACTCACTCACTCATTCACCCACTCACTCATTCATCCACTCACTCACTCATCACACACTCATTCACTCACTCATTCACTCACTGACTCACTCACTCACTCACTCATTTTCCCACTCACTCATTCACTCACTCACCCACTCACTCACTCATTCACCCACTCACTCATTCACTCACTCACCCACTCACTCACTCACTCATTCACCCAGTCACTCATTCACTCACTCACTCACTCACTCACTCATTCACTCACTCACTCATCACACACTCATTCACTCACTCATTCACTCACTGACTCACTCACTCACTCACTCATTCACCCACTCACTCATTCACTCACCCGCCCACTCACTCACTCACTCACTCACCCAGTCACTCATTCACTCACTCACTCACTCAACATACACACTCACTCAGTCACTCATTCACTACTCACCCACTCACTCACTCACTCATTCACCCACTCACTCATTCACTCACTCACTCCTCATTCACTCACTCACTCACTCATCACACACTCATTCACTCACTCATTCACTCACTGACTCACTCACTCACTCACTCATTTTCCCACTCACTCATTCACTCACTCACCCACTCACTCACTCATTCACCCACTCACTCATTCATCCACTCACTCACTCATCACACACTCATTCACTCACTCATTCACTCACTGACTCACTCACTCACTCACTCATTTTCCCACTCACTCATTCACTCACTCACCCACTCACTCACTCATTCACCCACTCACTCATTCACTCACTCACCCACTCACTCACTCACTCATTCACCCAGTCACTCATTCACTCACTCACTCACTCACTCACTCACTCACTCATTCACTCACTCACTCATCACACACTCATTCACTCACTCATTCACTCACTGACTCACTCACTCACTCACTCATTCACCCACTGACTCATTCACTCACCCGCCCACTCACTCACTCACTCACTCACCCAGTCACTCATTCACTCACTCACTCACTCACTCACTCACTCATCGCTCACTCACTCATTCACTTACTCCCTCATTCAATCACCCACTCACTTACTCACTCACTCACCCACTCACTCATTCACTCACTCATCACTCACTCATCACTCATTCACTCACTCATCATCCATGCACTCACTCACTCATTCACTCACTCAATCACCCACTCACTCACTCATCACTCACTCACTCACTCATTTGCTTACTCACTCACTCACTCATCACTCACTCATCACTCATTCACTCACTCATCATCCACTCACTCACTCACTCATCACACACTCATTCACTCACTCATTCACTCACTGACTCACTCACTCACTCATTCATTTTCCCACTCACTCATTCACTCACTCGCCCACTCATTCACTCACTCACTCACTCATTCACCCAGTCACTCGCCCACTCACTCACTCACTCATTCACCCAGTCACTCATTCACTCACTCACTCACTCACTCATCACTCACTCACTCACTCACTCATTCACTCATTCACCCACTCACTCATTCACTCACTCACTCATTCACTCACTCACTCACTCATCACACACTCATTCACTCACTCATTCACTCACTGACTCACTCACTCACTCATTCACCCACTCACTCATTCACTCACTCGCCCACTCACTCACTCACTCATTCACCCAGTCACTCATTCACTCACTCACTCACTCACTCACTCATCGCTCACTCACTCATTCACTTACTCACTCATTCAATCACCCACTCACTCACTCACTCACTCACCCACTCACTCATCACTCACTCATCACTCATTCACTCACTCATCATCCATGCACTCACTCACTCATTCACTCACTCAATCACCCACTCACTCACTCATCACTCACTCACTCATTTGCTCACTCACTCACTCACTCATCACTCACTCAATCACCCACTCACTCACTCATCACTCACTCACTCACTCACTCATTTGCTCACTCACTCACTCACTCATCACTCACTCACTCACTCATCACTCACTCAATCACCCACTCACTCACTCATCACTCACTCACTCACTCACTCATTTGCTCACTCACTCACTCACTCATCACTCACTCATCACTCATTCACTCACTCATCATCCACTCACTCACTCAATCACCCACTCACTCATCACTCACTCACTCGCTCACTCACTCATTTACTCACTCACTCATTCATTCACTCATTCACTCACTCACTCACTCACTCACTCATCCACTCACCCATTCACGCATCCACTCATCCACTCACTAATTCACTCATCCACTCACTCACTCATTCACTCATCCACTCACTAACTCACTTATTCATTCATTCATTCACTCACTTGCTCACTCATTCATTCACTCACTCAAGTATTCACTCACTCACATACTCACTCCATTGCTCACTCACTCATTCATCACTCACTCATCCACTCATTCACTCACTCACTCATCCACTAACTCACTCACACGCTTATTCGTTCACTCACTCAGTCACGTATTCACTCACCCACTCACCCACTCACTCACTCATTACTCACTTACTTACTCACTCACTCATCCACTCATTGACTCACACACTCATTCATCCAGTCATTCACTCACTCACGCACTTTCTCATTCACTCATCCACTCACTAATTCACTTAGCCACTCATTCACTCACTCAACACTCACCTGCTCACTCATTCATTCACTCACTCACATGTTCACTCACATACTTTCTCACTCACTCCCTTGCTCACTCACCCACTCACTCATTCACTCACTCACTCAATCATTCACTCACTCATCCACTCAATCACTCACTCACTAATTCACTCACTCATTCACTCACTCACTCACCCATTCGCTCACTCGCTCATCAGTCGCTCATTCACTCAACCACTCATCACTGACTCATCACTCATTCGCTCACTCACTCATCACTCACTCACTCGCTCACCCACTCACTCACTCCCTTGCTCACTCGCTCACTCATCCACTCACTCGCTCACCCATTCACGCACTCACCCATTCACTCATTCACTCACTCACTCATTCACTCACTCACTCATTCACTCACTCATTCACTCACTCACTCACCCATTCGCTCACTCATCAGTCACACATTCACTCATCCACTCATCACTGACTCATCACTCAATCACTCACTCACTCACCCACTCACTCAATCCCTTTCTCACTCACTCATCCACTCACTCACTATTCACTCACTCACTCACACATCCACTCACTCATCAGTCACTCATTCACTCATGCACTCATCCATCCACTCACTCTCTCACTCACACTCACTCACACAATCAGACACTCCCTCATTCACTCACTCACTCACTCATGCACTCACTCACTCATTCATTCATTCATCCATTCAGTCAGTCACTCACTGACTCAATCACTTACCACTCACTCACTCACTCACTCACCCACAGTTATTTTTTGAATGGAGGTGACTGGGCAGGCAACAAGACTGGGTCAAACTGTGGCATGTTGAGCACTGTCCAGTGTGAAGTGTGGAATGCCTATTACTGGGGGATTGTGGAGCTTGGGACTGTGAATAGTCTGTCCCAATAATTCAATGGGTGATAGTTTGTATTCCTGTTACTTAAGGGCAGAATCTGGGACAAGTGGTGTTGTTGATTTTCTCGTATTGTTCATCAGTGCAGGTTATTCAGCCCATCATGCTTATGTCAGCTCTTTAAAAACTCTCTGCAATTACTCTCTTCTGAAGAAGGCTCACCAGACCTGAAACATTGACTCTGCTTTCTCTCCACAGACGCTGCTAGACCTGCTGAGTTTCTGCTTTTGTTTCAGATCTTTAACACCCCCGTTTCTTTGTTTTATTGTCTCCAAGTAATCTCCCTGTTCTTCTTCAAAATCTGTGCTTTATATTCATTTTTGATCCCTTTCAAAAAGTTATGATTTGGCCTGTAGCAGCCAGCTCTGCAGCTGTTCCAGTGAGCAGCAACCAGCCTCGAAACCTGGGCATTGCTGTATAATTTATACTTTGCAGCCTATTTCAGAGATGATACCAGTTTTCTCATGTGCAACAGGGTTATTTACATGACTTTTAAAACAACTCTGTGATCACAAGAGGTTGCAATCACGTTTACAGGTCAGCTTCTAGTCGGTGTTTATTTACTTTGCTCTGAATCCACACCCAGACACAATCAAAACAGCACATTGCTTGCTCACCAGACCCATAATCAAATACAGAACAATTGAACATTGCAACTACTGCTGATGATCAGAGTTGAGAGTGTGGTGCTGGAAAAGCACAGCAGGTCAGGCAGCACCTGAGGAGCAGGAGAATCGATGTTTCGGGCATAAGCATATAATTCCTGATGAAGGGCTAATGCCCAAAACATCGATTTTCCTGCTGCTCAGATGCTGCCTGATCTGCTGCGCTTTTCCAGCCCCACACTCTCAACTCTGATATCCAGCATCTGCAGTCCTCATTTTCTCCTTGGAAAAACGTCACCATTCCTTCACTCTCACTGGGTCAAAGCCCTGGAATTCCGACCTTCATATAGTATACCTATGCTGAATGGACTGCAATAGTTTGAGAAAGCAGCTCACCTCCCCTTTCTCAGAGGTAACTGGAGACAGGCAGTACATGCAGACCTGGACAGCAACACCCACATCGCCTGAATGATTTAAAAAACGGCCTGGCCACTGGGGAATTTGAGCAGGATAAGATGAGAAGATGCAAGTGAGTTTAGGGAAAGCTGATCGAGGGTGAGGGATGATTTTTGTCAGCTCTTTAAAAGTCACCATGTGCTTAATTACCGTATTCAGAGCTGTATAACAGTGATATCACCTCGTTCAGAGCTGTAAGACAGTGATATCACCTCAGTCGGAGCTGTATGACAGTAATATCACCTCATTCAGAGCTGTATAACAGTGATATCACCTCATTCAGAGCTGTATAACAGTAATATCACCTCATTCAGAGCTGTATAACAGTGATATCACCTCATTCAGAGCTGTATAACAGTGATATCCCCTCATTCAGAGCTGTATGACAGTGATATCACCTCATTCAGAGCTGTATAACAGTGATATCCCCTCATTCAGAGCTGTATGACAGTGATATCACCTCAGTCGGAGCTGTAGGACAGTGATAACACCTCGTTCAGAGCTGTATAACAGTGATATCACCTCATTCAGAGCTGTATGACAGTGATATCACCTCAGTCGGAGCTGTAGGACAGTGATAACACCTCGTTCAGAGCTGTATAACAGTGATATCACCTCATTCAGAGCTGTATAACAGTAATAACACCTCATTCAGAGCTGTATGACAGTGTTATCACCTCGTTCAGAGCTGTATAACAGTGATATCACCTCATTCAGAGCTGTATAACAGTAATATCACCTCATTCAGAGCTGTATAACAATAATATCACCTCGTTCAGAGCTGTATGACAGTGATATCACCTCATTCAGAGCTGTATAACAGTGATATCACCTCATTCAGAGCTGTATAACTGTGATATCACCTCATTCAGAGCTGTATAACAGTGATATCACCTCATTCAGACCTGTATAACAGTGATATCACCTCATTCAGAGCTGTATAACAGTAATATCACCTCATTCAGAGCTGTATCACAGTAATATCACCTCATTCAGAGCTGTATGACAGTGATATCACCTCAGTCGGAGCTGTAGGACAGTGATAACACCTCGTTCAGAGCTGTATAACAGTGATATCACCTCATTCAGAGCTGTATGACAGTGATATCACCTCAGTCGGAGCTGTAGGACAGTGATAACACCTCGTTCAGAGCTGTATAACAGTGATATCACCTCATTCAGAGCTGTATAACAGTAATAACACCTCATTCAGAGCTGTATGACAGTGTTATCACCTCGTTCAGAGCTGTATAACAGTGATATCACCTCATTCAGAGCTGTATAACAGTAATATCACCTCATTCAGAGCTGTATAACAGTAATATCACCTCGTTCAGAGCTGTATGACAGTGATATCACCTCATTCAGAGCTGTATAACAGTGATATCACCTCATTCAGAGCTGTATAACTGTGATATATCCTCATTCAGAGCTGTATAACAGTGATATCACCTCATTCAGAGCTGTATAACAGTGATATCACCTCATTCAGAGCTGTATAGCAGTGATATCACCTCATTCAGAGCTGTATAACAGTAATATCACCTCATTGAGAGCTGTATGACAGTGATATCACCTCGTTCAGAGCTGTATAACAGTGATATCACCTCGTTCAGAGCTGTATAACAGTGATATCACCTCATCCAGAGCTGTATAGCAGTGATATCACCTCATTCAGAGCTGTATAACAGTAATATCACCTCATTCAGAGCTGTATGACAGTGATATCACCTCATTCAGAGCTGTATAACAGTAATATCACCTCATTCAGAGCTGTATAACAGTGATATCACCTCGTTCAGAGCTGTATGACAGTAATATCACCTCATTCAGAGCTGTATAACAGTGATATCACCTCGTTCAGAGCTGTATAACAGTGATATCACCTCGTTCAGAGCTGTATAACAGTAATATCACCTCATTCAGAGCTGTATAACAGTAATATCACCTCATTCACAGCTGTATAACAGTAATATCACCTCGTTCAGAGCTGTATAACAGTAATATCACCTCATTCAGAGCTGTATGACAGTGATATCACCTCGTTCAGAGCTGTATAACAGTGATATCACCTCATTCAAAGCTGTATAACAGTAATATCACCTCATTCAGAGCTGTATAACAGTAATATTACCTCGTTCAGAGCTGTATGACAGTGATATCACCTCGTTCAGAGCTGTATAGCAGTAATATCACCTCGTTCAGAGCTGTATAACAGTGATATCACCTCTTTCAGAGCTGTATAACAGTGATATCACCTCATTCAGAGCTGTATAACAGTGATATCACCTCATTCAGAGCTGTATGACAGTGATAACACCTCATTCAGAGCTGTATTATAGTGATATCACCTCATTCAGAGCTGTATAACAGTGATATCACCTCATTCAGAGCTGTATAACAGTGATATCACCTCATTCAGAGCTGTATAACAGTAATATCACCTCATTCAGAGCTGTATAACAGTGATATCATCTCATTCAGAGCTGTATGACAGTGATAACACCTCATTCAGAGCTGCATTATAGTGATATCACCTCATTCAGAGCTGTATAACAGTGATATCACCTCATTCAGAGCTGTATAACAGTGATATCACCTCATTCAGAGCTGTATAACAGTGATATCAACTCGTTCAGAGCTGTATAACAGTAATATCACCTCATTCAGAGCTGTATAACAGTGATATCACCTCATTCAGAGCTGTATAACAGTAATATCACCTCATTCAGAGCTGTATAACAGTGATATCACCTCATTCAGAGCTGTATAACAGTAATATCACCTCATTCAGAGCTGTATAACAGTGATATCACCTCATTCAGAGCTGTATCACAGTAATATCCCCTCGTTCAGAGCTGTATGACAGTCATATCACCTCATTCAGAGCTGTATAACAGTGATATCACCTCATTCAGAGCTGTATAACAGTGATATCACCTCATTCAGAGCTGTATAACAGTAATATTACCTTGTTCAGAGCTGTATAACAGTGATATCATCTCATTCAGAGCTGTATCACAGTGATATCACCTCCTTCAGAGCTGTATAACAGTGATATCACCTCATTCAGAGCTGTATAACAGTAATATCACCTCATTCAGAGCTGTAACACAGTGATATCACCTCGTTCAGAGTTGTATAACAGTGATATCACCTCATTCAGAGCTGTATAACAGTAATATCACCTCATTCAGAGCTGTATCACAGTAATATCACCTCATTCAGAGCTGTATAACAGTGATATCACCTCATTCAAAGCTGTATAACAGTAATATCACCTCATTCAGAGCTGTATAACAGTGATATCACCTCATTCAGAGCTGTATAACAGTAATATCACCTCATTCAGAGCTGTATAACAGTGATATCACCTCATTCAGAGCTGTATCACAGTAATATCCCCTCGTTCAGAGCTGTATGACAGTCATATCACCTCATTCAGAGCTGTATAACAGTGATATCACCTCATTCAGAGCTGTATAACAGTGATATCACCTCATTCAGAGCTGTATAACAGTAATATTACCTTGTTCAGAGCTGTATAACAGTGATATCATCTCATTCAGAGCTGTATCACAGTGATATCACCTCATTCAGAGCTGTATAACAGTGATATCACCTCATTCAGAGCTGTATAGCAGTGATATCACCTCGTTCAGAGCTGTATAACAGTAATATCACCTCATTCAGAGCTGTATAACAGTGATATCCCCTCATTCAGAGCTGTATAACAGTGATATCACCTCATTCAGAGCTGTATAACAGTGATATCACCTCATTCAGAGCTGTATAGCAGTGATATCACCTCGTTCAGAGCTGTATAACAGTGATATCACCTCATTCAAAGCTGTATAACAGTAATATCACCTCATTCAGAGCTGTATAACAGTAATATCACCTCATTCAGAGCTGTATCACAGTAATATCACCTCATTCAGAGCTGTATAACAGTGATATCACCTCATTCAAAGCTGTATAACAGTAATATCACCTCATTCAGAGCTGTATAACAGTGATATCACCTCATTCAGAGCTGTATAACAGTGATATCCCCTCATTCAGAGCTGTATAACAGTGATATCACCTCATTCAGAGCTGTATAACAGTGATATCCCCTCACTCAGAGCTGTATAACAGTAATATCACCTCATTCAGAGCTGTATAACAGTGATATCCCCTCATTCAGAGCTGTATAGCAGTGATATCACCTCATTCAGAGCTGTATAACAGTGATATCACCTCATTCAGAGCTGTATAGCAGTGATATCACCTCGTTCAGAGCTGTATAACAGTAATATCACCTCATTCAGAGCTGTATAACAGTGATATCACCTCATTCAGAGCTGTATAACAGTAATATCACCTCATTCAGAGATGTATCACAGTAATATCACCTCATTCAGAGCTGTATAACAGTGATATCACCTCATTCAGAGCTGTATGACAGTGATATCACCTCATTCAGAGCTGTATAACAGTGATATCACCTCATTCAGAGCTGTATAACAGTGATATCACCTCATTCAGAGCTGTATGACTGTAAGATCAATTCTTCCCTTCACTCTCTTGCTGCCAGTGCCTTCTATTCCATTCTGCAAATGAAGGTATTCTCTTCCCTTATTGCCTTTTCCTGTTGCATTTCCCTTTCTTTCGCCCTCCTTCTGTCACTATCTCTTTCTCCACTCCTGTTCCCCCTTTCTCTCTGGCAACCAGGCACAAATATACTTGCTTGTCTATAATGAGAAATGACAAATGAGTGTGAAAATGGCAAAGTGCTAACAGGTTACCCTTGGCCCTTGACTACTGGGAATGGAGTTGACCTCAACAGTTTAGCACTGACTAAGTCAACCACAGTGATTTATTGTTCTTAGCAAATGCTTAAAACTATCATTACACAGATAATATTCATATACTTCTTAATACGAATGCATGTTTAACTGCTTGTAACAATAAAACATGGAATAAATATGCTTATTTGCAGCTGTCATGATTAATAAAGAAACTCAGGGAAAGCTCAGGCTACATTGAAACATTCCAGGGGCCCGAGTTGTATGATGGTGGAATCACATTTCAAATAGTAATACACACCATTGCTTTCATTCTTGGTAAAATAATTATTAGCAGATGTAAGGTATAACACTTAAAGGTGAAAGACACATTTTGGTCTGTTTTAGTTATCAGAGAAAAAGCGCAAAGAAAAGCAACCACCTTAAATATTTTATATGAAGTGTATTTGAGAGTGTGTCCCTATCTTTCAACTCTTGCTTCCTCACCTCTGACCCCTCAACCTTGACCCCTCAACCTTCAACTCTCACCTTTCACCCTCTATCCTTTCGCCCTCAGTTTACTCTGTCATTTGTTTTACATCCACCAGTCACCTAACTACAGCTCACTAAACATCCCTCACTCTTCCTGCCCCTCATTCCCATTTGCCACCCCAATCCCTGCGGGCCTGTAACCTTTACCTATCCTTCAGAGCCTCCCCTCACCCTAATCCCTCGTGTGCTCACTGCCGTCTGTTTCTGTGCACAAACTGACCCCCTCAATTCCGACATTGCAACTTCAAAAAGTGCATTGTTGGCAATAAAAGGGCATTGCGACATCCTGAGGTTGTGTTAGGTGTCACATGAATACAACTTCAAGAACTAACCTCAATAACCTGACCAAATGAAAAGTAAACATGGAACTCCCTCCAGCAGAAGCTCCTTTGTAAACCCTCCTAACCCCTTCACCCTCTAATTGCTGATTGTATATCCTGTTAATGCTCGACCCATCGGGGTTTAGCTTATGTAAAACAATCAGATGATCATCTGGGGAAGTACCTGAGGGACAATCTTGCTGAAGCACCATGGATTTTTACATCCTTTCTTTCTCTGATGAGCTGCAGTATGGATCACTTGAGCTGATGCTGGGACTTTGAATCCAAAATATATTTATTGAAGATTCCCTTTTATGCATTAAATCAGACCAGTCTGCAAGACAGAAGGATGCTATTCAACCTGTTTTGCCTCATTGATAGATCTGTCCAGTATCCTGACTTTGATCACTGAGCTGTCAGGTCAATCCTGGTAGAATACAAAGCAAGTAGTTGAACAATGAGGAATGGATTGATGGTGAAGTAGACAATGACATGACTCCAACATTTAAACTCACATGCAATCAATACTCCAGGAAGGGAAGTATGAGAGAATTGTATAGAGAGCTAAAATCAGTATTCTCTTTCTAAGAATACAAATAAAGAATTTACATGACTTAGAATCATAGAATAATGCAGGGTAGAAACAGATCATTTGACCAACTTGTCCATGCTGTGTGTCTCTCTATCTATGACTTAGAGTGAGAAAAGCATTATTTTCAGATAGATAGGAAGCAGACTGGAGGAGGAATATTTTAACCAAACAGGCAGCCTCAAGTGTGCTGTACAGACACCCAATATCCAGACCCAATGGCAGGCAGAATTCATGAGGGGAGAATGATGGATTAAGTCCATGGGAGTAGCACAGATCAGGGAGGTAGTTATATCAGCACAAGGTACAAGTTAGTGTCTAAAGGTCCTGTGGAAGCATGCTTTCAGGTTTTGACTGTGTCATTCATCATTGCTACTGCATGTGTAAACGGTGGCTTTCTTATCTCCATTTCTGCAAATGCGTTCATCCTAAAACTGGGAATCAGCTTATCCAGGAAGTTCGAGCCTGGCACCAAGCCAATCCCCAGGACATAAGCCATGCGTGGGCTGATATAAAGAGTGAATTACCTGAAATGAAACATGTGCTGGGGTTTATGAAGGGCGAGCTTGCCAACAGATAATGATCAATTGTGAACATTTCCAGTAACTATCTCCTGCACTCTGAGCCGAGGGAGCAGGTGCTAGGCAATCAGAACCAGAAGAGGCAACAAGGAGAAGATTTATCCACAGAAGGGACTGCTAAGAATAGCCAAGGTCTTTTTCCTAGGATGGGAAAAACTATACAGGAATTGAACCCATTTTATTGGCATTACACTGTATTGCAAGCCAACTGAGCCAGCTGCCCTGCATGCGTGTAACTATGAGCATTCTTACTGACAGTACTTTCGCTGCTATGGTCTATTTATTTCCTTCATTCAGTTCCACTATTATGTTACACTGAAATGTGATTGTGTGTGTGTACGTACATATGTGTGTTTGTGTATGTGTATACATGCATGTGCCTACATGTGGGTGTATATGTGTGTGCATACGTGTGTGTGTGTATGCATATGTACGGGAATGTGTGTGCGTATATATACGTTTGTATTTTTGTGTGTATGTGTGAGTGTGTGCGTGTGTCTATCTGTATATGTAGCCACCACAATAGTGACAATGTAGATGGAGTCTTCTATCTTTGATTGCAGCCAAGTGTGGCCCCTGACACACCAGCCTGATGTCCCTGTGCCTCTCTCTGCAGGTTGACCATGTCAGTTATTGCCAAGTACATCTTCTGCCTGGGCCTGAGCAAATGTCCAGTGTCTAAGTCTTCTTTCTTCACAGGCTGTAGAGATGTCTCAGTGACGTCCTCACTCGACTTGAGGCTTGGAGTCTAATCCCTATACAGCTTGCTCTGAGGTGAAGCACTGTGCTGGTGGAGAATGCTGGGATGTCCCTCTGGGAATTGATGGACTTCCCTATCAGAGGTGGTGCTGGCACTGAGGGGCACTAAGGGCAGTGCTGGGAACTGTTGGTGCCTATAGAAAAGAAGGGAGTTAATGGGTCGGTGAACATGGGGAATAGCTTTTTCAGAGCAATGTGATTGCCTTTGTGCTCACCTGAGCAGTGTCCCCTGGGGTAGCCAGCTGAAACTTGGGGTTATGACTCAGAGACAGCAACAGTTGTCATGGAGATCTGTGCTAACATAGGTGTGGCCCCTTCAAATCCTTGCTGTATTTTTTACTAGTAGGTGTGGCCTAACTGGGTCCTTGAGGCCTGAGCTCTGGTGGGTTTTCAAAAATGTATTCTTTCATGAAAATTAGGCAGCCTTCATTGTCCATCCCTAACTGGTCTTCAATCATGGACATTGCTAGACCATTTCAAATGGTCAAAAAGAGAAAATTACATTGCCATGATATTGGGGGGGGGGGGGGGGTAGGCAATAGCCTAGTGGTATTATCACTAGACTGTTAATCCAGAGGCTCAGGGAATGTTCTGGGTTCGAATCCCCCGATGGTGGAATGTGAACTCTGGAAGTGAGAGTCTAATGATGACCGTGAATCCATTGTTGATTATTGGCAAAACCCATCTGGTTCGCTAATATCCTTTAGGGATGGAATCTGCCATCTTTAACTGGTCTGGCTTACATGCGACTCCAGACCAACAGCCAATATGGTTGATTCAACTGCCCTCTGGGCAATAAATGCAGCAAAGTGCTCATCCTGCGAATGAGTAACATAAAAAGGTCTGAACTCACATGTAGGCCAGACTGGGTAAGGACAGCAGTTCCCTTCTTTAAAGGGCACTAGTGAACAGATAGGCATTTACAACAGCATGACCAGTTTTCTCATTCAGCCAGCTTTTAATTTCCTCCAGATTTTTGTTTTAATTGACTTCAGCATCAGCGTGGTGAGATTTGAACCCACGTTGCTCAGGTATTAGCCCAGGCTTCCGGATTGAAAGCCCAGTGATATGACTACTACACCACTGCCTCCCTCAGTGGCAGGTGCTACCTGAAAACACTGTGAAATAAGAAGCTACCCTCACCTCAGCTCTTGCACCCACTCCCTTGACCTTGCTATCACAGATCTCTCACCCCTGAACGCCCCTCCCCTGTGGTCTTAACCCTTTCCCAATCAGATCCTCCACACACCCCCACCATTCCCATCCCACCCTCACACAATTGGGATTGCAGTCACACATCGGCTCACAATGGGAAAACCTTCGGAAGTTCAGCCTTACACAGCTCCATCCCGCACTTTGAGGTTCACTCGGAGAAGTGTCTTGGGCTATTTTGCTATATTACAGGTGTCACGTGCATGACATGAGTTGTCCTTGTTGTGAAGTCACCTAATTCTCAGTCTGTTCCAAAACTCAATTTCTTGTTTTTCCATTTTGACTTCAAACATTTACCTCAGCTGCCAGATGGTTAAAGCTACCACACAGTCGGCTGAGCCAGAGGAAGTGCCATCTGTGTTTTTGAAAAATAACTTCAATACAAGTGAACTTCCCTTCATCTGTCTCCAGACAGGTTATACAGAGGGCACTGAGAGTTGGGCACAGCACGGATGACACAAGATGAATTGCTTTAATATAGCAAACTGTGGTGCTTCCAACATTAACCTGGGTCAGTTTTATAATAGAGACTTGGGGCTACATGATCCTCTAATAACCTGCTTACAGAAGTAGTAATTCTTGTAAGAATGACATCTTTATTCCTCATTTTTTTTGGCTCCGTACAAGCTTTCTTTCCAAGTGTTTCTTTCAGTATCTATTTAACAAGGTGCAGACTGAGATCCCTGGTGAGTTAAAGCACGTTTCCGTTTAAGGATTTAAAGAGAAAAGAAATCTTTCAAACCAAGAGGCTTCATGGCTTGAGACAACAATTGGACACCTATAAGGAAGTCTATCCTCACCCATATCCTCCTTCCATTTCTTATTCATTTCTCCTCCTCAACAATGTATGATTTGTGTGGGAAGCCAGATCCAGGCTTCCTGAGTATAAGAGAGTCATTCTTTAAGTAAGGTGACCAATGCTGGTCACAGTATTCCAGATGTATTCTGTAGGGCTGAAGCATAACCTCTCGACTTTTGTATTCATTTCTCTTCATAATATTCTATAAACTTTTCTAACTAGTTTCTATACTTGCATATTAACCTTTTGCGATTCACACGCTTCAACTTTTAGATTCATATGTATCTGAGAGATTCATATGTATCTGAAATCTCTCACATTTGAATAGTATGCTTTTTTCCTGTTCTTCCTGCCAAGATTGGTATTATCACACTTCCCACATTATGCTCCATTTGCCAGATCTTTGCCTACTCACCTATACCACTTTTTGTAACCTCCTTATGTTGAGAACACAATTTACTTTGTTGCTTATCTTTGTATCATAAGCAAATTTGTCAACCATGCCTTCTGTCCCTTCATCCTAATCCATTATAAACAGTTTAAGACCCCAGCAACTATCCCTAAAGCTAATCACTCATTACATCGAATCATAGAGATGTACAGCATGGAACTAGACCCTTCGGTCCAACTCGTCCATGCCGACTAGATATCCTAACCTAAACTAGTCCCATTTGCCAGCACTTGGCCCATATCCCTGTAAACCCTTCCTAATCATATACCCATTCAGGTGCCTTTTAAATGTTGTCATTGTACCAGTCTCCACCACTTCCTCGGCAGCTCAATCCATACACGCACCACCCTCTGTGTGAAAACGTTGCCCCTCAGATCCCTTTTAAATCTTTCCCCTCTCACCTTAAACTTATGCTCCCTAGCCTTGGACTCCCCTACCCTGGGAAAAGACTTCGGCAATTCACCCTATCATGCCCCTCATGATTTTATAAACCTCTATAAGTTCACCCGTCAGCCTCCGACGTTCCAGGGAAAATTGCCCCAACTCATTCAGCTTCTCCCTATACCTCCAAACCTGGCATCATCCTTGTAAATCTTTTCAGCACCCTTTCACATCTTACCAACCTGAAAAAGACCTGGTCATGCCCATTCTCTGCTTCCTGTTAGCGAGCCAACCTTCTATTCATGGCAATGTGCTACTATATTTCACGATAACATTTGCTCTGACACACGCATGCTGACTGAAGATCTAAGTGCAGTACATCCACTGATTTCTCCTTATTCGCAGCGCACGTTACTTCCTCAAAGAACTCAAATAGATTGAACGAACATGGTTTTTCCTTTCACAAAACCATGTGGACACAGCCCGATTATTTTGAACTTATCCAAATGTGATGCTGCAACATTTTGTTGATTCATTCATGGGATGTGAGGTTCACTAGCTAGGTCAGCCTTTATTAGCCATCCCTAATTGCCCAGAGCAGTTAAAAGGTCAAAAGGTCATAAGGCACAGAAACAGGAGTTGGCTGTTCAGCCCTCAAGCCTGTTTGCCATTCAATATGATCACGGCTGATCTAACTCTCCTCACATCCACTGTCCAGCCCTTTCCCTGTAACCCTTGATTCCCAGACATACATGTGATACGTTCCTGTCCATTCTGCTATCTTCTGTTATTAGAACAAAACAAGGGAAGGAACAGATGGAGGTGGTATGAGACAGAGAGGGAGAGAATGAATGAGAGAGAGAGAGAGAGAAAGAGAGAGAGGAAGAGGGTCATTACTTTGTTCAAGGAAAATTCAGATTTTCAATTTATTTTTCCCTCCCTGTCCTTTCAGTCTTTTGTCTAGGCCACTTCTCAGATGGGCCAATGGGTCGAGAAGTGGCAGATAGGGTTTAATTCAGATAAATGTGAGGTGCTGAATTTTGGGAAAGCAAATCTTAGCAGGACTTATACACTTAATGGTAAGGTCCTAGGGAGTGTTGCTGAACAAAGAGACCTTGGAGTGCAGGTTCATAGCTCCTTGAAAGTGGAGTTGCAGGTAGATAGGACAGTGAAGAAGGTATTTGGTATGCTTTCCTTTATTGGTCAGAGTATTGAGTACAGGAGTTGGGAGGTCATGTTGTGGCTGTACAGGACATTGGCGAGGTCACTGTTGGAATATTGTGTGCAGTTCTGGTCTCCTTCCTATTGGAAAGATGTTGTGAAGCTTGAAATGGTTCAGGGTTGGAGAATTTGAGCTATAGGGAGAGGTTGAATAGGCTGGGTCTGTTTTCCCTGGAGTGTCGGAGGCTGAGGGGTGACCTTATAGAGGTTTATAAAATCCTGAGGGGCATGGATGCGATAAATAGACAAAGTCTTTTCCCTGGGGTCAGGGACTCCAGAACTAGAGGGCATAGGTTTAGGGTGAGAGGAGAAACATATAAAATGGACCTAAGGGGCAACTTTTTCACTCAGAGGGTGGTACATGTATGAAATGAGCTGCCAGAGGATGTGGTGGAGGCTGGTACAATTGCAATATTTAAAAGGCATCTGGGTGGGTATATGAATAGGAAGGGTTTGGAGGGATACGGGCCGGATGCTGGCAGGTGGGACCAGATTGGGTTGGGATATCTTGTTGGCATGGACGGGTTGGACCGAAGGGTCTGTTTCCATCCTGTACATCTCTATGACTCCATGACTTTATGACCTCACTCTACCCATTAGACCATAGAAATGGGAAAGGAAGTAGACCATTCAGCCCCTCAAGTCTGCTCTGTCAAACAGTAGGATCATGGCTGATTTGATATTCCTCATGTCCATTTTCCTGTCTTTTCCATGTAACCCTTAATTCCCCGACTGATCAAGAATTTATCTCAGCCTTAAATATGCACAAGGACCCTGCCCCCACAGCTCTCAGGAGCAAGGAGTCTCAAAGACTCTCAACCCTCTGTGAGAAGAAATTCCTCCTCATCTCAATCTTAAATTGACTCCCCTTTATTCTGAGAATCTGCCCACCACATCGATGTCTCACTGGAGCCTTGTCACTGGAGTCAGGAAAGGATGGCAGATTTCCTTCTCTGAAGGACAATAGCTTCTAATAATGGCAGATGCTTTACCCTAAGGGATAGTTGATGTGAATAATACGGATGGATTTAGGAGGGCAGCTAAATCGGTACATTAGGGAGATAGAAATAGAAGGATGGGGATATGGGCAGGATGAAACATGGTAGAAAGAGTACAAACACCAGCATGCACCTGAAAGGCTGAATGGCCTGTTTCTGTGCTGTAACTTTTTTCTATTCTATCTGTCAACGAATAAAATAAATATGACAGCTGAGTTTGGAATTAAACATTGACTCTACATTTTTGCTGGAATCAGTTTTTCATTGCTTCAATGAAGGCATCATTCCACCTGTATAGGGAATCTCCGATTTACAAATATCCGACTTACGAAAGCTCGAGCTTACAAACGTGATCCCACATACGGGTGTAATTTTGAACATCCGACATACAAACACTTCCTGTACTTACAGATGGCTGCTTAACATTGCCCTGTTCCAACTTGTGTCCAAATCAACTTACAATTGGAGTACAGAAAGGAAACCAATTGTAACCCAGGAACTGCCTGCTCCTCAATGTGCCCATTATCAGGAAAAGAAATGCAGTTAAAATCGGATTTATTGTGTTCCAATTCACAGGGGTAGTGCACTGGAAATCAATCCTCACCAATGCCAGAGGCACCACCAATATGGGCCTTTAATGAAATGACCAAAAATCCCAATGTGCCTCTGATCAACTGCCACCCAAGATAAAAGGAAACCACACCAAGTTTGCTTTTTACACCTTTTTAAATTAGACACAGACACAGACACACACACACACACTCAGACACACACACACACTCAGACACACATACACGCGCGCACATACACACTCATACACGTGCACACACACACAAACACACACAGACACAAACACACATACGCAAATACACACACAGTCTCTCTCTCACACACACACACTCACAGTGTCTCTCTCTTGCACACGCACTCTCTCACACACAGTCTCTCTCTCTCTCTCACACAGACAAACACACACACAAACAGTATCTCTCTCACACACAGTGTGTCTCTCTCTCTCTTTCTCTCTCACACACACTCACTCACAGACACGATTTGGAGATGCAGGTGTTGGCTGGGGTGTACAAAGTTAAAAATCACACAACACCAGGTTATAATACAACAGGTTTAATTGGAAGCACTAGCTTTCGGAGTGCTGGTGGTTGATGAAGGAGCGTCGCTCCGAAAGCTAGTGCTTCCAATTAAACCTGTTGTATTATAACCTGTGTTGTGTGATTTTTAACTCACAGGCACAGTCTCTCTCTCTCTCTCTCTCTTGCACACATATTCACACAGTCTCTCTCATACACACACACACATCTCAGCATGGTTTTTATTGATCAAGATCATGATCTCATGGATCCTCACTGTGTGGCCAATTCAAGAAAAGTTCAAAGGTCATCGTTTTGATTTTACCAAAACCTTTAATTCTGTCGACCAGAAAGGCTAATGGAGCAGCCTCTTCAAATTTGGTTGCCTTTAGAAATGTATCACCATCCTTCGCCCACCCCATGGTGATATTTGAGCTATAAACCTTATTGAGGGGACTCCCACAGCTCTGTATCACCATCCTTTGCCCACCCCATGGTGATATTTGAGCTATAAACCTTATCGAGGGGACTCCCACAGCTCTGTATCACCATCCTTTGCCCACCCCATGGTGATATTTGAGCTATAAACCTTATCGAGGGGGCTCCCACAGCTCTGTATCACCATCCTTCACCCACCCCATGGTGATATTTGAGCTATAAACCTTATCGAGGGGGCTCCCACAGCTCTGTATCACCATCCTTTGCCCACCCCATGGTGATATTTGAGCTATAAACCTTATCGAGGGGACTCCCACAGCTCTAGCTCAGTGAAAACTGACGTCAAACAAGGCTATGTCATTACATCAACCCTCATCTTCGTTTTCCTCACAGCTAGTTAATTATGCAGTGGCATAAAGTGGATTAATTGAAAAACAGGCAGGAATCTATTCGTCCTATGCCTTAAATCTGAAACCAAAATCTCTGCAAGCTCAGTAATGTGTGTGCAGATGACAGTTCTGTGTGCACTCACTCAGAAACTGAGGACCAGATCTTCCCTTCCTCAAAGCACATGAGAAAATGGGCCTTTCATAAACCCCCTGAAAATTAAGACTCTCTTCCAAACAGTTCCCACTCAAAAATATCTTTCTCCATCCTGGATTGATTCCGATCAATGATGATTGAGCACAAACAATTTTCCGTATCTTGAGAGCGTTCTCATGTTGAAAGTGAAACATGCGCTGAAATCAGCATCACCTCTAATGTACCAACTCAGCCTTGAGCCAACTAATGTTAAAAGTCTTTCAGGACCTGGATCTCAGACCCGAGACTATGTTTTACTGGGCAGCAGTGATCCCCATGCTCCTGAATGCTTTGGAGACTACGGCTACCTTCATGAGATTTCACAAATCCGACAGCGAGCAAGTCAGCCTGAAGGAGGGGAGATGATAGCTTGATGGTATTATCACTAGATCATTAATCCAGTGTCAGAAGTCGCATCAGGTTACAGTCCAACAGGTTTATTGGAATCACAATCTTCATCAGGTGATGAAGGAACAACGCTCTAAGAGTTTGTGATTTCAGGTAAACCTGTAACCTGGTGTCATGTGACTTCTGACTTTATTCACCCCAGTCCAACACAGGCATCTCCAGATTGTGTTCTGGAGACCTGGATTTGATTCTCAGCATGACAGACGGTGGAATTTCAATTCAGTAAATAATCTGGAATTAAAAATTTAAGAATGACCATGAAACCACTGTGGTTTGTCAGGAGTCACTCATCTGGTTCACTAATTCCCTTCGGGTAGGCAATTGCTATCCTTATTCTGGATTAGTGGTGCTGGAAGAGCACAGCAGTTCAGGCAGCATCCAAGTAGCTTCAAAATCGACATTTCGGGCAAAAGCCCTTCATCAGGAATAAAGGCAGTGAGCCTGAAGCGTGGAGAGATAAGCTAGAGGAGGGTGGGGGTGGGGAGAGAGTAGCATAGAGTACAATGGGTGAGTGGGGGAGGGGATGAAGGTGATAGGTCAAGGAGGAGAGGGTGGAGTGGATAGGTGGAAAAGAAGATAGGCAGGTAGGACAAGTCCGGACAAGTTATGGGGACAGTTACTGAGCTGGAAGTTTAGAACTAGGGTGAGGTGGGGGAAGGGGAAATGAGGAAACTGTTGAAGTCCACATTGATGTCCTGGGGTTGAAGCGTTCTGAGGCAGAAGATGAGGTGTTCTTCCTCCAGGCGTCTGGTGGTGAGGGAGCAGTGGTGAAGGAGCCCCAGGACCTCCATGTCCTCGGCAGAGTGGGAGGGGGAGTTGAAATGTTGGGCCACGGAGTGTTGTGGTTGATTGGTGCGGGTGTCTCGGAGATGTTCCCTAAAGCGCTCTGCTAGGAGCCGCCCAGTCCCCCCAATGTAGAGGAGACCGCATCGGGAGCAATTGATACAATAAATGATATTAGTGGATGTGCAGGTGAAACTTTAATGGATGTGGAAGGCTCCTTTAGGACCTTGGATAGAGGTGAGGGAGGAGGTGTTTGTGCAGGTTTGACAGTTCCTGCGGTGGCAGGGGAAGGTGCCAGGATTGCAGGGTGGGTTGTTTGGGGGCGTGGACCTGACCAGGTAGTCACGGAGGGAACGGTCTTTGCGGAAGGCGGAAAGGGGTGGGGAGGGAAATATATCCCTGATAGTGGGGTCTGTTTGGAGGTGGCGGAAATGTCGGCGGATGATTTGGTTTATGCGAAGGTTGGTAGGGTGGAAGGTGAGCACCAGGGGCGTTCTGTCCCTGTTACGGTTGGAGGGGTGGGGTCTGAGGGCGGAGGTGCGGGATGTAGACGAGATGCGTTGGAGGCATCTTTAACCACGTGGGAAGGGAATTGCGGTCTCTAAAGAAGGAGGCCATCTGGTGTGTTCTGTGGTGGAACTGGTCCTCCTGGGAGCAGATCCGGCGGAGGCGGAGGAATTGGGAATACGGGATGGCATTTTTGCAAGAGATAGGGTGGGAAGAGGTGTAATCCAGGTAGCTGTAGGAGTCAGTGGGTTTGTTAAAAATGTCAGTGTCAAGTCGGTCGTCACTATCCTTATCTGATCTGGCCAACGGGTAGCATCAGACCAACTGCAGTGTGGTTGACTTGTAAGTGCAAGAAACTTAGAAAATGGGAGTCGGCCATTCAGCCCTTTGAGCCTGTTCTGCCATTCAATATGATCAGGGCTGCCTATTATCCTCAGTAGTCAAGGTTAGAGTGGTGCTGGAAAAGCACAGCAGGTCAGGCAGCATCTGAGGAGCAGGAAAATCGACATTCCAGGCAAAAGCCATCCACATTCCTGATGAAGGGCTTTTGCCCTAAATGTCAATTTTCCTGCTCCTCGGATGCTGCCTGACCTGCTGTGCTTTTCCAGCATCACTCCAATCTTGACTCTGATATCCAGCATCTGCAGTCCTCACTTTCACCTATCATACTCAATACCCTGTTCCTACTTTCTCCCCCATACCCTTTGATACCTTTAGCCCTAAGAGCTATTCCTAATTTCTTCTTGAAAACATTCAATGTTTTGTTTTCAATTGTTTTCTATGATATAGAATTCCACAGGCTCCCCACTCTCTGGGTGAAAAGATTTCTCCTCATCCCAGTCCTACATGGACCACCGTTAGACTGTGAGCCTAGTTCTGGACTCTTCAGTCATTAGGAGCATCCTTCCTTAGTTTACTCTGTCTAGTCCTGTTGGAATTGTATAGATTTCTTTGATCCTAAGCCTCTTATTTCTTCTGAATTCTGCTGCGTATTATCCTAATCTAATCTTTAATCATACATCAAGCCCGCTATCCCAGGAATCAGTCTGGTAAACATTCATCGTACTCCCTCCTTAACCAGAACATCTTACTTCAGGTAAAGGGGAGCAAAGCTGTACAGAAATACAGAGTGGTAATGCCATTGGGCTAGGAATCCATAACCACTGGTTTATATACAGGGAGTAATGGGCTCAATTCCCACTGACGGCAGATGGTGACATTGGAATACAATAAACTCTGACTTAAAAGCTAACCTAATGGTGCCTGTTGATTGTTGTAAAACCCATCTGGGTCAGTAATGTCCTTCAGGGAAGGAAATCTGCTGCCCTTACCTGGTCTGGCCTACATGTGATTCCAAACCCACAGTGATATGCTTGACTCTGACTTGTGCTCCGGACTATTAGGATTGGTAATAAATGGTGATCTCATCAGTGCCCACGTTCCATGCATCAAAAAAAAATTGTAAGTGGAATTAGAAATCTTCCAAAGAGGAAAGAAACAGGAGATTTCTGTACATTGAGGAGTGTATAACGGTATAATGAATAGTGTATCTAATTGACTGTGTAGATCTGACTGATAAAGACATTTGCATCCCTTTCTGGTGCTTTATGTCATCATCTACAACTGCCCACAAGTTTGTTACACCCTTGCAACACATTTCCAGACATCTGGTATGTGAGCAAAAAGAACCCCTTAATGAGTGACACATGTTCTTTTTTAAAAGCACCACAGTACTGATATTATTGTCAGTGACTATCAACAAATGTGGATTTATGGAGCAACAAAGCATACACTTCAATGTTCAATAACAGCTGAGTTTGAACGCAAAAGAATCAGTGACAACAATTTGTGGTTACATAACATTTTATCAACTCTCAGAAAATATCTCAACAGAGTCACTTCGATCTGCAGTGACTGGAGTTATGTGAGTAAATAAAGCAGGCAAAAGTGAGGACTGCAGATGCTGGAGTCAAGAGTGTGGTGCTGGAAAAACACAGCAGGTCAGGCAGCATCCAAGAAGCAGGAGAATCAACCTTTCGGGCAAAAACCCTTCATCAGGAATGATTCTTCATCCTCATTAAGAGCTTTTGCTTGAAACATCACTTTTCCAGCTCCTCGGATGCTGCCTGACCTGCTGTGCTTTTCCAACACCACACTCTCGGAGCAAATAAAGCAGCCAATTTGCACAGAGTACGATCTCATGATTCTCAATAGTTCCATTCACCTTTCACCCCCTATCCTTGCCAAACTACTTTGGCTGCTGGTCTGGCACTGCCTCTGTTTTAAAGTTCTCACTCTTTTGTTCAAATCCTCCCCTTCACCTCATCTTTCCTCATCTCTGTAACTCCAACACCTCGAACACTCCGAGATCACCACATTCTTCCAAATCTGACTTTTTGGGCATCCATACTTTCCACCACTCCACTTAAAAGCCATTTGGACAGGTACATGGATCGGAGGGGTTTATAGGGGTATGGTCCAAACTCTGGTAAATGGGAGTAGTTCAGTTTAGGATACTGGTCAACATGGACAAGTTGGGTCGAAAGGTCTGTTCCCATAGTGTACGATGCTATAACACTGGGGCTGACCACACCTTTCGCTATCAGGCACCTAATCCCTGGAATCCTTTCTCTAAAGCTTTTCAACCAACTGATGTCTTTATTTGGAGTTGTTTCTTAAGATACATATTTTGGACCAGTGTTTGAATCATTAGTTCTTCTTGGCTTAGAGTCAAATTTTGTCCAACAACTCTCTGGCAAAGTACCTTTGGGAGCATACTATAAGATGCTATACAAATGTAAGTTGTTGAGAATGATAAAGTGATGAAAACCAGTGAGTTATATAAAGGTGGTGACAGATCTGGGAAAGATAATTCAGAAACTCATGGCACAGAGTTATCTATTCACCGGAACCTTAGACTATGTTGTACGATCGCTGTCACTTAATGTCCCTTTGTGGACTCAAAAGCAAATGAACCCAGCACCCAGATGTTATCAGAGGTCACAGGATCTGTACCTTACAGGCTATCTGCATTGTAGCAATCTTGGCTTAGGCTATGTCTGGTGATTACTCTATATTGTATCCATTTAGTTTACATGGGAAGAAACACACCAGAGGTCTTTAAGTAAACAGACCTACGTATCTAATCTATGTTATCTTTAGAAAATGCAAAATTATTATTGAAATTGTGATGGCAATTTTTTTTCATTCACCAGGATGAGGGCATCACTGACTAGGCAACATTTATTGCCTATCCCTAGTTGCCCACAGGGCAGTTAAGTGTCATAACACATTGCTGTGGGTCTAGAGTCACATGTAGGCCAGACCAGGTAAGGATGGTCATTTCTTTCCCGAAAAGATATTAGTGAACCAGATGGGTTTTGCCAACATAGTCATCAATTGACTCTTAATTCCAGATATTTATTGAATTCAAACTCCACCATCTGCCATGGTAGGATTTGAACCCAGGTTATTGGGGTATGCCTGGATTGCCAACCCAATGATAACAATGATCACTGCCTAGTGAGTGGACAATGTTGATGTAGCACCTTACAATGGTAAATGTTGACAGAAATCTTGAGCAAACATACTGGCAACAGAAAGCATGGTTTGTGCTTTGTGAAGTGTTGCCACTTTACTTGGGTACAGCAATCTTTCAACTACATTCAAGTGATTCCATGATGGGAACTTGGATATTGCCCATAATTCCAATTCTAGCATTTGTTGACTGAATTTTGATTTTAATTTTATTCTTTTGTAGTCAGTGGGCATCATGCGTTCCTATTTGCCTTGAGAAGGTAGAGGTGAATTACCTTCTTGACCCGCTCCAGTCCACCTGCTGTGGGTTGGCCCACAATTCCCAAAGGGAAGGAATTCCAGGGTTTAGACCCAGTGACAGTGAAGGAATGACAAAATATTTCCAAGTCAGAATGGTGAGTGGTTTGGAGGAGAACATGAAGGGAGTGATGTTCCCTTGTAACTGCTGCCCTTGTCCTTCTAGATGAAAGTGGTTGTGGGTGTGGACTTGATCAATGTTTAACCGAACCACAAAGACTAACAGATACCAAGTTAATTCCCTGTGTATATAATGATATGTGCATCTCAGTCAAGACAGGGTAAGGATGAGAACATTGGTTTTTCCAAACCCCATAGATGGGATTGCAGGCCAATCAGGGAAATGGAGTCTCCAGTTTAATGCCTTAGAAACATATAAAATAGGAACAGGAGTTGATTATTTGTCCCATCTAGCCTATTCTGCCATTCAAAACGATCGTGTCTGATCCTCCTCTACCTCAACACCATTCTCCTGTTTTCTCCCCATACCCCTGAATGCTTTAGTGTCTAGAAATCAATCTGTTTTTTTCTTAAGTATTTCCATTGTATTCATCTACACTAATTTACCCAGTAGAAAATGCCATTGGTCCATCATCTTCTGAGTGAAGAAATGTCCCCTCATCTCTGTTTAAATGGTCTAGCCCATATCCTGAGACCATGATCCCTTGTTCTGGACCTCCTAGGTCCAGCCTTGTCTAACATATTAGCAATTCAATGAGATCGCCTCTGATTCTTCTAAACTCCACGAAATACAGTGTTTTTGTTGAGACACCTTTGCAATCTCCCACAGGGATCTCTTGCCTCAGTAGCAGCCAGCCTCCCCCTTGGGGATATCAAGGATTTAAAGCTAGCTATGATTGGGCCTGTCTTGGAATCTTTAGTAGGACAGCCATTGCAGATCTGGCGAATTAGGAGGCAGCTGCCGGTCCTGTTGCCTAGTTGGACAGATTCAGAATCCTCTTTGATTCCCACATTGTGTTTGAAAACCTGGGGGAAGGTCCAGTCCCTGTTCTCATTTGTGCAGAATGAAATATTCCTCTGAGTTTGTAGCAGACCTTTGTTACTGGGTAAGAGGAGAGAGCCTTAGACTGCCCATATTGTCTCCTATTTAAGCAAACACTTTCTTCAGAGCTTCCTATATTGTGTTGTACCTCAGGACAATAATTCAATTAAAAATTATACCTGCTCAGAATACTTCAAGAGTGGAGCCAGGTTGATTGGTCCTGCTGCTCAAAAAAAATGCCCAAACCAGAGCCAAATGTAATTTTTATTGTGGTTATAAGATCCCACTGGGCTTTGTTGAAGAAGGATTGGGAACTTTTCCTTGAGTCTTAGCCAATTTGATTCAGCCTTCAGCCGACACTTCATTCAGCTCAATGGTGTCTGTGGGATCTCACCGTTTACATTACATTCTGCAAATGTCAGGAAGAAGTAAAGAAAAAGAAGGATTTGAATGTGTATAGCACCTTTTCTCATGGTTTTAAGATCTGCCAACGCAGTTCACAGTCAAGAATAGGCAATGACTGTGTGAAACAGACTGGCTACTCCTCAGCTTGTGACCATTTGATTTTATCTCTTACACGGCAGGAACAAAAAAACAGATCAAGCATCAAGAACTTTGATGTTAAAAATAAACTTGCCTTCAGTAGATCAACAAGCAGAATAAGTAACAAGAACATCCATTGAAGGTTTCACCTTTTAAGTCCAGTTGTTTAAATCAATTTTAATCAATTGGAGGTGATGGTAGTGACATGGGTTCTTTAAAAAAAAAGTGGGTGGCACGGTGGCACAGTGGTTAGCACTGCTGCCTCACAGCGCCAGAGACCCGGGTTCAATTCCCGCCTCAGGCGACTGACTGTGTGGAGTTTGCACGTTCTCCCCGTGTCTGCGTGGGTTTCCTCCGGGTGCTCCGGTTTCCTCCCACAGTCCAAAGATGTGCAGGTTAGGGTGAATTGGCCACGCTAAATTGCCCGTAGTGTTAGGTAAGGGGTAGATGTAGGAGTAGGGGTATGGGTGGGTTGTGCTTTGGCAGGTCGGTGTGGACTTGTTGGGCCGAAGAGCCTGTTTCCACACTGTAATGTAATGTAATCTAATCTAATCAAATGACCCTATAGCTGCTGGCCACGATCGGATACAGACATAGCCGTGTTGGTGGGGCAGTACTCAGAGTGCCAACAAGGACAAAAATTACCACCAGCAGCTCCCCTAAATTCGTGGGAACCCTAACCCTGTCAGTCTGGTCCAATCAGGGAGTCCTGGCTGACAGATATAAACAGGAGTGGGGAGAGGTGGGCGCCGCAGGGATGAAGTGCATTACTTCCCCGTCCAACTCTATTTTGATTTAGTCCCTACCCTCCCCTTCACTGTTTGATCACACAGCATTGCCCTTTGATGTGAAGGGCAGTGCTTGTTACTGGCCACTCGGGTGTTTTCCTATCTTCCTGGTGGTGGAAATTGAATAAAGATTCGAACACCTTGTGTCTCTCACCGTGTCTCACACCTGCACACACACACCATGGGTGCTGAGGGGAAAAAAAGCACTACCACAGTTAGGCGGTAGTGTGGGAGTAATTTAAAAAAAAAATAAATAAACAGGAGTGTCAGGGTTTCTGTTTACTCTGAAAGCTGGCTCTGAGCGAGATAGGTCAGTGTCAAGGACACTCCATGTATAAATAAAGGTGATGGGATCCTGGCATCTGTGGAGTTCTTTCAGAGAATAAGAGAAGACTATTCAGCCCATTAATCCTGCACCACCATTCAATATGATTGTGTCTGGTCCTCTATCTCAATGCCATGATCCAGGTCCTTGACTCCGCTTTATCGCCCATATCCCTAAGAGACAAAACATTTGTCATTCAGAGTATATTCAATGATGGAGACCCTCAAATGCCTACACTTGAGTATTCAATACAATCATAGCTGTTTGAGTTACAGAAATTCTCATCTCAGTCCAAAATGATCAGCACCTTCTCCCAAGACTTCGCTCCTGGGTTCTGGATTTCCCATTCATGAGAAGCAGCTCTTCAATGTCTACATCACAAATGCCCAACAAATTTTTATTTGTTACAATTTGATCATCTCTAGTTCTGTTAAACCGGGGAGAATGTAAACCTAATTTACTCTCAACAGAGGGAATCCTCTCTTCCTCGGGAACAGATTAGTGAACCTTAAACTGTGCCACCTCCAACTCAAATATATCCATTCTTAAAATATTGGAAACCGGCATTGCACCCAGCATTCCACATCTGCTCTCAGTAAAACTCTGTACACACACTCATAGTAACATGAGCTTATACCCAAGAAGGAGAACACAGGAGCAATGTCTCAGGATAATTTATTCCAATCTCCATAAGGTGAGAGGGGAAAGATTTAACATAGACCTAAGGGGCAACTTTTCACACAGAGTGTGGTGCATGTGTATGGAATGTGCTGCCAGATCAAGTATTGGAGGCTGGTACAATTACGTTTAAAAGGCATCTGGATGGGTATATGAATAGGCAAGATTTAAAGGGATATGGGCCAATTACTGGCAAATGGTATTAGATTAATTCAGGATATCTGGTTGGCATGGATGAGTTGGACTGAAGGATCTGTTTCTGTGCTGTACATCTCGATGACTGTACCATTCAATAAAGACCAACATGGAATTTGCTCTAGCTCCATTAAAACTTAATGAGTTCCTCGTTTTAATAACACACAAGTATCCCTGGACAACAATGTTAATGAGTTTTGTGGTATTTAAAAAAATATGGTCCTTTTCTGTTTTTATGACTAAAATAGATAACCTCACACTTCCCCACATTATATTTCATGTTCCAACTTATTGTCCACAGCCCACATTAGCTGACTAGATCTCTTTACAGTCTCCTTGTGTCTCACCTACCTTTGTTTCAGGAGTAAACTACGTTACATTAGTCCCTGACCATTTTCTACCAAAAGATAGGATCCACTTTAAGTAGGAGTAAATTACTGGAGATGCTGGAATCTGTACTGAAAGCAACAAATGTTGGAGATCACAGGGGGTGGGCAGCATCTATGGAGAGAGTGGGAGCTCATCTTTCGAGTAGGAACATGAGCTTGCCTTTTCTCCACGGATGCTGCCTGACCCGTTGCAAGCTCCAGCAGTCTTGCCTTCAGGACCTACTTTAAGATCTGAGTGGAAGATTGAACTTTCACTGCGTGAACCAAGTTATGTTGGGGGTAGAGGGGCAGTTTATTGGTGGGGGTATTGGAAGGTAGGGGTGGAAATGTTTAATGGGGAGTTTTTGTCATGTATTTGATGTAAAGATCTCTAATCAATCCAGAGCTGACATTTTTTTGTTTATTAATATTTCTTACAAATGAATAACACATGTTACACAATATCGCCGGCACTGCTTCAAGTTCTCTGCTTGCAGCCTCACTGAATCACATCACTAATTGATTGTTCAAGTGGTACCACAAGCTCCACTTTTATTAAATAGCTGCTCTATTTTTTAAGAGTTGGCAACACAAAGTTGTTAAATGTTAAGTACTAGTTCAGAGAAAACACTTGAAATGCGAGGCGAGCCAAAACTCTAACTAAAGGGACTTCACTTGTGAAAAATAAAGTGTTGGGTCCGGTTCTGAATAGGATGCAATGGTGCGATTTCTCTTACATGATGTGCCTGAGTGAGATAGCCGCCCCATCACTCACCGCCTAATGTGTTTAAACCAATGTCCCCGGTCATATGTAGCCTTCAAAACTTAGTCTCTCAATATCTCCCTGCCTTCCCAAGGCCCTATATGTCTGAGAGGGTAACACTGTCTTGCCTTTGCTGCAGAAGATTGTGGACACAAGCCCCACTCCAGAAACCAGAGTATCTAATGTGGCCTGTCACTTCCAGTCCAGTCCTGAGGAATTGCTGCACTCTTGCCAGCACTAGTCTTTCAGTTGAGATTTAGATTTACTTACCGTGTGGAAACAGGCCCTTCGGCCCAACAAGTCCACACCGACCCACCGAAGCGCAACCCAGCCATTCCCCTACATTTACCCCTTACCTAACACTACGGGCAATTTAGCATGGCCAATTCACCTGCCCTGCACATCTTTGGACTGTGGGAGGAAACCGGAGCACCCGGAGGAAACCCACGCAGACACGGGGAGAACGTGCAAACTCCACACAGTCAGTCGCCTGAGGTGGGAATTGAACCCGGGTCTCTGGCGCTGTGAGGCAGCAGTGCTAACCACTGTGCCACCGTGCCGCCCACAAACGAAGACACAATTTGCTTGCTCAGGTGGATGTAAAAGAACTTAAGGTACTATTTCAAAGAAGAGCAGGGGAGATTTGCCCAGTGAATATTTATTATAGTATCACACAGTACAGAAGAGACCCTTCGGTCCATCATGTTTGTGCCTCCAGTAATACACTACTGTCTACACTAGTCCCTCTTTCCTCACTATGCCCATAGCCTTAAATGTTACGACACTGCAAGTGTTCATCCAAGCACTTTTCAAATGCTGTCAGGTTACCCACCTCCCATCCTTCACTAAGGAGTGTTGCTGAACAGAGACCTTGGCATGCACGTTCATAGTTCATTGAAAATGGAATCACAGGTAGGAGAGTGAAGAAGGCATTTGGTACGCTTGCCTTTATTGGTCAGTTCACTGAGTATAGGAGTTGGGAGGTCATGTTGCAGCCATACAGGGCATTGGTTGGGCCACCTCTGGAATACTGTGTTCATTTCTGGTCTCCCACCTATTGGAAAGATGCTGTGAAACTTGCAAAGAGTTCAGAAAATATTGATAAAGATGTTGTCAGGTTTGGAGGGTTTGATCTATAGGGAAAGGCTGAATAGCTTGGGGCTGGTTTCCCAGGAGCATCAGAGGCTTAGAGGTGACCTTACAGAGGTTTATAATATCATAAGGTGCATTGACAAGGTCTTTTACCCAGGGTAGGAGTAACTAGAGGGCATAGGTATATAGTAAGAGGGGAAAGATCTAAAAGGGATCTCAGGGGCAACTTTTACACACAGAGGTGGTGCGTGTGTGGAATGAGTTGTCAGAGGGAGTGGTGGAGGCTGGTACAATGACAACATTTAAAAAGTATCTGGATGGGTATATGAATAGGAAGAGGTTAGAGGGATTTAGGCCGGGGCTGGATTAATTTTGAATATCTAGTTGGCATGGACAAGTTGGACAGAAGGGTCTGTTAGATGATTAGATTCCCTACAGTGTGGAAGCAGGCCTTTCAGCCCAACTAGCGCACACTGACCCTCCAAAGAGTAACCCACCCAGACCCATTTCCCTCTGACTAATGTGCCTAACACTATGGGCAATTTAGCATAGCCAATTCATTTGATCTGCACATCTTTAGACTGTGGGAGGAAACCCACACAGACACAGGGAGAATGTATAAATTCCACACAGGCAGTCACCAGAGGCTGGGATTGAACCTGGGACCCTGGTGCTGTGAAGTGGCAGTGCTAGCCACTGAGCCACCATGCCATCTATTTCCAGGCTATACATCTGTATGACTTGAAATATCATTAAAAGAGATCACCTGGTCGTTTCTCATGTTGTAATTTTGGGAGGGGGGTGGTTGTTGTCTGTAAATTGACTGCTTTGTTCCCAATGTAGTGACCGTCACTTTAAAGCAAAAAGGAATCCATTGGTGCTGACATAAAGGATCACACATTTCAGACAGAGATGAGAAGGAATTTTTCTCTTAGAGAGAGTGAATCTATAGAATTCTTTACCACACAGGGCTGTGGAAGTTGGGTTCTTAAGTATATTCAAGGCTGAGATTGACAGATTTTTAATCTGTAAGAGAATCAAGGGTTACAGAGAAAAGGCAGGAAAATAGAGTTGATAATTATCAGACGAGCCATGATCTCATTGAATGGTGGAGCAGACTCAATGGGCTGAATGAACTACTTCAGCTCTTATGTCTTATAGTAACCTTGAGCCATAGCTGACAGCTTTAAACATCTTAACAATGAATTGTGGGCACTTCTTCCATGGACCAATAACCACCCGGAATCACTACTGAAAGTACCATCAATCCAGGTTGTATTTTGGTCAATGTATTTTGATAATGACAGGTTTCCACTAATGTACCCTCTGTGTTCAGTTTTCTCTTTCCTTTTGTGCTTTCAAGAGATGTTGCTGTCACCATGAAGGCCAGTACCCATTCCTAATTGCCCCTGAACTGGACATTGCTGTGATTTCCTCCTCCACAGGAGGACCTTAGTAAATCCAATGGGATTTTCCTAACAATCACTGTTCATTTCAAGTTCATTCCTACTGAGACTTGCTTTCAATTCAGGATTCATTAACCGTATTTAGCTTCCATGGGATTTGAACACGTGCCCCCAGAGCGTTCTGCGTGAATGGCACGATGGCTCAGTTGTTAGCACTGCTGCCTCACAGCACCAGGGACCCAGGTTCAATTCCCGACTCAGGCAGCTGTCTGTGTGAAGTTTGAACATTCTCCTCGTGTCTATGCGGGTTTCCTCCGGGTGCTCCGGTTTCTTCCCACAGTCCAAAGATGGGCAATTCAGGTGAATTGGTCAAGCTAAATTGCCCATAGTGTTGGGTGCATTAGTCAAGGGTAAATGTAGGGGAATGGGTTTGGGTGGGTTGCTCTTTGGAGGGTCGGTGTGGATTTGTTGGGCCGAAGGGCCTGTTTCCACACTGTAGGGAATCTAATTGCTGAACTAGTAACATTACCACTACACCACAGATAATGCCATGAGATTGCTTACCTTCATGTGAACATCCAGATTGGATCGCACTTTAAAGACCCAAAATGAACAAAAGTACCTTGAACGATACAGCACTGGAATCTTGGATTTGATCTTTGCCAGGTTCTGAAGAACCTTGTGACTCAGAAGCAAATATGCTATACGGTGATTAAGGGCTCTAGGACCCTGGAGCAGCTTTGCGATGATGTCATGCGGCTGCTTCTCACTGGGCCCAAACAACAGAGTGTAGGCGGAGTTACAGGAGAAGAAGTAACACAGGTAGCAGTCCAATTTCTAGCTATGTGAATGTTAGAAACACATATAGATAAGCATGTGGAGTAGACCTTTAGATATTAGGCAGTAGGAAGTAGAGTTCAGGGATTAGTCCTTCAATAATATAGCATTTAGATTAGAGTCTGGTAAACATGTTTGGTAGTATTGAGTTTTAATAAGCAGTAGACAGTGTAATAAAGACGTCCTAGCCTGAAGACAGTTCGTGATCTTGCCTTCTCTTTGTCCAGTCTGTCTTGAATCTAACCTCATGAACATGGGCATAAAAGCCACACGATAAAGGAGTATCCACCACCATGGCCAAAAGCCTAGTTCTGAAAAGACCAAACTGACCATTGTCAATATGTTGGAGGTTGTGGCGTTCTTAGTGATACACTCAAGCCATTTACCAGCTGCAGTCCACCTTCTGCCCCAGTACAATGTAACAGCAAAGGAAAATCTGAGATTAATTTAAACTGAGTCTGTGCCAAGACACAATGAAGCAGCTGGGACTTAATTTGCAGGTTTAATAAACTGCGCAGCGATAATTAATTCAGGTTCCACTTAGCTCCTTCTTTGTTACAGTTGTTTCCCCATTCCCTGGATATTGCTTCCCTTGTTATGTAATTAAAAAGCAGGAGTCAATAACCTTTACGGAGTGAGTCAGAGAAGGAACTTTGCAACTTTCCCAGAGAATTACAGACCTATTCCCTTTAAGGTAGCAATGTACACATATAATTGAGCAAATGTGTTTGAATTAGTCAGAATTGCTTCTCTAATATCGTGGACAGAAACTTCTCTCACTTACTTCTGTTGTTGTTCTCATCAGGGTTAACGCAGAATCATAGACATCTACAGTGCAGAAAGAGACCATTTGGCCTATCACATCCATGCCAGTCAAAAATATGCACCTAACTATTCTAGCCCCATTTTCCAGCACTCGGTACGTTGTCATGAATTCCTTGATGTTGAAATGAGAAGAGAGGAGGAGTTTACTCCAAACTGGCTTGTACTTACCCACAACAGGCCTCTACCAAATACCCTCACTCAAGAGGAAAGGAGTCATGTTGACACTTCCAACAACTCAGGGAAATCTTGCAGACAGCAATGTGACAATCGTCAGCCCAGGAAATCTGCTTTGTTGAGGTAAAGCTAGGTATTGTCCAGGGCACTGAGGTAACTCCCTTGCTCAAAATAAGGCCGCTGTATATTTTGGCATCCCGTTTTGAGGGCAGTCCACACTTCATTTTAATGACTCATCCGAAAGGCAGCACTCTCTCAATGCTGCATTGGTGTGTCAGTCTAGAATTGGTCTGCTCAACTCTCTGGAATGGAATTCAAAGTTATACCTTTCTGTCCCAGCCACAGAGTCAAAGCTGCCACATGCTAATGCCACCCTACGGGTCTCAGATGGACCCCACTCATCTAAGTCTCCAGCAATCTTGCAACGCTCCTGGATTCACTCTGTAGCAGTCTGGACAACCTTCCAACTGGGCTATGCTAACCCTGTCCTGCATTGACTCTAGATCAGATCTTCTGTACCACTTACATCCAACAGTTCTGGAGAAGTCATGCCAGACTAGAAACATTAACTCAGTTTCTCTCTCCACTGATGCTGCCAGACCTGCTGGGTTTCTCCAGCATTTTCTGTTTTTGTTTCAGTTCTCTATTAAACTCCCCAAGAAGCCTGTTACTAGGTCAGACATATGTGTGTTGAATACTGACACCGGAGGTGGGGGTTGGGGGGAGGTTTGGGGCAGAGAAAAATAAAGTAAACTGAAAATTTATTGTATTAATTTCATATAGAAAGCCACAAAAACAAGTTTCAAAATTTTTTTTAAAATGTGAAGGAAAAGCAGATAAGAAACATATGCAAAGTAAAGTGAAAATGTCGGTAACTAAGGGATGGAGAGACATGTTTCTCAAGTATAAATAAAGCTTTTGTGAAGTTTGCAGGGGGCACTGGGTTAGTACACAGTGCCTTCACCTCTGGGACCTGAGCTTGAATCCAGCACAGATGGATGGAGGAAAATAATCTCTTTGTTGATATGTGTTGACTTAGGTCCTCTGTGAACTGGATTAAGGACAATCTCAATATTGTACCCAAGGGGTATGAGTCCATAGTACAAGACTGTCTATAATTCACAACTAATTGCCACTAAATTGGCGCGCTCACTCAGTGAGGTCATATGATGGCTGGCGTGAGGAATGGAGATTGTCACATTCATGCCATAGTATGTTGCAGAATAGTTTTGAGCAAGAGCAGAAATAGCTTAACTATATCTAGCCTGGGTTATACCTGAGTTGGACATGTTTCATGTTGCTTCTGGCAAACGATATATTCCATTACCCAGCACGCTGCACAGAAAAATGCACTCCATTTATCCACCTTTGATATTCCTTACTATAACAAAAGTCTGTATATCTTAGTTTTTTAAAAATTTCTGGTTCCATGTTTCCACCTTCATAAATATTTCCTGAATGACCCAATTTTAGTATTAAGGTGTCTGCTCTTGTTCTAGACTTCGTAGCCACAGGCAACTGTCTCTCCATCTACTCTGTTAACTCCTTTACTCATCTCAAACACTTCAATTAAATCATCCCGTAATCTTCCATATACCGATGAATACCATTCTAGTTGATATGACTTTGCTTCCTGATGTCCTAGATATAGTGATTCCTCAATTACAGAATTGAAGATGCCAGCATTGGACTGGAGTGTACAAAGTTAAAAATCACACAACACCAGGTTATAGTCCATCAGGTTTAATTGGAAGCACTAGCTTTCGGAGCGACGCTCCTTCATCAAGTGGTTGTCAACCACCTCATGAAGGAGCAGCACTCCATAAGCTAGTGCTTCCAATTAAACCTGGTGGACTCTAACCTGGTGTTGTGTGATTTTTAACTTCAATTACTGAAGTTTTTGTTTGGGAGCTTCCTGTGCACAATTTGGCTGCTGCATTTCCCACTTTGCAACCGTGACAATTCTTCACATGTATTTCATTTGCTGTAAATTGCTTCAAATGTCCTGTGGTCATGAAAGGGACTAAATAAGTACAACTTTTTCTTCTTTAAATTTGTATCCAAAAACTTTGAATCATGGAATTGTGTTAGTGACGAGTCCAACACTGGGAGCTAAAACGTCCACCAATTGTTTCAGGGGTGATGTTTTTCTCTACTGCACTTTGGGATTCTTTATCAAATTACACTTTGGCTGCAATTTCAAATCAATTTTCTGGTTTAACATCAATTACAGAACAAAACAATTCCCTGCAGTGCCAATTTTGTTCTCTTTTGAACAGTGCCATTCATTAGGACTGGAAGCCAAGAATGATGATGAAGAAGCCTGTTTGGATTATTCACATCCTGTGATTAGGAATTCATAGCTCTGTAAACAATTGTTTTCTTCAAAGGAGCTATAATGAGATATCTTTGAAGTGGTGCACCCCACTTCCATGAAAGTATTTGACAAAGGCTTTACATTCAATAGTTGTCACCTAATCTTCAAGTGTTGGCGACAACATGAGTTGAACCTGACCTCGGATTCAAATTTGACTGAGGGGATGTTTGCAGCAGAGAAGTACTGAAGTGGAGTGGAGAGGTTGCTGAGTGCAGGGCCCCGGGCGTCAGCTATGGGACCTCCTACTTGTTTGCTAATCGCTCCTTGCATTTGAAATCTCTGCAATCTGATCAAATTCACAGCATTTCAGAGGCTGGGTGTTTTGCTTTTACCCGCCCATCCCACCATTTTTTCTTTCACCACCTTCATTGAAAGAAAATCCTTGACTTGCATGCATTGCACCTTATTTTTTTGAAGGGCTATAGAGACTGCTAATTCCTATGACATACACCTCTGGTCTAAGCTTAATCAGTTAAGTTTAACAGTTAATAGTTCCTGTTGCATCTCCATCCAGTCACTGCCCAACCAATCAGCATCCTTTTTCTATGCTATATAAATTGATGTTCCCTCTCTAAGTTTGGTTTCTTGTGTCCCAATCCTGATGAGTGCAAAACAACTAGTTTTTTCTTCCTTACTTAATAAGGGTTGTACTTACATTTGAAGCAATTGAAGAAAGGTTCACACAGCTGATTCCTGGGATGAAGGGATTGTCTTGTGAAGAAAGGTTGAGTAGTTGAAACAAATACACAGAGCACTGGAGAAACTCAGCAGGTCTGGCACCATCTGTGGAGAGAAAAACAAAGTTAACATTTTGAATCCAGTGTGGCTCTGAAGACACCATATCGGGTTTAAAATGTTAACTCTGTTTCTCTTTCCACAGATGCTGCCAGCCTTGCTGAGCTTCTCCAGTAATTTTTGAGTTTGTTTCAGATTTCCAGCATCCGCAGTATTTTATTTCTATTTAAATATTGAACAGCTGGGTCTGTGTTCATTGGAGTTTAGAAACTTACTGAAACATATAAGATTCTAAAGAGGCATGAAAGGATGTTTCCTTTGTGAAAGCATCTGGAACTAGGGAACTAATGGATTTGTGCATGTATTGCACCTTATCTCTTTTGCAAAAAGAGATATAGAGACAGTTAATTCCTCCTGGTCTGAGCTTAATCTGTTAAATTTAACAGTGAACAGTTCCTGTTTCATCTTCATCCAGCCAAGGTCCACCCAATCAGCATTCTTTTCTCATGCTATATAAATTGATGTTCCCTCCTTATATTTGATTTCTTGTGCCCTACTCCTGATGAGTGCAAAACAAACAGCTTCTCCTTTTTAAGTAATGTTTAAGATTTTTTAAAAGTTTATTTGTAGGATGTGAGCATCACTGGCCAGAGCAACATTTATTGTCCATCCCTAATTACCCAGAGGGCAGTTCAGAGTCAACATAGGTCTGGTGTCAAATATCAGCCAAACCAGGTAAACATGACAGTTTCCTTCTCTAAAGGACATTAGTGAACCAGATGGTTATGGCAATGGAGTCATAGCCATTAGAGTCATAGAGTCATAGAGATGTACAGCATGGAAACAGACCCTTCGTTCCAATCCGTCCATATGGGCCAGATATCCCAACCCAATCTAGTCCCACTTGCCAGCATCTGGCCCATGTCCCTCCAACCTCTTCCTATTCATAGACCCAATCCAAATGTCTTTTACATGTTGCAATTGTACCAGCCTCCACCACTTCCTCTGGCAGCTCAGTCCATACACGTACCACCCTCTGCATGAAAAAGTTGCCCCTTAGGTCTCTTTTATATCTTTCCCCTCTCACCCTAAACCAATACCCTCTAGTTCTGGACTCCCCCACCCCAGGGAAAAGACTTTGTCTATTTATCCTATCCAGACCCTTCGTTCCAAATGTTAAATAATTATTGAATTCAAATTCCACTGACTGCCATGATAGATTTTGAACCCAGATCTCCACAACATTAGCTGGGCCTCTGGATTAACAGTCCAGTGATAGTACCTCAAGCGATTTACATCCACACTGACTGTACTGCAAAGCAAATGCTAAACCTTGGGAGTCACAATTTCACAACAATTCTACTCCCACTGAAATCGGGGGGTCACAGAGAATAATGAGTGTTTGGAATTAACTGCCCCAAAAAGCAATGGCATCTGGGTTATTGGAAAGACAGAATAGGACAATTGTTTAGGAAGACTGCAAGAGGGAGACTTACAGCCGTATCAGATTAGACATGGTCTTGTTGACTGGTGAAGCAGGCTTATGGGGCTGAATGGCCTTCTCATGCACCCATCTGTAGTGATTATCTCAAGGTCAGCCAGGTGGACCTCATAGAATGTGGGGCTATTAACCTGGTCCAATCAGGGAGTCCTGGCTGGCAGATAAGAACAGGAGTGGTCGCTGCCGCAGGACATAGTGAGAAGGGCAGCGGTAGATGTCCGGTACGTGGCCACCGCCATCCGACGCCTTAAAACGGCGGTGCTCGGACCCAACGTAGTGCACCAGTTGGAGGGCGCTCAGGTGTGCGGTGGGATCCCGTCCGTGCTCACCCCGGCCCGGATGGAATTTCACATTGGCCCCAAGGTCCCGTACTTTCCGCGGGAGCCTGTGCCCCACAACCTGAGCCGCCTACGGAATTTAAATTTTGTCCCCTTAAAGGATATAAAAAGGAAGGCCCTGTATAGACTGCTACTGCACACCGTTCACCTCTTCTCCCTCATCCACTGTCCGGACACGCTTTGGCGTGCCCATTTGCCACCGGACGGTAGGGATCCCCAGTGGAGGGCTCTCTACGCGGGAGTCCTCCCCCTTTCTCTCGGGGATCTGGGGTGGAGGGTGCTGCACGCAGCAGTCCCCTGCAACCACAGATTGCGGTGGTTCACGGACTCCCAGCCCAACTACTAGTTCTATGGCACTGTGGAGTCCGTGGACCACGTATATATTGGGTGTCGGCGTTTGCACTCCCTTTTTGATTTTCTCAAAAACCTCCTCCTCTGCTTTTGGTTGCACTTCAGTCCCACGCTCCTGATCTTCGGGCACCCGGTACGGAGGAGGGAGGGCAGGTCCGAAGACCTCCTCGTGGGTCTGCTCCTGGGCCTGGCCAAACTGGCCATCAACAGGTCCAGGCAGCGGGCCGTGGAGGGGGTCGTTAGGGCCGACTGCCTGCCCCTCTTCCGGGTTACGTTAGAGCCCGGGTGTCCTTGGAGAAGGAGCACGCGGTGTTCACCAACACCCTGGAGTCGTTCAGGGAGAGGTGGGTGCCGCAGGGAGTGGAGTGCATTATTTCCCCGTCCAACTCTATTTTGATTTAGTCCCTACCCTCCCTTTCACTGTTTGATCACACAGCATTGCCCTTTGATGTGAAGGGCAGTGCTTGTCACTGGCCACTCGGGTGTTTTTCATATCTTCCTGGTGGTGGCAATTGAATAAAGATTCGTGCACTTTGTGTCCTTCACTGTGTTTTACACCTGCACACACACAAAAAAATAATCAGAGCTGTCCCTAACCTTCCCTCCAATGTTTGATCACACAGCATTGCCCTTTGATGAGAAGGGCAGTGCTTGTCACTGGCCACTCGGGTGTTTTCCTATTTTCCTGGTGGTGGAAATTGAATAAAGATTCGTGCACTTTGTGTCTCTCACTGTGTCTCGCACCTGCACACACACTATGGGTGCTGGGGAAAAAAATAAGCACTACCGCAGTTAGGCGGTAGTGTGGGGGTTAAATTTATGAAAAAATAATAAAAAAAGAAAGAAAAAGAAAAAGAACAGGAGTGGTCTACCGCAGTTAGGCTGTAGTGTGTGGGTTAATAAAGAAAAAAGAAAAAGATAAACAGGAGATTAGCATTGCCCTTTTGATGTGAAGGGCAGTGCTTGTCACTGGCCACTCGGGTGTTTCCTATCTTCCTGGTGGTGGAAATTGAATAAAGATTCGTACACCTTGTGTCTCTCACTGTGTCTCACACCTGCACACACACACCATGGGTGCTGGGGAAAAAATAAGCACTACCGCAGTTAGGCGGTAGTGTGGGGGTTAAATTTAAGAAAAAGAAAAAAAAAGAAAAAAGATAAAAATGGACAGGAATGGTAGAGATTCTGCTAATTTTGGGAGCTGGCTGTGAGGAAGCCAGACCAGGGTCAGGTGCTATGCACATGTAAATTAAGAATGACTTGGTGATGGGGTACCTCTGTGGAGTTATTTCACCACCTCTCATGTTATTTTGATCATATATTAACCTTGACCATTATAGAATCATAGAGATTTATATGGCATGGAAACAGACCCTTCGATCCAACCCGTCCATGCCGACCAGATATCCCAATCCAATCTAGTCCCACCTGCCAGCACCTGGCCCATATCCCTCCAAACTCTTCCTATTCATATACCCATCCAAATGCCTCTTAAATGTTGCGATTGTACCAGCCTCCACCACTTCCTCTGGCAGCTCATTCCATACACGTACCACTCTCTGAGTGAAAAAGTTGCCCCTTAGGTTTCTTTTATAACTTTCTCCTCTCACCCTAAACCTGTGCCCTCTAGTTTTGGACTCTCTGACCCCAGGGAAAAGTCTTTGCCTATTTACCCTATCCATGCCCCTCATAATTTTGTAAATGTCTATAAGGTCACCCCTCAGCCTCTGATGCTCCAGGGAAAACAGCCCCAGCCTGTTCAGCCTCTCCCTGTAGCTCAAATCCTCCAACCCTGGCAACATTCTTGTAAATCTTTTCTGAACCCTATCAAGTTTCACAACATCTTTCTGATAGGAAGGAGACTAGAATTGCACGCAATATTCCAACAGTGACCTAACCAATGTCCTGTACAACCGTAATATGACCTCCCAACTCCTGCACACAGTACTCTGACCAATAAAAGAAAGCATACCAAACGCCTTCTTCACTATCCTATCTATTTGCAACTCGACTTTCAAGGAGCTATGAATCTGCACTCCAAGGTCTCTTTGTTCAGCAACACTCCCTAGGACCTTACCATTAAGTGTATAAGTTCTGCTAAGATTTGCTTTCCCAAAATGTAGCACCTCTCATTTATCTGAATTAAACTCCATCTGTCACTTTTCAGCCCATTGGCCCATCTAATCAAGATCCTGTTGTAATCTGAGGTAACCCTCACTGTCCATTACACCTCCAATTTTGGTGTCATCTGCAAACTTTCTAACTGTACCTCTAATGCTCATATCCAAATCATTTATGTAAATGACAAAAAGTAGAGGACCCAGCACTGATCTTTGTGGCACTCCACTGGTTACAGGCCTCCAGCACCACCCTCTGTCTTCTACCTTTGAGCCAGTTCTGTATCCAAATGGCTAGTTCTCCCTGTATTCTGTGAGATCAGAATCAGTTTCCCATGGGGATCCTTGTCGAACGTCTTACTGAAGTCCATATAGGTCACATCTACTGCTCTTCCCTCATCAGTCCTCTTTGTTACTTCCTCAAAAAACTCAATCAAGTTTGTGAGACATGACTTCCATGCACAAAGCCATGTTGACTATCCCGAATCAGTCCTTGCCTTTCCAAATATGTGTACATCCTGTCCCTCAGGATTCCCTCCAACAACTTGCCCACCACCGTTAACACAGAATGAGCAGCCTGAGATTTACCAAATGTGTTGGATCAAGTTGAACGATAAAGGGAGATTTAATAAAGACATTCAGAATTGCAAAGGGATCTGATGGAGGTGATTTGGAGAAAGTGTCAGGAGGTTCAGAGTTTGCATTCAAATCTTCAGACAATCTCCTGCCTGACAGACCAACGTGGTACCTACAGCATGTCTTTTCTTAGACATGGGCTGAATGTCCCACCATGATCCAACAGAAAGGTATTTCTGCTTTAAAAATACCAAACATAGATGTAACTTATTCAAAAAGATTTTAAAACGATTTTTGCTAACAGATTTCTAGATGAGCTAAGAGTATTGCACAGTAAAATAAATGTTTTTCTGTGAAATCTCTCTCATGGGAAATTTTTCACTTTCTGGAGTTCCTAACCCAATGATGTCAAAGGGGGTGACATCATCAACTGGTGCCCATTGGCTGCTTTTAGTCGACGTGAGGACCAATTGCTAAAGGCTGAAACTAATGCAAGGAGGCAGATACTGAAGACGAGCTTTGTATAGCGAATATAAGTCTTGATCTGTGAGATATAGCCACAAAAGGAATGGACAACCATTTTGAACCAAGATGATAATCATAAGCACATTTGAATTAGGAGCAGGAGTAGACTAATCAGCCATTTGAGCCTGGCTCACCAATTAATAAGGTCATGGCTGATTTGATTTTAACCTCAACTCCATATTCCTTCCTACCCCAATAACCTCTCATCCCTTTGCTATTCAAGAAATCATCTATCTCTGCTTTAAAAATATTTGAAGGTTATCCATCCACCCGAGTTTTTTTGTGGAAGAAAGTTCCCAAGTCTCACAACCCTCTGAGAGAGAAAAAAATCCCCTTATCTCTGTCTTAAATGGAAAGCGTTTTATATCTGGACAGCAGACCCTAGTTCTGGATGTTCCCGTCAGAGGAAACATCCTTTCTGCATCCACCTTTTCAGAATCTTGTCCGTTTCAATCGAGTCAGTTCTTTATTTTCTGAACTCCAATGGATACAAGCTGAAGATGTTCCAGAGAAATGTTCTTCACTCAGACGGTTGTGAATCTTTGGAATTCTCTGCCCCAAAGGTTTCTGGATGCTCCAACATTCTGTAGATATGTTAAATCTGAATCTGTGCAATAATTCCTTTGTGAAGAGACCAATAGTTAGCAATTAAATTTTACAGTGGAGCCAAAACTACCTTTAAAATTTAAATAAGGGCAATTATGAGCTTGTGAAAGCAGAACCAGATAAAGTGAATTGGCAAATTAAGTTCAAAGCCAGATCAATAGCATAGCCACAGTAGACATTTAATGGAATATTTAGAAGTACATAGAATAGAAACATTGCAAACAAGTAAGAGTAATTCCAAAAACAATGGACTCTCCACACACAACTAACTAGGAATGTTAAAGATAGTATGAAATTTCAAGAAAAGGCATATCATTGTGCAAAGACAGGTGACTGGTCAGCAGATTGGATAGAATAAGACAATCAATAAAGAATGGCCCAAAAGTGAATAAACATAGGGAACTTTGATTTTGAGAGAAAGAAGATTTATAAAAAGGACAGTATGAATTTTTTTGTAAATATTTAAGGAAGAGAATGAGGAAATGGAAGAGAGAGAGGGGAACTCAGGAAAATCCCAATCACCAGGGAAGTGGAACGGAGTAAATTATTGGAGCTGTGAGCTGACAATGTCCAAGTCCTGCTGGGCATTATCCACGGGTTTTCAAGAAGTGGCCATTGAGATCGTTGATGCATTAGTTATAATTTTCCAAAACCCTCTTAGTTCAGGGAATGTTTTATGAGAGTAGAAGATAGCACATGTAACTCTTTTATTCAAAAATGGAGAATGACAGAAAGCAGGAAACTTGTCGGCCAATTAGCTTAACATCTGGTCATAGGGAAAATGTTAGAAGTTATCATTATTGACATTATAGCAGGGCACTTAGATAAGTTCAAGGTAATCAGGCAGAGTTCAGTGTGGTTTAGTGAAAGGAAAATTATATTTGACCAATCTATTTGAATTATTTGAGGAGATAGAAAATGCTGTGGATGAAGAGGAACTGATGAATGTATTGTAATTTGATTTCCAGTATGCATTTGAAACGGTGTCATATCAAAGGTTATTACATTCAGATGTAATATACTGATGTGGATAGAAGAATGACTGGTTAACAGGAAGCAGAGAGAAGGTGTAAATGGGGCTTTTCAGGTTGACAAGGTATCGTATCTCAGGGGTCAGTGCTGCGACCTCAACTGTTTACATGACAGAACTATGATTATAGTATGTAACTGATTTGGATGAAGGAATGGAAGATATGGTCTGAATGTAAGTTGTAAAATGGACACAAAGACGTTAGACAAAGATATACAACATCAAGAATTGCTAGAAAAACTCAACAGATCTGGTATCAGCTTTGCAGAGAAAGTCGTCCATTTTTCAGATCTTGTGATTCTCCTTCAGAACTTTGATCTCTCTGTAGATGCTGCCAGACCTGCTGAGTTTCTCTAGCAATTTCTGTTTTTGCTTCAGATTTCCAGCATCTGGTTTTATTATACAAAAGACATGGATTGAGTCATACAGTCATAGAGTCATAGAGATGCACATCACGGAAACAGACCTTTCAGTCCAACCCGTCCATGCCGACCAGATATCCCAACACAATCTAGTCCCACCTGCCAGCACTCGGCCCATATCCCTCCAAACCCTACCTATTCATATACCCATCCAAATGCCTCTTAAATGGTACAATTGTACCAGCCTCCTCCACTTTCTCTGGCAGCTCATCCAATACATGCACCACCCTCTGAGTGAAAAAGTTGCCCCTCAGATCTCTTTTATATCTTATCTTTCCCCTCTCACCCTAAACCTATGCCCTCTAGTTCTGGACTCCCTGACCCCAGGGAAAAGACTTTGTCTATTTACCCTATCCATGCCCCTCATGATTTTATAAACCTCTATAAGGTCACCCCTCAGCCTCCGACACTCCAGGGAAAACAGTCCCAGCCTGTTCAGCCTCTCCCTATAACTCAAATCCTCCAACCCTGGCAACATCTTTGTAAATCTTTTCTGAACCCTTTCAAGTTTCACAACATCTTTCCGATAGGAAAGAGACCAGAATTGCACACAATATGCCAACAGTGGCCTAATCAATGTCCTGTACAGCCGCAACATGACCTCCCAACTCCTGCATACAGTACTCTGACCAATAAAGGAAAGCATACCAAACGCCTTCTTCATTATCCTATCTACCTGCGACTCCACTTTCAAGGAGTTATGAACCTGCACTCCAAGGTCTCTTTGTTCAGCAACATTCCCTAGGCCCTTACCATTAAGTGTATAAGTCCTGCTAAGATTTGCTTTCCCAAAATGTAGCACCTTGCATTTATCTGAATTAAACTCCATCTGCCACTCCTCAGCCCATTGGCCCATCTGGTCCAGATCCTGTTGTAATCTGAGGTAACCCTCTTCACTGTCCACTACACCTCCAATTTTGGTGTTATCTGTAAACTTACTAACTATACCTCTTATGCTCACATCCCAACCATTTATATAAATGATGAAAAGTAGAGGACCCAGCACCGATCCTTGTGGCACTCCACCTGGTCACAGGCCTCGTGTCTGAAAAACAACCCTCCACCACCATCCTCTGTCTTCTACCTTTGAGCAAGTTCTGTATCCAAATGGCTAGTTCTTCCTGTATTCCATGAGATCTAACCTTGCTAACCAGTCTCCCATGGGGAACCTTGTTGAATGCCTTACTGAATCCATATAGTTCACATCTACTGCTCTGCCCTCATCAATCCTCTTTGTTCCTTCTTCAAAAACTCAATCAAGTTTTTGACACGTGATTTCCCACACACAAAGCCATGTTGACTATCTCGAATCAGTCCTTGCTTTTCCAAATACATGTACATCCTGTCCCTCAGGATTCCCTCCAGCAACTTGCCCACCACAGAGGTCAGGCTCACCGGTCTATAGTTCCCTGGCTTGTCTTTACCACCCTTCTTAAACAGTGGCACCACGTTAGCCAACCTCCAGTCTTCAGCACCTCACCTGTGACTATCGATGATACAAATATCTCAGCCAGAGGCCCAGCAATCACTTCTCTAGCTTCCCACAGAGTTCTAGGGTACACCTGATCAGGTCCTGGGGATTTATCCACTTTTATGCATTTCAAGACATCCAGCACTTCCCCCTTTGTAATATGGACATTTTTCAAGGTGTCACCATCTATTTCCCTACACTCTATATCTTCCATGTCCTTTTCCACAGTAAATACCGATGCAAAGGCCGCCTTGTTGATCTTTGAGGATCCCTATTCTATCCCTCGTTACCCTTTTGTCCTTAATGTATTTGTAAAAACCCTTTGGTTTCTCCTTATTTCTATATGTCAAAGCTATCTCATGTCCCCTTTTTGCCCTCCTGATTTCCCTTTTAAGTATACTCTTACTGCCTTTATACTGTGCTAAGGATTCACTTGATCTATCCTGTCTATACCTGACATATGCTTCCTTCTTTTTCTTAACCAAGCCCTTTCTTTAGGCATCAGCATTCCCTATATCTACCAGCCTTTCCTTTCACCCCAACAGGAGTATACTTTCTCTGGATTCTCATTGTCTCATTTCTGAAGGCTTCCCATTTTCTAGCTGTTCCTTTACCTGCAAACATCTGTCCCCAATCAGCTTTTGAAAGTTCTTGCCTAATACCTTGAAAATTGGCCTTTCTCCAATTTAGAACTGTAACTGTTAGATCTGGTCTATCCTTTTCTATCACTATTTTAAAACTAATAGAATTATGGTCGCTGGCACCAAAGTGCTCCCTCACTGACACCTCAGTCACCTGCCCTGCCTTATTTCCCAAGAGTAGATCAAGTTTTGCACCTTCTCTAGTAGGTACATCCACATCCTGAATCAGAAACTTTTCTTGTACACACTTAACAAATTCCTCTCCATCTAAACCTTTAACACTATGGCAGTCCCAGTCTATGTTGGGAAAGTTAAAATCCCCTACCATAACCACCCTATTATTCTTACAGATAGCTGAGATCTCCTTATAAAATTGTTTCTGAATTTCCCTCTGTCTATTAGGGGATCTATAATACAATCCCAATAAGGTGATCATCCCTTTCTTACTTCTCAGTTCCACCAAATAACTTACCTGGATGTGTTTCCAGGAATATCCTCCCTCAGCACAGCAATGCTATCCTTCATCAAAAATGCCACTCCCCCTCCTCTCTTGCCTCCCTTTCTATCCTTCCTGTAGCATTTGTATCCTGGAACATTAAGCTGCCAGTCCTGTCCATCCCTGAGTGATGTCTTTGTGGTTGCTATGATATCCCAGTCCTATATTCCTAACCATGCTCTGAGTTCATCTGCCTTCCCTGTTAGGCCCCTTGCTTTGAAATAAAAGCAGTTTAATTTATTAGTCCTACCTTGTCCCTGCCTGCCCTAACTGTTTGACTTTCTTCTGTTCTCAACTGTACCAGATTGTTCTCTTTCCTCACTATCTCCGTGGGTCCCACCTCCCCCCCCTCCCCGCCCCCCCCACCTTACTAGTTTAAATCATCCTGAGCAGCTCTAGCAAATCTCCCTGCCAGTATATTAGTCCCCTTCCAATTAAGGTGCAATCCATCCTTCTTGTACAGGTCACTTCTACACCAAAAGTGATTCCAATGATCCAAAAATGTGAATCCTTCTCCCATACACCAGCTCCTCAGCCATGCATTCAGCTGCTCTATTCTCCTATTCCTGCCCTCACTAGCTCGTAGCACCGGGAGTAATCCAAATATTACCACATTCGAGGACGTCCTTTTTAAATTCCTGCCTAACTCTCTGTAACCTCCCTTCAGAATCTCAACCTTTTCCCTTCCAATGTCGTTGGTTCCAATGTGGACAATGACCTCTTGCACCCTCTCTGAGACATCCTTGATCCTGGCACCAGGGAAGCAACACACCATTCTGCTTTTTCACTGCTGACCACAGAAACTTCTGTCTGTACCTCAGTCTAACGAATCCCCGAACACAATTGATCTCTTGGAACCTGACGCACCCCTCATTGCATTACAGCCAATCTCAATTCCAGAAACTTGGCTGTTCGTGCTACGTTCCCTTGTGAATTGATCACCTCCTACATTTTCGAAAATAGCATGCTTGTTTGAAATGGGGATAGCCACAGAAGACTCCTGCACTACCTACCTACCTCTCTTACCCTTCCTGGAGTTAACCCATCTATGTGACTGTATCTGCGACTTTTCCCCCTTCCTCTAACTGCCATCCATCACATACTGTTGCTGTTGCAAATTCCTTGTTGCCTCTAATTGTCTCTCCAACCAATCCATTCGATCTGATAGGATTCGCAACCAACAGCATTTATTGCAGATATAATCCACAGTAATCCATAAACTCTCCTTAAACTCCCACATCTGACAAGAAGCACATATCACTCTACTGAAGGCCATTTTTGCTCTTTCACAATCTACAGACCCAGAAAATAACACTGTCTTATTCCTGTACAAAACACTGCTCCAGGCTAAAGAAGTAGTTATGGCTTGGTTCAGTGAATAAGCAAAGATGTGATTGATGCAGTATAATGTTGAAAAATGTGAAATTGTTAATTTTGGCTGGAAGAATAGAAAGTAAACATACTATCTAAATGATGAAAGAATGCAGAGCACTGAGATACAAAGGGTGGCCTCTTGCATCAATCACAAATGGCACGTATGCAGGTAGAGCAAGGAATTAGGATAGCTGCTCGTGTATTATTATTTGTCAAGAGGAGAATTGAACGCAAAAGTAGAGACCTTAAGCTTCTGTTATACGCGGCAGTGGTGAGATTGCTGGTGGAATAAATGGAGACAATTGGTCACCTTATTTAAGAGACAAAGCAAATGGATTAGAGCTAGTTCACAGAATGTTTGCTAGACTAATACCTGGTTAGGTTATCTGATGAAAAAGTTCTAGACATGGTCGACTTATATCCATTGGAGTTTAAATGTCTCCCATTTAATCCAGGGACGAAGTAAAATGTTTCCCCTCGGCATGTTATGTGTCTCCAAAACTCTCTTCCAAAAAGGTCAGTGGAGCAGAGTCAATGAATATTTTTAAGGCAGATGGATTCTTGTTAAGCAAGGGGCTGGAAGGTTATCAGGGGTAGGTGGGAATGTGGTTTGAGATTCCAATCAGATTAACCATGATCACATTGAATGGTAGAGCAGGTTTAAGGGTCCTTGCCTGCTCTTGTTCACAATTTATGTGCATGTTTGTGTCCAAACTGAGTTGAATGCTGAGGAATGTGGGCACTGGGGGAACTGAGGTCAAAGATCAGATTCTTATTGAGTGATGGAGCAGATTTAGAATGAATGCTGCCTGCTCTTGGTTGATTAGCTCAATTTACTGGCCAATCAGTTGATGTTACAGTGTGATGCCCTCAGCAAAGGTTGAATTCTGGCATTGGCTGAGATACCATGAAGGCCTCCACCTTCTGAATCCTTGTCTGATATGTGGTGTGATGATGCTGTAGCTTTAAGAAGGTTATTTAATCCTGGTTTCTTTTAAGAGAGAGAGTGAATGAGAGCGGCCGAGCTGGCTAGTTAAGAGCTCTTGAGTAAACAGTTTGGCAGGCCTTGGGGTATATTTAACAGCCTGAATGGGTGTGGGCAGATCCCACAGATTAGGATTTCTAGTTTTGGATTTTTCAGTAACATCAGAAGCTACTGGGGTCTCAATTGAAGTTGGGAGCTTCAGTGAATGATTCCTGACTGCTATTCTTTCTCTGAATTTTCAGTTGATGTTTTTTTTCCTCCTGGATTGGAAAACTGCATGTGAGAATCTGTGTCTAAATTTGCCTTTTTGCCGAGGCATGTGTTTATGGAATGTTATCATGTTGGAACAGTTATTAGTAATAGGCAACGTATCTATCAATCTGTTAAGCTTTCAAATAGCGCCAAGATATTCTAAATTCCTCTTTCTTTGGTTATACGTTAACTATAGCGTTTAAATAAATTGTTTTACTTAACATTGAGTAGTTTGATCAGTTGCATTGCATCAGGAACAGACTCTTTACATCTGCCTTTAAAATAAGATAAAGTTAGGGTCTGGACTACCTTCTTAAAATATTTTGTGAGGATTTCGCCTGGTCCATAACAGTGGTGACATTCAGCCTAAACCATGATCAGTTGTCTCTATAATGAGAGAGTGTGGCTAGGGTGACTTCAGTCATAGGCTTATGTTTTCAGTCTTTGAGTTAGTAACTGTTTTCAGTGTGTCTGAAATGAATAATTAGCTTGTAACAATTTCTGCAACCTTTGTAATTTGTTTTAAATAGCTTTTGAGGCCTAGCTTCAGAATTAAAGTTTTTTTTTGTGCACAACTAATGGATCTTTGTTTCCCCAAGAATTCTTTGCAACCTAGTAAAGAAAATAGTGGGGTCTCAATGTTTCTAACAGGTTTCTGGAACTTGAATTTTTAAGTTCAAGAAAAACGCCCATAGCTTAGGAGACTTTTTATCAATTTTTTTATTATGGGGAGTAAAGTGAGAGAATAGGGATGAGAAACTTATCAGCCATGATTGAATGGCAGAGCAGACTCGATGGGCTGAATGGTCTAATTTCTGCTCCTACATCTTATGGTCTTATGATCTAACTTTTCTTGTTTTATTTTGGGTTTTGAGCAGTAATCTAAAGTCCATGGATGAAGATCACTATTTAGATCAGTTCTCCTGAGAAGGGAATGATGTAGTGAAGCTATATTATCTTGGAGTTAAGAGTTAGTGTTAGTTCCAGATCAGAAGTGTTGGAATAAAACCCTGAAGGGATTACTGAAATCTGCATACGTTTAAGCTCAGATGTATAATAACTCCAGGAAGAAACTATTTGCCATTCCAGCCTACATGTTAAAGTCATATTTAGCCTATCTACATGATAAATTCAGTTACTCTGGTATGAGTACTGTATGAATAGTGTTTTTAGGTACAATACAAGGTATGTTTTCAGATACTTACTGGGGTGGGTTTTGTGTACTATACAAAAGCTGTTGTTTATCTTGTCGATGTATAAATGGGTATTTTGAAATTAATGAGGTTATACTTTTACTGTGTATTTAAAAGTCTTTGAATTTGTGTTATAAGTGCATAGTTTGGTTTATTCAATCTTATCTTATGTTAATAACTTTGTTGTTATTATAGCAAAATCTGCAGATTGCATACTTATGTTAAAATCAAAACAAATCAAAATATGACTGAGCAAGCCAGGTTTCTATCTGGGATCTTGTTTGTCCAGTACTAACATCAGTTGGATTCATAATAATAGAAAAACATTGAGAAGAATAAGAAAATTCTTTCTTTTAAAGAAGCATGATGGACAGCAATGAAGGTGAACAATGGTCATGCAGAGTGAATACTTCCCCATTCAAATACACAATCAATTTGCTGCTATCATCAAACACACAACCATAGAATTGTCATACATCACAGAACACAGGTCTTTCCCACCCAAATGGCTTATGGCTCAATTTATGCTCCACATCTTTTTTAACCTTCCACTTGTTTCTCTTTTATGTACATATTTAATTCCTCTTAAGTCATATGTTAGACACATAATAATTGTGCACTCCCCTCACCTGCAAGAGCAACACCTCCACTGTCATTTATTAATGCCAAGCCCCATATTAGCCATCCTTGTGAGTAATGGTGCAGAGGCTCTGTTTGTCTCAGATGTATCAGACATTGTTTTATGTCACACGGTCAGTGTGTAAGTGTACTTTTAAGAGACATACTAACAATATCACCCTGGTATCACAGCATGGGATATGAGGGTGTATAAAGATCTCATTTTTCATTGATGACTCAGTGGTTAGCTCCACTACGTCAGGGGCACGGATTTGATTCCACCCTCAGGGAACTGTCTGTGCAGAGTTTGTACATTCTCCCTGTGTCCTCCGGGTGCTCCAGTTTCCTCCCATAATCCAAAGATGTGCAGGTTTGGTTGATTAGCCATGGGAAATGCTGGTCTATAGTGTAGGGAGATGGGTCTGGATGTTGGTGTATGTTCAATCAGCCAAATGGCCTGCTTCCATACTGTAGGGATTCTATGATCTTACCCCAGGTGCACACAAAACATGACATATCACTGGAAACATGCTGCTGTTCTTAATCACATAGCTCATGTCAACACATTGATTTTTAAAAATTTCCCTATTGTTGGTTGAGAACTGAAATAAGAAAATAACCATTTTTAATTCAAATATTGCTGCATGTTTTGAAAGCAAGGAACATGACCCTCATTGTAAAGATTCACACAGTTCTTGGTTCAAGCAGTAGTTGGACTGTAGTTTGCAGTTGAGCTGGAGTCGAAGGATTATAAACAAACTGAGCTTGGCAACAAGGAGATGATTGGTCTATGGAGTGATGACCAGTTGTTGATAAAAGGACTTCTGCCTGCCAACATCGATGTGATTGGTTTTCAGGTCACTGAACAATCTGGGGCTGTGAACAAGATAGAGAGAAGGCATGAGGCCCTCAACAGTTCAAGACTTTTTTCTATTCTCTGCAGGAAAAGCTACTTCAGGTTTGAAGAAGACCTGTTAATTTTATCTTCAGTGGGTGCTGTAAGTCATGACTGTTAACTGGATACGTTTGAGATATTTTTCAAATGAACCAGCCACCCTGTGCCTCCTGCATATCGGTAAAAGCCTCTAATAAAGGAAAACTGAAGTGTTGTCCTGATCAACACAAGAACCATCTCAGCAAACCTGTCACCAGAGACCATGGGACTGCTTTCCCAGTTTTTCTTCCATCCACAGCACCCTTGTTTATTTTCCTGTCTACCTAAGGGGGAGTTTATAAGGGGATTAAGTTTTAATTAGTAGAGAGTTAAATGTCAATGGTTCTTAATTGTTTGCCTGTTGCTAGACTCTAATTATTTGTTAGAAATAATAATATTTGTTAAATACAAAATTCGAGTCACAGAGATGTACAGCCCGGAAACAGACCCTTTGGTCCAACCCGTCCATGCCGACCAGATATCCCAACCCAATCTAGTCCCACCTGCCAGCACCCGGCCCATATCCCTCCAAACCCTTCCTATTCTTATACCCATCCAAATGCCTCTTAAATGTTGCAAATGTACCAGCCTCCACCACATCCTCTGGCAGCTCGTTCCATACTCGTGGTAAAAACAATGACTGCAGATGCTGGAAACCAGATTCTGGATTAGTGGCACTGGAAGAGCACAGCAGTTCAGGCAGCATCCAAGGAGCAGCGAAATCAACGTTTCGGGCAAAAGCCCTTCATCAGGAATAAAGGCAGTGAGTACCAACCTCTGCATGAAAATGTTGCCCCTTAGGTCTCTTCTATATCTTTCCCCTCTCACCCTAAACCTATGCCCTCTAGTTTTAGACTCCCCCACTCCAGGGAAAAAGATTTTGTCTATAAGCTATCCATGCCCCTCATGATCTTATAAACCTCAATAAGGTCTATGCATTTTGTTAACATAGATCTGAAAATCAGGCAAATGGAAAATCCGTGGATACTTTTTAAAAATCCTTAATCTTTTGATTATGACTCCAGGAATAGCAGAGCTTCATTTCCTGAGTGCTAGCTCACTGAGGTGTGAAACTCAATGTTAGCCCATTCTTGCACAATGATCAGTTGTAATAAATTTCTGTTGGATTTCTCAATACCACAATGTCCACACCTAGTTTCGAATGTTACAGGACACAATATAAGCTATGCTGCATCAAGTCAAACACCCTGTTGGAAGCAGCATCACACCAAGAGAATCCAGTAGAGAGAATTTCAGTACCTGCTTCATGTTAATGCGCCATGTATTCTGCCAAAGCAGCAGTAGGCACAGAGACAAATCTTTACTTCAATTTATTATTTTTACGCCTTGCTGTATGAGCTGCAAAGACATCCGCCAGCTCTGAAGGTGAAGTAGAAAGACAAGTCTTTCCACGTTTTTAATTAATTGTCCCTTAGATTTAGTCATCAAGTCATAGAGCTATACAGCATGGAACCAGACCATTCACTCTAACTCGTCCATGCCAACCAGATATCCTAAATTAATACAGTCCCATTTGCTAGCACTTGGCCCATATCCCTCTAAACCCTCCCTGTTCATTTACCCATCCAGATATCTTTTAAATGTTATAATTGTACCAGCCTCCACCACTTCCTCTGGCAGCTCATTCCATGCACGCGCCACCCACTGTGTGAAAAAGATGCCCCTCAGGTCCCTTTTAAATCTTTTCCCTCTCACCTTAAACCTATGTCCTTTAGTTTTGGATCCCCCACCCCAGGAAAAAGACCTTGGCTATTCGTCTTCTCCATGCCCCTCATGTTTTTATAAACCTCTCTCTAAGGTCATCCTCAGTCTCCGATGCTTCAGGGAAACAGCTGCAGCCTATTCAGTCTCTCCCCAAAGCTCAAATTCTCCAACCTCAGCAATGTCATTGTAAATCGTTTCTGAACCTTTTAAAGTTTAACAACATCCTTTCTACAAGAGGGAGACCAGAACTGAACGTAATATTCCAAAAATTGCCTAACCAATGCCCTGTACAGCTGTAACATGACCTCCCAACTCCTATATTCAATATGATGGCTGTTGGTGGTGTTGAGATAATGGTATTATACTAGCAATCTGGAGCTCAGGCTAATATTGTGGGGGTGTGGGTTCAAATCTCATGAGAGTAGTGAATAAATCTGGAGTATAAAGTTAATGGGGACTATGGTGACTTTTATTTCCAATTATAAAAATCACTTATGCTCTTTCAGGAAGAGGAACCGCCTACATTAACCTGTGAGGCCAAACCAATACCAACATGATTGACTCTTAACAATCTCTAATTATCACATCAAACCCATCAGTTCAAGGGAAATTAGGGATTGTCGACAACTGTGATGCCCAAAGCCCACCAATGAATATCTACAACAAAATAAAATAACTTTAATCAACCTGTACAGAGATGTTGTGGCACACACTTTGGGGCAGATGGGTCCTGAGTCAAGGCCTTGTGGATCAGAGGTAGCAACACTGCCACTGCATCACAGAGCCGTGAGATTAATTGCACATTGCACAGAACCTACATGTCAGCTATGATTTAAGTAGCCCTCTCAACCCTGCTCCTTGTCATTGACATCACCTCAAACTCCAAAATCTTCACCTAGGGCACTCAGACTAGAAGCTGTCCTTATCTCCTCCAATCCAGATTCTGATAAGAAAGAACAGTCAGCGAAGGAAAATAGTCTTGGGTGTCTAGACCATCTTCTACCATCTCAGATTGTTGTTCCCTAGACTTTAAATGTTTTTAGATAAAACCCTGGCACACAATTTCTAGTTAAGAATTTAATTTCATCTAAACACACACTGTAAAATTCTTCAACCTTCTGGCCGACGATATTTTATATAGATTTTGATCAAATTAACTAGCTAGTTCACAATGCCTAGGCAAAAGTGAGGGCTGCAGATGCTGGAGATCAGAGTCTAGATTAGAGTGGTGCTGGAAAAGCACAGCAAGTCAGGCAGCATCCGAGGAGACGGAGAACCGATGTTTCGGGCAGAAGCCCTTGTTGCCTTTAACATCCAGGTATTTACTATCTCATTAACACAAATCCATAAAAACAAATAGGACTCTCTGCCTGACAATATTGTGGGGTAACTACTCCCCAGAAACTGCAACAGCTCAAGAAAGCAACTCACCACCACCTCCTCCAGGGCAATTAGGGATAGGCATTAAATGCTGGCCCGTCAGTAATGCCCATAGAGATGAAGAGTCAGCTAGACCCGAAACGTTAGCTTGCTCTCTCTCTATGCATGCCGTCTGACCCGTTGTGATCTTCAGCATTTGTCGTTTTCAATTATGCCCAAATTCCATAAACGAATAACAAAATTGTAACTGGCACAAAAATAGCTCTCTCAGAGAAAATCTGACACGGAGAAGATCAGTTACTTATTACGATGTTTGAAACAACATCACAGAATCTGGTATAGCCACCCGAGAGGCAGACTGGACCTTGGACTTTAATGTCACATCTGAAAGATGGTGGCTGCGCTCTGTCATGTTGGCACCAGGAATGTCAGTCTAGAGTTTCGGATCAAGGTCCTGAAATAGCTCTACGAGCCCACCACACACTGACTGCGAGTTGGAAATGCTGGAGTTGTAACATCTGTCACAAAGCTCAAGATAACACAAGATGGAGAGCTGTTGTAATGGAAATCTTGCATTAAATGTAGTTTTGCTCAGATTCCAAAGGGATCCTGTGTCTCTGAGCCCCTGACATCATCCCCGTAGTATTTTTTGACAGCTCAAAACAGTCAGTGTTCTGATTACATCCCAAGGGTAGCTGCACTGTACAAATTGATTCCTGCCTCCCAGATGATGCCTTGGTTTTGCCCACGGTTTGTTCTAAAGATTTTTTTTCATAACAGACTGTCTCTGACACTTTGCAACAGCAAGTAGATCATTCCAATCTGCGGTCTTTACACTTAGGAGGTAGTAGTTTTGACTCCCTGTCCTCTGTGGTTAATGAAATGTTGGCATATTTGAACATATGGTTTTTTTGAAAACATGATATATTTCCCCTGTTCTTAGAATGGTGACAGCACAGAAGGAGGCCATTCAACCCATTGTAAACCTGTACATTCTTCTTTCCTAGGTAATAATCCAACTCCTTCACTGCAGCAGAGAGGGTACACAGGAGATCCAAGATTCGAATGCTGATTGAGTAAATAAAGAGAAACTATTTTCATGACTGGAGGGTCAATAGCCAGAGTTGAAGTAATCGGCAAAAGAAAAGGTATGAAAAAAGAGACGATTTCACACAAAGTTGTTACAATTTGGGAACCACTAAAAGGGAGATGGGAACAGATTGAATTGTAACTTTTAAAAGAGCTTTGAATGCATATTTGAAAGGGAGAGCTTTGATAGGTCATGGGGTAAGAGCTAAGGGGTTGGAATCTATCTGGTAGCTGTTTCAAAGAGCCAGTACAGGCAGAATGAGCTGAATGGTTTCTACCTGGGTTATATGATCAAGCCATTTCAGCAAATATGTTGCTATTCCTCTTTTGCTTGTGCTTTATTGAGTTTTGCTCTAGATCCTCAATTATTCACCCTGCTTAGTGTCCATTATGAACCCTTTTGTCCAACTCCTGCTCCATTTCCCATCCTATATTTGTTCATCTCTTTATCTACAATCAGTCATAGAGTCATCCAGCACAGGAACAGGCCCTTAGGTCCAACTACTCCATGTCGACCATATTCCCAAACTAACCTAGTTCCACTTGCCTGCATTTGGCCCATATCCTTATATTTCCTATTCATGTACTTTTCCAAATACCTTTCAAATGTTGTAACTGTACCTACATCTACCACTTCTTTGGAAGTTTATTCTACACACCAACCACACTCTGTAAAAATGTTTCCCCTCACGATATTGTGGACAGTGAGGAAGCTTTTCAGAAATTGCAGCAGGATCTTGATTAGCTAGGAAAGTGGGCCGAGAAATGGGAAATAGAATTTAATATAGAATAGGTGTGAGGTCTTCCATTTTGGAAAGTCAAACTAAGGTAGGAGTTTCATGGTGAATGGTAAGACCTTAGGAGTTTAGTGGAACAGAGGGACCTTGGAGTTTGGACTCAGTTCTCTGAAAGTGGAGTCACAGGTAGACAGGGCAGAGAAGAAGGCTTATGGCACATTGGCCTCCATCAGTCAGGGCACTGAGTATAGAAGTTGGGAAGTTATGTTGCAGTTGTTCAGGTCATCAGTGAGGCCACACCTGGAGTATTGTGTTTAGTTTTGGTCACCTTGCTATAGGAAGGATGTCATTAAACTGGAAACAGTGCAGAAATTTACAAGGATGTTGCCAGGACCCAAGGGTCTAAGTTATAGGGAGAGGTTGGACAATTTAGGACTTTTTCTTTAGAGCGTAGGAGATGGAGGAGAGAGCTTATCAAGGTGTATAAGATCATGAGAAGCATGGATAAGGTGAATATACTCGGTCTTTTCCCAGGGTTGTGGAATTGAGGACTAGAGGGCATCAGTTTCAGGTTAGAGGGGAAAGAATAAAAGGGGACCTGAGGGGAAATGTTTTTACACAGAGGGTGGGATGCATATGGAATGAGCTGCCAGTGGAAGTGGTTGAGGCAGGTACATTAACAACAGTTAAAAGACATTTGGACAATTACCTGAATAGGAAAGGATTAGAAGGATACGGGCCAGTGCAGGGAAATGGTGTTAGTGTGGATGGACATTTCAGCTGGCATGGACAAATTTGGGCCAAAGGGCCTGTCTCTGTGCTGGAGGACTCTGTGACTCTATGCCCTTTTTAAAAAATTTCTCCTCTCACCTTAAAAATATGACTCCTAGTTTTGAACTCCCCCACGTTAGGGAAAAGACCATTGCTATTTACCTTTTCTATGCCCCTAATGATTTTAAAATCTCTGTAAGGTCACCCCGAACCTCTGATGTTCCAGTGCAAAAACCCCAGTCTATTCAGCCTTTCTTTATAACTCAAGCCTTCCATTCCCAATAATCCCCTGGTAAATCTTTCTGAATCCTCTCCAATTAAGTAATCCTTTCTATAACAGGGAGACCAGAACTGTACACAATACTCCAGAAGAGGCCTCACCAACGCCGTGTACAACTCCAACATGACGTCTCAACTCCTACACTCATAGCTCTGAGCAATGAAGATAAGTGTCTCAACACCTTCCTAACCACTCTGTCTACAGTCTCATCCAAATCATTTATATAAATGACAAACAAAAGTGGATTGAGCACTGATCCCTGTGGAACACCACTGGTCACAAGCCTCCAGTCCAAAAAACAACCGTCCACCATCACCCTCTGTCTCTTATCGTCAAGCCAATTTTGTATCCAATTGGCAAGCTCACCCTGAATCCCATGTGATCTAACTTTATTAATTAGTCTACCATGCGGAACCTTGTCAAAGGCTTTTCTAAAGTCCATGCAGACAATGTCTACCACACTACCTGTATCAATATTTTTGGCTACTTCCTCAAAAAAGTCAATTAAGTTTGTGAGAGACGATTTCCCTCACACAAATATGCTGACTATCCCTAATCAATCCTTGTCTTTCCAAATACATGTAAATCCTGTCTTTCAGAACCCTGATCCAACAACTTACCTACCACCGACGTCAGACTGACAGATCTATATTTCCCAGGCTTCTCCTTACATCCTTTCTTAACTAAAGGCACAAGATTAGCCACGCTCCAGTCCTCCAACACCTCACCGGTGGTTATAGATGATAAACCTTTTTTTGTGGTTTTTTTTCCCCTCACCTCCAAAAAGTCCTGGGATACACTTCATCAGGTCCTGGAGATCTATCCAATTATATGATTTCTAAGACCTCTGACACTTCCTCCTCTGTAATATAAGCTGTTTTCAAAGCATCAATGTTTATTTCCCCAAGTTCTCTAGCCTTCAGACCCCAAAGGTTAGTTGGTCAGTAAGGATGATCTTTTTCATTGGGTTGTCTGTTGGGATGATATCTTTCGTTGGATGACCAGTGAAGATGGTCCACATCATTGAGTGGTCAATGAGCTGTGTAAGTACCCATACAGTTTGCTGAGACCAGAATCATTTACACTTGTGTGGAATCATGGAACAGGAGCTGGTAGCTAACCAATCGGGGGGAAAGGTCAGGACCGGTGCTGAGGGCAATGCTTCAGTCTTAAAGAGGAGGGTCGAGATGATTTCATGATTTACATGTTCAGGACCTGCAGAAATCAACAAACATTCATTCATTTTGAATCCAAACAGTGGAGAAATATCATTTCTATCTCAACAGGCCTGGTGAAGAAGATTGCTAGAAGAAAAATGTTGCATCTTGCAGCTAAGAAGCCTTTAAAATCAGCTGCTGACACCTCTACCCCATGCTAGATTGACATTTCCCTAGAATTAGGCTTTGTAGGCCTCAATGAGCCTCATTTGCATGGCATGGTGGCTCAGTGGTTAGCACTGCTGCCTCACAGCACCAGGGACCCAGGTTCGATTTCACCAGCAGGTGACTATCTGTGAGGAGTTTGCACATTCTCCCCAAGTCTGCGTGGGTTTCCTTCCACAGTCCAAAGATGTGCAGGTTGGATGGATCGGACATGCTAAATTCCCCAATAGTGTCCAGGAATGTGCAAATTAGGTGGGTTAGCCATGGTGAAAATCCCATGCCAGGACAGTGCAGGTTTTGGATGGGATGCTGTTCGCATGGTCAGTACAGACCTGACTGGCCAAATGGTCTCTTTCTGCACTGTAGGGTTGTACGATTCAAAATACACTATTTACATGTCACAATGATCTCTGAAGTTGAGTTTGGGGAAAATATGGCCAGCCTCCCACCTAGTTTTATCCGTTTCTCCTGCGTGAATTATTTTTTCAATGGGACACTTTTCAAATGTTGGATTGGTGTCAGAGTAAAACATGCTTGAGTTGACATAGGCCTCCCTTCACTCTGACCCAATGATCTACCTTAACTGGACAGCTGACAATAAGCTTAAGTTGGACATTTCCGTTGAGATCATTCGTTCAATGTAGCAGTGACCTGATTAAGATACTATGATATATTGTGGTAGCAGCCCCCAGCAGATTGTAGTTGGGATAGAGTGCTCCTTTCTTTACTAAGGCCTTTCTTATTAAAGGTGGTGAAGGATAACTCAGTACTGAGTCTGAACAAGAAGGGGAACTTGGTGTATACCACAAGACATAGTTTATGGTGTAATGATACAACAGCTACAGGTTACATTACCGTAGAGGTATAATTACAAAGACCATCAGGAACCGGAGATGCCCTGCCTCTCAACCGAAGATTGTGTGACATCATCAAATTGGAACCTCTTACAGTCTCCAACGTTAACTCATTCTGAACAATTATCCTGTACAACAATGTACACCATTGAGTCAATTTCTTACTGTGGGCACATGCTGAGTCAAGAATTGGCTTTGTTTTATAATGGAGGCTCATGCTCAAACAAAATTGTCTTTGTTATTTTCACGATTTGTGCATTGATAGCTTTTATTGTCCAACAATAGTTGCCATTTTGAGGGCGATGGTAAACTGCCTTCTCGAGCAGGTGCAGTCCATGTGGTGTAGGTTCGATCACAGCATTCAAAGTGAGGGATTCTGGGATTTCAATCCAATGGTAGTAAGGGAATAACCACCATAACCAGTGATCTGAAGGGAACTGAGAGTTAATTCCTTTCATTCAGTTTCCTTCATCCTTAAGGTGGTAGAGATCATGTGTTTGAGAGAAGTTGCTAAAAAACCCTTACTGACTTCCTACAGTTGATACATCACTGATGGCCATGCCTTCTGAGACTTTGTGCTCTAGAACTTCATCCCAAAATCTCTGCCTCTCAATCTCTCTCTCTCTCTCCCCCCGACTTTAAGTCATTGCTTTAATGCGACCTTTATAGGAAAGCTTTTGATCACCTGTCCTAGCATTAACTTGTGTAACTGATTTTGTATGATAACCATCTTGTAAAGTGCTTTGGGATTAAGGATGCTACATAAATACAAGTTGTTATTTGTGTTGCTGTTAACATAACAAAATGCATTCAGAAAACTGCCTTGGATTGAAGCACTCTCGCTAAAGTGAAAATGCAGTAATGTTAACAAATAATACCATTCAGACCCTCAATTTTAAATGTAATATTCATGGGAGCATTATACACAGGAGCATCGCCAATCATAATTACATTCAGTAATGTTTTTAATTAAATTTAGATTTATGAAGGACTAGCTAATACTGCGCTACTCACAACTTCAAGACATCTAAAGAATTTTCCAACCAATTAAGGAATTCTGAGGTGCAGTCAGTCCTTAGAGGGAGTGCAATAGGCTAGATTTTACCAACATCAATGAGATAAATGACCAGATAATCGATCGTACTAAAGGATGCAATAAAGCACTAGAAATACTCAGCAGGTCTGAGTGCATTTGTGGAGAGGAAAAAAGAGTTAATGCTCCAAGTGCAAAGAACTCGTCTTCAGAACGGCAAAGGGAGGGAGACAAGTGATGAGTTTTCTACAGTTGGAAAAAACTGGGGAGGAGCTTGTCCAATGGAAGGAGAGGTCAGGGGAAGGTTGGAGACTGAAGGAGATGATAGGGGAATATTAGAGAGTGAGGGAGATGTCAGGGGAAGGTCAGAGAGTGAGGGAGATATCAGGGGAAGGTCAGAGAGTGAAGGAGATGTCAAGGGAAGTTTAGAGAGTGAAGGAGATGTCGGGGAAGATTAGAGAGTGTGGGAGATGTCAGGGAAAGAAAGAGAGTGAGGGAGATGTCAGGGGAAGGTTAGAGAGTGAAGGAGAAGGTTAGAGAGTGAGGGAGATGTCAGGGGAAGATTAGAGAGTGAGGGAGATGTCAGGGGAAGGTTAGAGAATGAGGGAGATGTGAGGGGAAGGTTAGAGAGTGAGGGAGATGTCAGGGGAAGGTTAGAGAGTGAAGGGGACGGTTAGAGAGTGAGAGAGATGTCAGGGGAAGGTTAGAGAGTGAGAGAGATGTCAGCGGAAGGTTAGAGAGTGAAAGGGATGTCAGGGGAAGGTTAGAGAGTGAGGGAGATGTCAGGGGAAGGTTAGAGAGTGAGGGAGATGTGAGGGGAAGGTTAGAGAGTGAGGGAGATGTCAGGGGAAGGTTAGGGAGTGAAGGACATGTTGGGGAAAGGTTAGAGAGTGTGGGAGTTATCAGGGGAAGCTTAGAGATTGAGGGAGATGTCAAGGCAAGGTTAGAGAGTGAATGGGATGTCAGGGGAAGTTTAGAGAGTGATGGAGATGTCAAGGGAAGGTTAGAGAGTGAAGAAGATGTGAGGGAAAGGTTAGAGAGTGAGGGAGATGTCATGGAAATGTTAGAGAATGAGGGAGATGTCAGGGGAAGGTTAGAGACAGAGAGAGATTTCAGGGGAAGGTTCGAGAGTGTGGGGGGTGACAGGGGAAGGTTAGAGACTGTGGGAGATGTCGGGCAAGGTTAGAGAGTGAGGGAAATGTCAGGGGAAGGTTAGAGAGTGAAGAGGATGTCAGGGGAAGGTTCGAAAGTGAGAGAGATGTCGGGGAAGATTAGAGAGTGAGGGGGATGTCAAGGAAACGTTAGAGAGTGAGGGAGATGTCAAGGGAAGGTTAGAGCGTGAGGGAGATGTCAGGGGAATGTAAGAGAGTGAGGGACATGTCAGGGGAAGGGTAGAGTGTGGGAGGTGTCAGGGGAAGGTTAGATAGTGAAGGAGATGTCAGGGGAAGGTTAGAGAATGAGGGAGATGTCAGGGGAAGGTTACAGTGTGGGAGGTGTCAGGGGAAGGTTAGATAGTGAAGGAGATGTCAGGGGAAGGTTAGAGATTGAGGGAGATGTCAGGGGAAGGTTCGAGAGTGTAGGAGATGTCAGGGGAACGTTTGAGAGTGAAAGAGTTGTCAGGGGAAGATTAGAGGGTGAGGAACATGTCCGGGGAATGTGAGAGAGTGAGGGAGTTGTCAGGGCAAAGTTAGAGAGAGAAGGAGATGTCAGGGGAAGATTAGAGAATGAGGGAGATGTCAGGGAAAGGTTAGAGAGTGAGGGAGATGTCAAGGGAAGGTTAGAGAGAGAGAGCGATGTCAGCGGAAGGTTTAGAGAGTGTGGGAGATGTCAGATGAAGGTTAGAGAATGAAAGAGATGTCAGGAGAAGGTTAGAGAATGAAAGAGATACCAGGGGAAGGTTGGAGAGTGAAGAGGATGCCAGGGGAAGGTTAGAGAGAGAGAGAGAGAGATATCATGGGAAGGTTAGAGAGTGAAGCAGATGTCAGGGGAAAGTTAGTGAAGAAGATGTCAGGGGAAGCTAGAGAGTGAATGGGATATCAGGGGAAGGTTAAAGAGTGAATGGGATATCAGGGGAAAGTTAGAGAGTGAAGGAGATGTCAGACGAAGTTTAGAGAGTGAAGGAGATGTCAGGGGAAGATTAGAGGGTGAGGGACATGTCAGGGGAACGTTAGAGAGTGAGGGAGTTGTCAGGACAAAGTTAGAGAGAGAAGGAGATATCAGGAGAAGGTTAGAGAGTGACGGAGATGTCGGGGAAAGGTAGAGAGTGAGGGAGATGTCAGGGGAAGGTTAGAGAGTGAGGGAGATGTCAGAGAAAGGTTATAGAGTGAGGGACCTGCCAGGGGAAGGTTAGAGAGTGAGGGAAATGTCGAGGAAGTTAGAGAGTGAAGGAAATGTCAGTGCAAGTTTGGGGAGTAAAGGAGTTGTCAGGGGAAGATAAGAGATTGAGGGACATGTCAGCGGAAGGTTAGAGAGTGAGAGATATATCAAGGGAAGTTTAGAGAGTGAAGCAGATGTCAGGGGAAGGTGAGACAGTGGAGGAGATGTCAGGGGAAGGTTAGAGAGTGAGGGAGATGTCAAGGGAAGTTTAGAGAGTGAAGGAGATGTCAGGGGAAGATTAGAGAGTGTGGGAGATGTCAAGGGAAGTTTACAGAGTGAAGGAGATGTCAGGGGAAGATTAGAGAGTGTGGGAGATGTCAGGGAAAGAAAGAGAGTGAGGGAGATGTCAGGGGAAGGTTAGAGAGTGAAGGGGAAGGTTAGAGAGTGAGGGAGATGTCAGGGGACGGTTAGAGAGTGAGGGAGATGTCAGGGGAAGATTAGAGAGTGAGGGAGATGTCAGGGGACGGTTAGAGAGTGAGGGAGATGTCAGGGGAAGATTAGAGAGTGAGGGACATGTCAGCGGAAGGTTAGAGAGTGAGAGAGATATCAAGGGAAGGCTAGAGAGTGAAGCAGATGTCAGGGGAAAGTTAGTGAAGAAGATGTCAGGGGAAGGTTAGACAGTGGAGGAGATGTCAGGGGAAGGTTAGAGAGTGAGGGAGATGTCATGGGAAGGTCAGAGAGTGAGGGAGATGTCAGGGGAAAGTTATAGAGTGAGGGAGATGTCGGGGGAAGGTTTGAGAGTGAGGGAGATGTCAGGGGAATGTTAGAGAGTGAGGGAAATGTCAGGGGAATGTTAGAGAGTGAAGGAGATGTGAGGGAAATGTTAGAGAGTGAGGGAGATGCCAGGGGAATGTTAGAGAATGATGGTGATGTCAGGGGAAGTTTAGAGTGTAGGAGATGTCAAGGGAAGTTTAGAGAGTGAAAGAAATGTCAGGGGAAGGTTAGAGAGTGAAGGAGATTTCAAGGGAACATTAGAGAGTGACGGGGATGTTGTGGTATGGTTAGAGAGTGAAGGAAGATTGAGGGCAAAGTTTGAGAGTGAGGGAGATGTCAGGGGAAGTTTAAAGAGTGAAGGAGATGTCAAGGGAAGGTTAGAGAGTGAAAGAAATGTCGGGGGAAGGTTAGAGAGTGAAGGAGATGTCAGGGCAAGATTAGAGAATGAAAGAGATGTCAGGGGCGAGTTAGAGAATGATGGAGATATCAGGGGAAATCTAGAGAGTACAGGAAATGTCAAGGCAAGGTTAGAGAGTGAAAGAAGTGTCAGGGGAAGATTAGAGAGTTAAGGAGATGTCAGGCGAAGTTTAGAGAGTGAGGGAGATGTCAGGGGAAGGATAGAGAGTGAAGGAGATGTCAGGGGAAGGTTAGCGAGTGAGTGAGATGTCAAGGGAAGGTTAGAGAGTGAAAGAACTGTCAGGGGAAGGTTAGAGAGTGAAGGAGATGTCAGGCAAAGTTTAGACAGTGAAGGAGGTGTCAGGGGAAGAGTCGTGAGTGAAAGAGATGTTAGGGGAAGTTAGACAGTGAAGGAAATGTCAGGGGAAGGATAGAGAGTAAAGGAGATGTCAGGGGAAGGTTAGAGAGTGAAGGAGATATCAGGGGAAGGTTAGAGAGTGAAAGAAATGTCAGGGGAAGAATAGAGAGTGAAGGAGATGTCAGTGGAAAGTGAGAGAGTGAGGGAGAAGTCAGGGGAAGGTTAGAGAGTGAAGGAGATATCGGGGAAGGTTAGAGAGTGAAGGAGATGTCAGGGGAAGGATAGAGAGTAAAGGAGATGTCAGGGGAGGTTCCTGGTTACAGATGTTTCAGTAAGATTAGGGAGGGTGGTAAAAAAGGAGGGGGGGTGGCATTGCTAATTCGAAATGGTATAATGGCTGCAGAAAGGAAGTTTGAGGGGGATCTGCCTCTGGAGGTAGTATGGGCTGAAGTCAGAAATAGGAAAGGTGCAGTCACCTTGTTGGGTGTTTATTATAGGCCCCCCAATAGCAGCAGAGATGTGGAGAAACAGATTGGGAAACAGATTTTGGAAAGGTGCAGAAGCCACAGGGTCGTAGTCATGGGCGACTTCAACTTCCCAAATATTGATTGGAAGCTCTTTAGATCAAGTAGATTGGATGGGGCGGTGTTTGTGCAGTGTGTTCAGGAAGCTTTTCTAATGTAGTATGTAGATTGTCCAACCAGAGGGGAGGCCATATTGGATTTGGTACTCGGTAACGAACCGGGACAAGTGGTGGGCTTGTTAGTGGGTGAACATTTTGGTGATGGCGACCACAATTCTGTGACTTTCACCTTGGTTATGGAGAGAGATAGGTGCGCACAACAAGGAAGTTTTTACAATTGGGGGAAGGGAAATTACGATGCTGTAAGACAGGATTTGAGGAGCATACGTTGGGAGCATAGGCTGTCAGGAAAGGATGTGGTGGAAATGTGGGACTTTTTCAAGGAGCAGATACGACGTGTCCTTGATATGTATGTACCGATCAGGCAGGAAAGAAATGGTCGTGTGAGGGAGCCTTGGTTGACGAGGGAGGTTGAATGTCTAGTAAAGAGGAAGAAGGAGGCTTACATAAGGTTGAGGAAACAAGGTTCAGACAGAGCAGTGGAGGGATACAGGATAGCCAGAAGGGACCTGAAGAAAGGGATTAGGAGAGCTAAGAGAGGGCATGAAAAATCCCTGGCGGATAGGATCAAGGATAACCCCAAGGCATTCTATGCGTATGTGAGAAACCTGAGAATGACGAGAACGAGGGTAGGTCCAATCAAGGACAGTGGTGGGAGACTGTGTATTGAGTCGGAAGAGATAGGAGAGGTCTTGAACAAGTACTTCTCTTCAGTATTTACGAACGAGAGGGACCGTATTGTTGAAGAGGAGAGTGTGAAACGGACTGATAAGCTAGAAGAGATACCTGTTAGGAAGGAAGATGTGTTGGACATTTTGAACAACTTGAGGATAGACAAGTCCCCCGGGCCTGACGGGATATATCCTAGGATTATGTGGGAAGCAAGAGAGGAAATTGCAGTACCGTTGGCAATGAAAATCTCGTCTTCACTGGCAACTGGGGTGGTACCAGGGGACTGGAGAGTAGCGAATGTTGTGCCCCTGTTCAAAAAAGGGAATAGGGATAACCCCGGGAATTACAGGCCAGTTAGTCTTACTTCTGTGGTAGGCAAAGTAATGGAAAGGGGACTGAGGGATAGGATTTACGAGTATCTGGAAAGACACTGCTTGATTAGGGACAGCCAGCACGGATTTGTGAAGGGTAGGTCTTGCCTTACAAGTCTTATTGAATTCTTCGAGGAGGTGACCAAGCATGTGGATGAGGGTAGAGCAGTGGATGTAGTGTACATGGATTTTAGTAAGGCATTTGATAAGGTTCCCCATGGTAGGCTTATGCGGAAAGTCAAGAGGGAAATTTGGCCAATTGGATAGAAAACTGGCTAACCGGTCGAAGTCAGAGAGTGGTGGTAGATGGTAAATATTCAGCATGGAGTCCAGTTACAAGTGGAGTTCCGCAGGGATCAGTTCTGGGTCCTCTGCTGTTTGTAATTTTTATTAATGACTTAGAGGAGGGAGTCGAAGGGTGGGTCAGTAAATTTGCAGATGATACAAAGATAGCTGGAGTTGTGGACAGTGAGGAGGGCTGTTGTCGGCTGCAGAGGGACTTAGATATGATGCAGAGCTGGGCTGAGGAGTGGCAGATGGAGTTCAACCCTGCCAAGTGTGAGGTTGTCCATTTTGGAAGAACAAATAAGAATGCGGAATACAGGGTTAATGGTAGGGTTCTTGGTCAGGTGGAGGAACAGAGGGATCTTGGGGTCTATGTACATAGATCTTTGAAGGTTGCCACTCAGGTGAATAGAGTTTGTAAGAAGGCCTATGGAGTATTATCGTTCATTAGCAGAGGGATTGAATTCAAGAGTCGTGAGGTGATGTTGCAGCTGTACAGGACTTTGGTTAGGCCACATTTGGAGTACTGTGTGCAGTTCTGGTCGCCTCACTTTAGGAAAGATGTGGAAGCTTTGGAGAGGGTGCAGAGAAGATTTACCAGGATGTTGCCTGGAATGGAGAGTAGGTCGTACGAGGATAGGTTGAGAGTTCTCGGCCTTTTCTCGTTGAACGGCGAAGGATGAGGGGTGACTTGATAGAGGTTTATAAGATGATCAGAGGAATAGATAGAGTAGACAGTCAGAAACTTTTTCCCCGGGTACAACAGAGTGTTACAAGGGGACATAAATTTAAGGTGAAGGGTGGAAGGTATAGGGGAGATGTCAGGGGTGGGTTCTTTACCCAGAGAGTGGTGGGGGCATGGAATGCGCTGCCCGAGGGAGTGGTAGAGTCAGATTCATTGGCGACCTTTAAGCAGCATTTGGATAGGTACATGGATGGGTGCTTAATCTAGGATAGAAGTTCGGCACAACATCGTGCGCCGAAGGGCCTGTTCTGTGCTGTATTGTTCTATGTTCTATGTTCTATGTTAGAGAGTGAGGGAGATATCAGAGGAAGATCAGAGAGTGAAGGAAATGTCAGGGGAAGGATAGAGAGTGAAGGAGATATCAGGGCAAGGTTAGTGAATGAGGGAGATGTCAGCAGAAGGTTAGAATGTGAGAGAGATATCAGATGAAGACTAGAGAGTGAAAGAGATGTCAGGGGAAGGCTTGAGAGTGAGGGAGATATCAGGGGAAGGTTAGAGTGTGTGGGAGATGTACGGGGAAGATTAGAGAGTGAGGGAGATGTGAGGGGAAGGTTAGAGAGTGTGGGAGATGTCAGAGGAAGGTGAGAGAGTTTGGGAGGTGACAGAGGAAGGTTAGAGCTTGATGGAGATGTCAGGGGAAGGTTAGAGAATGAGGGAAATGTCGAGGAAGTTAGAGAGTGAAGGAAATGTCAGTGCAAGGTTAGGGAGTGAAGGAGTTGTGAGGGGAAGATAAGGGATTGAGGGACATGTCAGCGGAAGGTTAGAGAGTGAGAGAGATATCAAGGGAAGGTTAGAGAGTGAGGCAGATGTCAGGGGAAAGTTAGTGAAGAAGATGACAGGGTAAAGTTAGAGAGTGAGGGAGGTGTCAGAAGAAGGTTAGAGAGTTTGGGAGATGTCAGGGGAAAGTTAGAGACTGAGGGAGATGTCAAGGGAAGGTTAGAGAGTGAAGGAGATGTCAGGAGAATGTTAGAGAGTGAGGGAGATGTCAGGGGAATGTTAGAGAATGACAGAGATGTCAGGGGAATGTTAGAGAGTGAGGGAGATGTCAAGGGAAGGTTAGAGAGTGAAAGAAATGTCAGGGGAAGGTTAGAGAGTGAAGGAGATGTCAAGGGAAGGTTAGAGAGTGAAGGAGATATCAGGGGTAGGTTAGAGAGTGAAGGGGATGTCAGGGGAATGTTAGAGAGTGAAGAAGATGTCAGGGGAAGGTTATAGAGTGAAGGAGATAACAGGGGAAGATTAGAGACTGAAAGAGATGTCAGGGGAATGTTAGAGAGTGAAAGATATGTGAGGGAAAAGTTAGAGAGTGAGGGAGATGCCAGCGGAAAGTTAGAGAGTGAAGGAGATTTCAGGGGAAGTTTTGAGAGTGAAGGAGCTGTCAAGGGAAGGTTAGAGACTGAAGGAGTTGTCAGTGGAAGTTTCAAGAGTGGAGGAGATGTCAAGGGAAGATTAGAGAGTGAAGGAAATGTCAGGCAAAGTTTAGAGAGTGAAGGAGATGTCAGGGGAAGAATCAAGAGTGAAGGAGATGTCAGGGGAAGGTTTGACAGTAAAGGAAATGTCAGGGGAAAGTTAGAGAGTGAGGGAGAAGTCAGGGGAAGGTTAGAGAGTAAAGGAGATGTCAGCGGAAGGTTAGAGAGTGAAAGAAATGTCAGGGCAAGGATAGAGAGTGAAGGAGATGTCAGGGGAAGGTTAGAGAATGAGGGAGATGTCAGGGGATGGTTAGAGAGTGAGAGAGATGTCAGGGGAAGGTTAGAGAATGAAAGGGATGTCAGGGGAAGATTAGAGAGTAAGGGAGATGTCAGGGGAAGATTAGAGAGTGAAAGAACTGTCAAGGCAAGGATAGAGAGTGAAGGAGATGTCAGTGGAAAGTTAGAGAATGAAGGAAATGTCAGGAGAAGGATAGAGAGTGAAGGAGATATCAGGGCAAGGTTAGTGAATGAGGGAGATGTCAACAGAAGGTTAGAATGTGAGAGAGATATCAGAGGAAGACTAGAGAGTGAAGGAGATGTCAGGGAAAAGTTTGAGAGTGAGGGAGATGTCAGGGGAAGGTTAGAGAGTGTGGGAGATGTGAGGGGAAGGTTAGAGAGTGAAGGAGATTTCCAGAGAAGGTTAAAGAGTGAGGGAGGTGTCAGGGGAAGGTTAGAGAGTGAGGGAGATGTCAGGGGAAGGTAACAGATGAGGGAGATGTCAGGGGAAGTTTAGAGAGTGAAGGAGATTTCAAGAGAAGGTTTGAGAGTGAAGGAGATGTCAGGGGAAGGTTTGAGAGTGAGGGAGATGTCAGGGGAAAGTTAGAGCGTGAGGGAGAGGTCAGGGGAAGGTTAGAGAGTGAGGGAGATGTCAGGGGAAGGTTAGAGAGTGTGGGAGATGTGAGGGGAAGGTTAGAGAGTGAAGGAGATTTCCAGAGAAGGTTAAAGAGTGAGGGAGGTGTCAGGGGAAGGTTAGAGAGTGAGGGAGATGTCAGGGGAAGGTAACAGATGAGGGAGATGTCAGGGGAAGTTTAGAGAGTGAAGGAGATTTCAAGAGAAGGTTTGAGAGTGAAGGAGATGTCGGGGAAGGTTTGAGAGTGAGGGAGATGTCAGGGGAAAGTTAGAGCGTGAGGGAGAGGTCAGGGGAAGGTTAGAGAGTGAAGGAGATAACAGGGGAAGATCAGAGACTGAAAGAGATGTCAGGAGAAGGTTAGAGAGTGAAAGATATGTGAGGGAAAAGTTAGAGAGTGAGGGAGATGCCAGCGGAAAGTTACAGAGTGAAGGAGATTTCAGGGGAAGTTTTGAGAGTGAAGGAGCTGTCAAGGGAAGGTTAGAAAGTGAAGGAGTTGTCAGTGGAAGTTTCAAGAGTGGAGGAGATGTCAAGGGAAGATTAGAGAGTGACGGGGATGTCGTGGTAAGGTTAAAGAGTGAAGGAAGTTTGAGGGCAAAGTTTGTGAGAGAGGGAGATGTCAGGGGAAGTTTAAAGAGTGAAGGAGATGTCAAAGGAAGTTTGGAGAGTGAAGGAAATGTTAGGGGAAGGTTAGAGAGTGAAGGAGATGCTAGGGGAAGGTTCGAGAGGGAGTGAGATATCTGGGCAAGATTAGAGAATGAAAGAGATGTCAGGGGCAAATTAGAGAATGATGGAGATATCAGGGGAAGGTTAGAGAGTACAGGAGATGTCAAGGCAAGGCGAGAGAGTGAAAGAAATGTCAGGGGAAGGTTAGAGAGTGAAGGGGATGTCAGGCAAAGTTTAGAGAGTGAAGGAGATGTCAAGAGAAGGTTAGAGAATGAAAGAAATGTCAGGGGAAAGTTGGAGAGTGAAGGAAATGTCAGGGGAAGGATAGAGAGTGACAGATGTCAGTGGAAAGTTAGAGAGTGAGGGAGTTGTCAGTGGCAGTTTCAAGAGAGGAGAAGATGTCAAGGGAAGCTTAGAGAGTGACAGTGATGTCGTGGTAAGGTTAGAGAGAGAAGGAAGTTTGAGGGCAAAGTTTTGAGAGTGAGGGAGATGTGATGGGAAGTTTAAAGAGTGAAGGAGATGTCAAGGGAACTTTAGAGAGAGAAAGAAATACCAGGGGAGTGTTAGAGAGTGAAGGAGATGTCAGGGGAAGGTTAGCGAGTGAGTGAGATGTCAAGGGAAGGTAAGAGAGTGAAAGAAATGTCAGGGGAAGGTTAGAGAGTAAAGGAGATGCCAGGCAAAGTTTAGAGAGTGAAGGAGATGTCAGGGGAAGAATCGAGAGTGAAGGAGATGTCAGGGGAAAGTTAGAGAGTGAGGGAGAAGTCAGGGGAAGGTTAGAGAGTAAAGGAGATGTCAGCGGAAGGTTAGAGAATGAAAGAAATGTCAGGGCAAGGATAGAGAGTGAAGGAGATGTCAGTGGAAAGTTATGGAGTGAGGGAGACATCAGGGGAAGATTAGAGAGTGAAGGAGATATCGGGGAAGGTTAGAGAGTGAAGGAAATGTCAGGGGAAGGACAGAGAGTAAAGGAGACGTCAGGGGAAGATTAGAGAGTGAGTGAGATATCAGAGGAAGATTAGAGAGTGAAGGAAATGTCAGGGGAAAGTTAGAGAGTGAGGGAGAAGTCAGGGGAAGGTTAGAGAGTAAAGGAGATGTCAGCGGAAGGTGAGAGAGTGAAAGAACTGTCAGGGCAAGGATAGAGAGTGAAGGAGATGTCAGTGGAAAGTTAGAGAGTGAAGGAAATGTCAGGAGAAGGATAGAGAGTGAAGGAGATATCAGGGCAAGGTTAGTGAATGAGGGAGATGTCAACAGAAAGTTAGAATGTGAGAGAGATATCAGAGGAAGACTAGAGAGTGAAGGAGATGTCAGGGGAAAGTTTGAGAGTGAGGGAGATGTCAGGGGAAGGTTAGAGAGTGTGGGAGATGCGAGGGGAAGGTTAGAGAGTGAAGGAGATTTCAAGAGAAGGTTAGTGAGTGAATGATATTTCAGGGAAAGGTTTGAGAGTGAGGGAGATATCAGGGGAAGTTTAGAGAGGGAGATGTCTGGGGAATGTAACAGATGAGGGAGATGTCAGGGGAAGGTTAGAGAGTGAAGGAGATTTCAAGAGAAGGTTAGAGAGTGAAGGAGATGTCAGGGGAAGGTTTGAGAGTGAGGGAGATGTCGGGGAAGGTTAGAGAGTGAAGTAGATGTCAGGGGAAGGTTTGAGAGTGAGGGAGATGTCAAGGGAAGATAAGAGAGTGTGGGAGATGTCAGGGGAAGGTTAGAGAGTGAAGGAGATTTCAAAAGAAGTTTAGAGAATTGATGGAGATGTCAGGGGAAGATTAGAGACTGAGGGAGATGTGAGGGGAAGGTTAGAGAGTGTGGGAGATGTCAGGGGAAGGTGAGAGAGTTTGCGAGATGACAGAGGAAGGTTAGAGCTTGAAGGAGATGTCAGGGGAAGGTTAGAGAATGAGGGAAATGTCGAGGAAGTTAGAGAGTGAAGGAAATGTTAGGGGAAGTTTTGAGAGTGAAGGAGATGTCAGGGGAAAGTTAGAGAGTGAACGAAATGCCAATGGAAGGTTAGAGAGTGAAGGAAATGCCAGAGGAAGGATAGAGAGTGACAGAGATGTCTGGGGAAGGTTAGAGAGTGAAGGGGATGTCAGGGGAAGGTTAGAGAGTACAGGAGATGTCAAGGCAAGGTTAGAGAGTGAAAGAAATGTCAGGGGAAGGTTAGAGAGTGAAGGAGATGTCAGGCAAAGTTTAGAGAGTGAAGGAGATGTCAAGGGAAGGTTAGAGAATGAATGAAATGTCAGGGGAAAGTTGGAGAGTGAAGGAAATATCAGGGGAAGGATAGAGAGTGACAGATGTCAGTGGAAAGTTAGAGAGTGAGGGAGTTGTCAGTGGCAGTTTCAAGAGAGGAGAAGATGTGAAGGGAAGCTTAGAGAGTGACAGGGATGTCGTGGTAAGGTTAAAGAGAGAAGGAAGTTTGAGGGCAAGGTTTTGAGAGTGAGGGAGATGTGATGGGAAGTTTAAAGAGTGAAGGAGATGTCAAGAGAAGGTTAGTGAGAGAAAGAAATGCCAGGGGAATGTTAGAGAGTGAAGGAGATGTCAGGGGAAGGTTAGCGAGTGAGTGAGATGTCAAGGGAAGGTAAGAGAGTGAAAGAAATGTCAGGGGAAGGATAGAGAGTAAAGGAGATGTCAGGCAAAGTTTAGAGAGTGAAGGAGATGTCAGGGGAAGAATCGAGAGTGAAGGAGATGTCAGGGGAAAGTTAGAGAGTGAGGGAGAAGTCAGGGGAAGGTTAGAGAGTAAAGGAGATGTCAGCGGAAGGTTAGAGAATGAAAGAAATGTCAGGGCAAGGATAGAGAGTGAAGGAGATGTCAGTGGAAAGTTATGGAGTGAGGTAGACATCAGGGGAAGATTAGAGAGTGAAGGAGATATCGGGGAAGGTTAGAGAGTGAAGGAAATGTCAGGGGAAGGACAGAGAGTAAAGGAGACGTCAGGGGAATATTAGAGAGTGAGTGAGATATCAGAGGAAGATTAGAGAGTGAAGGAAATGTCAGGGGAAAGTTAGAGAGTGAGGGAGAAGTCAGGGGAAGGTTAGAGAGTAAAGGAGATGTCAGCGGAAGGTTAGAGAGTGAAAGAACTGTCAGGGCAAGGATAGAGAGTGAAGGAGATGTCAGTGGAAAGTTAGAGAGTCAAGGAAATGTCAGGAGAAGGATAGAGAGTGAGGGAGATATCAGGGCAAGGTTAGTGAATGAGGGAGATGTCAACAGAAAGTTAGAATGTGAGAGAGATATCAGAGGAAGACTAGAGAGTGAAGGAGATGTCAGGGGAAAGTTTCAGAGTGAGGGAGATGTCAGGGGAAGGTTAGAGAGTGTGGGAGATGTCAGGGGAAGGTTAGAGAGTGAAGGAGATTTCAAGAGACGGTTAGATGAGTGAATGATATGTCAGGGGAAGGTTTGAGAGTGAGGGAGATGGTCAAGGGAAGATTAGAGAGTGAAGGAGATGTCAGGGGAAGGTAAGAGAGTGAAGGAGATTTCAAGAGAAGATTAGAGAGTGAGGGAGATGTCAGGAGAAGGTTACAGAGTGAGGGAGATGTCAGGGGAAGGGAACAGATGAGGGAGATGTCAGGGGAACGTTAGAGAGTGAAGGAGATTTCAAGAGAAGGTTAGAGAGTGAAGGAGATGTCAGGGGAAGGTTTGAGAGTGAGGGAGATGTCAGGGGAAGGTTAGAGAGTGAAGGAGATGTCAGGGGAAGGTTAGAGAATGAAGGAGATTTCAAGAGAAGGTTAGAGATTGAGGGAGATGTCAGGGGAAGGTTAGAGTGTGTGGGAGATGGTCAAGGGAAGAATAGAGAGTTATGGACATGTCAGGGGAAGGTTAGAGAGTGAGGGAGATTTCAAGAGAAGGTTAGAGAGTGAAGGAGATGTCAGGGGAAGGTTTGAGAGTGAAGGAGATGTCGGGGAAGGTTAGAGAGTGAAGGAGATGTCAGGGGAAGGTTTGAGAGTGAGGGAGATGGTCAAGGGAAGATTAAAGAGTGTGGGAGATGTCAGGGGAAGGTTAGAGAGTGAAGGAGATTTCGAGAGAAGGTTAGAGTGTGATGGAGATGTCAGGGGAAGATTAGAGGATGAGGGAGATGTGAGGGGAAGGTTAGAGAGTGTGGGAGCTGTCAGGGGAAGGTTAGAGAGTGAGGGAGATGGCAGGGGAAGGTTAGAGAGTGAAGGAGATGTCAGCGGAATGTTTGAGAGTGAAGGAGATGTCAAGGGAAAGTTAGAGAGTGAAGGAAATGTCAGAGGAAGGATCGAGAGTGACAGAGATGTCTGGGGAAGGTTAGAGAGTGAAAGGGATATCAGGGGAAGGTTAGAGAGTGAAGGAGATGTCAGGGGTAGGTTAGAGAGTGAAGGGGATGTCAGGGGAAGGTTAGAGAGTGAAGAAGATGTCAGGGGAAGGTTATAGAGTGATGGAGATAACAGGGGAAGATTAGAGACTGAAAGAGATGTCAGGGGACGGTTCGAGAGTGAAGGGGATATCAGGGGAAGGTTAGAGAGTGAGGGAGATGCCAGTGGAAAGTTAGAGAGTGAAGGAGATTTCAGGGGAAGTTTTGAGAGTGAAGGAGCTGTCAAGGGAAGGTTAAAGAGTGAAGGAGTTGTCAGTGGAAGTTACAAGAGTGGAGGAGATGTCAAGGGAAGATTATAGAGTGACGGGGATGTCGTGGTAAGGTTAAAGAGTGAAGGAAGTTTGAGGGCAAATTTTGAGAGTGAGGGAGATGTCAGGGGAAGTTTAAAGAGTGAAGGAGATGTCAAGGGAAGGTTAGAGAGTGAAGGAGATGTTAGGGGAAGGTTAGAGAGGGAGTGAGATATCCGGGCAAGATTAGAGAATGAAAGAGATGTCAGGGACAAGTTAGAGAATGATGGAGATATCAGGGGAAGGTTAGAGAGTAAAGGAGATGTCAAGGCAAGGTTAGAGAGTGAAAGAAATGTCAGGGGAAGATTAGAGAGTGAAGGGGATGTCAGGCGAAGTTTAGAGAGTGAAGGAAATGTCAGGGGAAGGATAGAGAGTGACAGATGTCAGGGGAAAGTTAGTGAATGAGGGAGATGTCAGCAGAAGGTTAGAATGTGAGAAAGATATCTGAGGAAGACTAGAGAGTGAAGGAGATGTCAGGGGAAAGTTTGAGAGTGAAGAAGATGTCAGGGGAAGGTTAGAGAGTGTGGGAGATTTCAGGGGAAGGTTAGAGAGTGAAGGAGATTTCAAGAGAAGGTTAGTGATTGAATGATATGTCAGGGGAAGGTTTGAGAGTGAGGGAGATGGTCAAGAGAAGATTAGAGAGTGAAGGAGATGTCAGGGGAAGGTTAGAGAGTGAAGGAGATGTCAGGGGAAGGGAACAGATGAGGGAGATGTCAGGGGAAGGTTTGAGAGTGAGGGAGATTTCAAGAGAAGGGTAGAGAGTGAAGGAGATGTCAGGGGAAGGTTAGAGAGTGAAGGAGATTTCAAGAGAAGGGTAGAGAGTGATGGAGATGTCAGGGGAAGATTAGAGAGTTAAAGAGATGTCAGGGGAAGGTTAGAGAGTGAAGGATATTTCAAGAGAAGGTTAGTGAGTGAATGATATGTCAGGGGAAGGTTTGAGAGTGAGGGAGATGGCCAAGGGAAGATTAGAGAGTGAAGGAGATTTCAAGAGAAGGTTAGAGAGTGAGGGAGATGGTCAAGGGAATATTAGAGAGTTAAGGAGATGTCAGGGGAAGGTTTGAGAGTGAGGGAGATGTCAGGGGAAGGTTTGAGAGTGAGGGAGATGTCAGGGGAAGGTTGCAGATGAGGGAGATATCTGGGGAAGTTTAGAGAGTGAAGGAGATGTCAGGGGAAGGTTTGAGAGTGAGGGAGATGTCAGGGGAAGGTTAGAGAGTGAAGGAGATGTCAGGGGAAATTTAGAGAGTGAAGGAGATTTCAAGAGAAGGTTAGTGAGTGAATGATATGTCAGGGGAAGTTTTGAGAGTGAGGGAAATGGTCAAGGGAAGATTAGAGAGTGAAGGAGATGTCAGGGGAAGATTAGAGAGTGAAGGAGATTTCAAGAGAAGGTTAGAGAGTGATGGAGATGTCAGGGGAAGATTAGAGAGTGAGGGAGATGTGAGGGGAAGGTTAGAGTGTTTGGGAGATGACAGAGGAAGGTTAGAGCTTGAAGGAGATGTCAGGGGAAGGTTAGAGAATGAGGGAAATGTCGAGGAAGTTAGAGAGTGAAGGAAATGTCAGTGCAAGGTTGGGAGTGAAGTAGTTGTGAGGGGAAGATAAGGGATTGAGGGACATGTCAGCGGAAGGTTAGAGAGTGAGAGAGATATCAAGGGAAGGTTAGAGAGTGAAGCAGATGTCAGGGGAAAGTTAGTGAAGAAGATGTCAGGGGAAGGTTAGACAGTAGAGGAGATGTCAGGGGAAGGTTACAGATGAGGGAGCTATCAGGGGAAGGTTAGAGAGTGAAGGAGATTTCAAGAGAAGGTTAGAGAGTGAAGGAGATGTCAGGGGAAGGTTTGAGAGTGAAGGAGATGTCGGGGAAGGTTAGGGAGTGAAAGAGATGTGAGGGGAAGGTTTGAGAGTGAGGGAGATGTCAGGGGATGATAAGAGAGTGTGGGAGATGTCAGCAGAAGGTTAGAATGTGAGAGAGATATCAGAGGAAGACTAAAGAGTGAAGGAGATGTCAGGGGAAGGTTTGAGAGTGAGGGAGATGTCAGGGGAAGGTTAGAGAGTGTGGGAGATGTCAGGGGAAGGTTAGAAAGTGAAGGAGGTTTCAAGAGAAGGTTAGAGAGTGAAGGAGATGTCAGGGGAAGTTTAGAGAGTGAGGGAGATGTCGGGGACAGTTTGTGAGTGAATGAGATGTCAGGGGAAAGTTAGAGAGTGAAGGAAGTGTCAGGGTAGGCTTAGTGAGTGAAGGAGATGTCGGGGGAAAGTTAATGAGTGAGGGAGTTGTCAGGGGAAGTTTTGAGATTGAAGGAATGTCAGAGGAAGGTTAGAGAGTGAGGGAGATGTCAGGGGAAGGTTAGCGAGTGAGGGAGATGTCAGGGAAAGTTTAGAGAGCAAAGGAGATGTTAGGGGAAGGTTAGAGAGTGAAGGAATTGTCAAGGGAAGGTTAGAGAGTGAAGGAGATATCAGGGGAAGGTTATAGAGTGTGGGAGATGTCAGGGGAAGGTTAGAGAGTGAGGGAGATGTCAGGAGAAAGTTAGAGATTGAAGGAGATGTCAGGGAATGGTTAGAGAGTGAAGGAAGTGTCAGGGGAGGCTTAGTGAGTGAAGGAGATGTCGGGGGAAAGTTAACGAGTGAGGGAGTTGTCAGGGGAAGTTTTGAGATTGAAGGAATGTCAGAGGAAGGTTAGAGAGTGAGGGAGATGTCAGGGGAAGGTTAGAGAGTGAACGAAATGTCAGGGAACGGTTAGAGAGTGAGGGAGATGTCTGGAGAAAGTTAGATTGAAGGAGATGTCAGGGGAAGGTTAGAGAGTGAAGGAGATGTCAGGAGATAGTTAGAGATTGAAGGAAATATCAGGGGAAGGTTTGAGATTGAAGGAGATGTCAGGGGAAGATTTGAGAGTGGAAGAGATGTCAGGGGAAAGTTAATGAGTGAGTGAGTTGTCAGGGGAAGTTTTGAGATTGAAGGAATGTCAGGTTGGAGAGTCAGGGAGATTCGGGGGAAGTTTAGAGGAAAGGAGGTGTCAGGGGAAAGTTAGAGAGTGAGTGAGATGTCTGGAGAAAGTTAGAGATTGCAGGTGATGTCAGGGAAATGTTAGAGAGTGTAGGAAATGTCAGAGGATGGTTAGAGAGTGAAGGAAGTGTCAGGGGAAGTTTTGAGAATGAAGGAGATGTCAGGGGAACGTTAGAAAATGAAGGAAGTGTCAGAAGAAGCTGAGAGAGTGAGGGAGATATCAGGGGCGGGTTAGAGAGTGTGGGAGATGTCAGAGGAAGGTTAGAGAGTGAGGGAGATGCCAGAAGAAGGTTAGAGAGTGTGGGAGATGTCAGAGGAAGGTTAGAGAGTGAAGAGGATTTGAGGTCACAGAACAAAAAGCAAACGAAGTGGTGACGTTTGCAGAGAAGTGACAAAGCATGTTTTTCTGAGTAGGTGTTAAGAGCAGAACAAGTCATCTGTGAGTAAAATCAACTACCTGACTGTGGGAGTAGATTATCAAATGGAGGGGAGCATTCATGTTTTCAAGTTGTCAAAGTTAATGATGAATCCAGATGGCTGTAAATCAGAAAATCAGGCTCTATTCCATCAGCTTTACTGAAACAAATCAAAAGACCTTAGACAAAAATGTGAACAGTAGAGCAAGATGTTGGATTGTAATCAGATATAAGGTGGGTGAACTTAAGGCGTGGATCGGTACTTGGGACTACGATGTTGTGGCCATCACGGAAACGTGGATAGAAGAGGGACAGGAATGGTTGTTGGAGGTTCCTGGTTACAGATGTTTCAGCAAGATTAGGGGGGGTGGTAAAAAAGGAGGGGTTGTGGCATTGCTAATTAGAAATGGTATAACGGCTGCAGAAAGGTAGTTTGAGGGGGATCTGCCTTTGGAGGTAGTATGGGCTGAAGTCAGAAATAGGAAAGGAGCAGTCACCTTGTTGGGTGTTTACTATAGGCCCCCCAATAGCAGCAGAGATGTGGAGAAACAGATTGGGAAACAGATTTTGGAAAGGTACAGAAGCCATAGGGTAGTAGTCATGGGTGATTTCAACTTCCCAAATATTGATTGGAAGCGCTTTAGATCAAGTAGATTGGATGGGGCGGTGTTTGTGCAGTGTGTTCAGGAAGCTTTTCTAACTCAGTATGTAGATTGTCCGACCAGAGGGGAGGCCATATTGGATTTGGTACTTGGTAACAAACCGGGACAAGTGGTGGGCTTGTTAGTGGTTGAGCATTTTGGTGATGGTGACCACAATTCTGTGACTTTCACCTTGGTTATGGAGAGAGATAGGTGCGTGCAACAGGGTAGGTTTTACAATTGGGGGAAGGGTAAATACGATGCTGTAAGACAGGATCTGAGGAGGATAAGTTGGGAGCATAGGCTGTCAGGGAAGGATGTCGTGGAAATGTGGAACTTTTTCAAGGAACAGATACGACGTGTCCTTGATATGTATGTACCTGTCAGGCAGGAAAGAGATGGTCGTGTTGAGGACCATCTCTCGTTGACCTTGGTTGACGAGGGAGGTTGAATGTCTTGTAAAGAGGAAGAAGGAGGCTTACATAAGGTTGAGGAAGCAAGGTTCAGACAGAGCATTGGAGGGATACAGGACAGCCAGAAGGGAGCTGAAGAAAGGGATTAGGAGAGCTAAGAGAGGGCATGAAAAACCTTTGGCAGGTAGGATCAAGGATAACCCCAAGGCCTTTTATGCGTATGTGAGAAACATGAGAATGACGAGAACGAGGGTAGGTCCGATCAAGGACAGTAGTGGGAGACTGTGTATTGAGTCGGAAGAGATAGGAGAGGTCTTGAATGAGTACTTTTCTTCAGTATTTACAAACGAGAGGGACCTTATTGTTGATGAGGAGAGTGTGAAACGGACTGATAAGCTAGAAGAGATACTTGTTAGGAAGGAAGATGTGTTGGGCATTTTGAACAACTTGAGGATAGACAAGTCCCCCTGGCCTGACGGGATATATCCTAGGATTATGTGGGAAGCAAGAGAGGAAATTGCAGAGCCGTTGGCAATGATCTTTTCGTCTTCACTGTCAACAGGGGTGGTACCAGGGGACTGGAGAGTAGCGAATGTTGTGCCCCTGTTCAAAAAAGGGAATAGGGATAACCCCGGGAATTACAGGCCAGTTAGTCTTACTTCGGTGGTCAGTAAAGTAATGGCAAGGTTACTGAGGGATAGGATTTATGAGTATCTGGAAAGACACTGCTTGATTAGGGACAGCCAGCACGGATTTGTGAAGGGTAGGTCTTGCCTTACAAGTCTTATTGAATTCTTCGAGGAGGTGACCAAGCATGTGGATGAGGGTAGAGCAGTGGATGTAGTGTACATGGATTTTAGTAAGGCATTTGATAAGGTTCCCCATGGTAGGCTTATGTGGAAAGTTAGGAGGCATGGGATAGTAGGAAATTTGGCCAGTTGGATAGAGAACAGGTTAACCGGTCTAAGTCAGAGAGTGGTGGTAGATGGTAAATATTCAGCCTGGAGCGCAGTTACAAGTGGAGTTCCGCAGGGATCAGTTCTGGGTCCTCTGCTGTTTGTAATTTTTATTAATGACTTAGATGAGGGAGTCGAAGGGTGGGTCAGTAAATTTGCAGATGATACGAAGATTGGTGGAGTTGTGGATAGTGAGGAGGGCTGTTGTCGGCTGCAAAGGGACTTAGATATGATGCAGAGCTGGGCTGAGGAGTGGCAGATAGAATTCAACCCTGTCAAGTGTGAGGTTGTCCATTTTGGAAGGACAAATAAGAATGCAGAATACAGGGTTAACGGTAGGGTTCTTAGTAAGGTGGAGGAGCAGAGGGATCTTGGGGTCTATGTTCATAGATCTTTGAAAGTTGCCACTCAGGTGGATAGAGTTTGTAAGAAGGCCTACGGTGTATTAGTGTTCATTAGCAGAGGGATTGAATTCAAGAGTCGTAAGGTGATGTTGCAGCTGTACAGGACCTTGGTAAGGCCACATTTGGAGTACTGTGTGCAGTTCTGGTCGCCTCATTTTAGGAAAGATGTGGACGCTTTGGAGAGGGTGCAGAGGAGATTTACCAGGATGTTGCCTGGAATGGAGAATAGATCGGATGAGGATAGGTTGAGAGTTCTCGGCCTTTTCTCATTGGAACGGAGAAGGATGAGGGGTGACTTGAAAGAGGTTTATAAGATGATCAGAGGAATAGATAGAGTAGACAGTCAGAGACTTTTTCCCTGGGTACAACAGAGTGTTACAAGGGGACATAAATTTAAGGTGAAGGGTGGAAGTTATAGGGAGGATGTCAGGGGTAGGTTCTTTACTCAGAGAGTGGTGGGGGCTTGGAATGCGCTGCCTGTGGGAGTGACAGAGTCAGAGTCATTGGTGACCTTTAAGTGGCAATTGGGTAGGTACATGGATAGGTGTTTATCTAGGGCAAATGTTCGACACAACATCGTGGGCCAAAGGGCCTGTTCCGTGCTGTATTGTTCCATGTTCTATGTTCTATGATTGAAGTGAACAAGTGACTGGAATTTTGGGGTCGTGTTAGTGAACTGAGTTGAAGGGTTCTGCAAACCAATCATAGCATTGTTGATTGAAGGATAAAGATTGACAAGGTTGCTGGGAGAACATTCCTGAGATTCTATAAAACAATGGGATTTATAAAACGTCAGCTATGAGGAAACATAGGGCCTCATTTTCACTTCCCATCTTTTGGCACCACCAACAGTCTGGCATTCCTTTGGCATTGCACCAGGAAGGCTGGCTGGGATTCTGTACTCTTTCACCCGGAATGGGGCCTGAACCCACAACTCCCTGATTCAGATTCAATATAATAAACACAAAGAACTGCAGGTGTTGGAAAGCTGAAACCAAGGCAGAGCGAGGGGGTTGGCATGGTGGCTCAGTGATTGGCACTGCTGCCTCACAGCACCAGGAACCTGGCTTCAATTCCACACTCGGGCGATTGTCTGTGTGGAGTTTTCATGCTCTCTCTGCGTCTGTGTGGGATTCCTCCCACAGTCCAAAAATGTGCAAGTTAGGTGGATTGGCTATGGGAAAGTTTCCATTGTGTCCACAGATGTATAGGCTCAGTAATTAGCCATGAGAAAGTGGTGGGTCTGAATGGGATACTCTTCAGAGAGTCAATGTGGAGTGAATGGGCTGAATGGCCTGTTTCCATTCTGTGGATTCTAAGTGCTGGACTAACACAGCAGGTCTGGCTATATCTGTAGGAAGAAAACTGAGTTAATGTTTTTGAGTTCAGTTACTCTTCTTCAATTCTGACCTGCTGTGTTTCGTTATAACTCACTGTTTTTGACTCAAGTACTAGATTGCTGCCACTTCATTAGCAGCCCGATATTCTATTTGCATTGTTACTGCAACGTGCACTGCTTTAACATAAAGATGTATTTATGTTGGTTTTACAAAATATCAGTGTTTATGTTTGTACAGAAGGGAATGGAGAGAGATCAGATATGGTTGATGTGTGTCAGAGCCAATGGATTTGAGCAGATTTAACTAAAGCCAAGCCTTCCACTGCCATTCTTCCTCCAGCTCCTCCTCCATACTAGCCCCACCTCCATACTGGCTCCACCTCCATGCTGGCTCCACCTCATTACTGGCTCCTTCTCCATACTGGCTCCTCCTCCATACTGGCTCCACCTCCATACTGGCTCCTCCTCCATGCTGGCTCCACCTCATTACTGGCTCCTCCTCCATACTGGCTCCTCCTCCATACTGGCTCCTCCTCCATAGTGGCTCTTCCTTATTTCTCATTGGTATTCAATATTCTGCAGGAAAGTCCCTGTGTTGGGAAATCTGCGATGTTCATCTGTCTGTGGTCCTAATCAACTCACACCCACATGGATTCACCACAATATCATCCCACTCTGTTGAGTCATGTAAATGTGAGTGTGTATGAGTGAATTTGTGAGTTTGTGTGCATTTATATGTGACTGTGTGGGCGAGTGTGCGTGTGTATATGAGAGTGTGTGTGTGCATGTGTATGTGCATGTCTGTGTGTTGTATGTGCATGTGTACATATGCATTGTATGTGTATATGAGTTTATATGTGCTTGTATGTGACTGTGTGTAAGTGTGTGCGAATGTGTATGAGATTGTGAGTATATGTGTGTGCGTATGAGAGTATGAGCATGTGCATCAGTGTGTATGTGAGTGTGTAAGAAAGTGTGGGTGTGTATGATGTGTGAGTGTGTATGTGCAAATTTGTCTGTGAGTGTGTGTGACAGTGTGAGGGAGTGTGAGTGTATGTGTCTATGTGTGTGTGTGTATAAGTGTGTGTGTGTATACGTGAATTTGTCTATGAATGTGTATGAGAATGAGTGTGCACGCTTCTCTGTGTGTGTGTTAGTGTGTGAGTGAATGTGACTCACGTTTACCTCATTGTGATTTCAAAGGGCCATGTGGTCTCAAGGGCAGCATTTAGACAATGCTGGTGTTTGCCAGCACACGCCCAGCCTGCCAAGTCTTTTGGTTCTTTACCCCGTTAACCCATCTCAAATTGGAATGAGACTCCTGGGCCAGGATGTGTTTCCCATTACGTGTTCCAGGCTATAATGATATTGAAGGATAAAGACATAATTGTGAATCTCACAGACTGCAATGAGCAAAATCACAGACATGTGGAACCGATCTAGGCTTACATTACAGCCTTGGAGAACCAGGAAATCTAATATTGTACAATAAAAAGCTTTTAAACAAAACATCCTTTGGTGAACCAAATACCCCAGTTTAACAGTCATTTCTATTAAACAGAACTTGGTGGAGAAACGAACAGAGATTTTATCACAGAATTAAAAGGGGGCAATTTTAACCCCACCCACCTACTGGAAAACAGCAATTAAAATCCACTTGTCACTCTCAACTCAGGGTGTGTTTTGAAGGGCTGTTTGGTGCTGTGATAGTATCCTGACCTCTGGACCAGGAGACGATGGTTCAAGACCCACTTGCTCAAGAGGTGGGTGATAACATCTCAGAACAAGTGGCTTAGAGCAGTGAGCTGGAGGCGAAAGACCACAGCATCCAGAACTTTCAGCTAGTGTTCAGTTTCGTTCTGAGGGTCTCCCTGAAACACGTTTCTTGAGCCATGTCCAACAACAAAGAATTGCTCAGCAATGGGAATGAGTAAAGCACAGGGGTAGCAGGACGGTGATTTGTGCACCCTGTAGTACGTGGCTGAAACATCGACCCTGAAGAAAGCAGACTTCTAGTGATGAGAATGTTGTGGAACGTGGTTATGGAGAAGGACAGAGGTCTTTTAGAGCAAGTTCATAAACAATGACAAAGTTTTCAGGATTCAGCGCGACAGGGAGAAAAGGCAGGAGATTGGATGTTAGAATGGAGGAGCAGACTAGATGGGCTGAATAGCCTAAATCTGCTCTTCTTTAAAATAAAAATGGCCAAGGAGGGAAGATCATCAGTGAATGTCAACAAGGAAAGGTAACAAGGTCTGCTTAGAGGTCGGATAACATCCTGTAGGAAATGCTTGAAGGGAGATTAAAGGGATGTAGACCGAGAAAGCAAAAGAAAATGATGATGTTGGATAAATTAAAATTGAAAATATAAGAATATTCCAAGCAACTTACAGAACAAGACAGGCTGTATATGGATAGGAAGCTTCCCAGGCTGGTGACAATAGAACCCGGGACATATTCTTAAGGCATCGCAGAGCAGATTCAAGAGAAAAGCCAATAGGTTTCTGGAGACTAATGACATTAAAGGATATGGAGATATTGCAGGCAAGTGGCATTGAGGAGATGATCAGCCTCGGTCTCAAATAGCAGGGCAGGATCAACGGGCAAATGGCCTACTCCTATTTGTATGTTGTTAACTCAAGAGGAAAATATATGACAAGCCTATAGAGTCAATGCGGTCACTGAGCTGTCAGGAAGGGATTTCCAGGATTTGAACTAATGACAATGGTGGCACGGTGGCTCAGTGGTTAACACTGCTGCCTCACAGTGCCAGGGACCCAGGTTCAATTCTGCCTCGGGTGACTGTATGTGTGGAGCTTGCATGTTCTCCCCTTGTCTGCGTGGGTTTCCTCCCACAATCTAGAGTTGTGCAGGTTAAGTGAATTGGCCATGTTAAATTGCCCATAGTGTTCAGGGATAGGTGCATTAGGCTGGGGTAGATGTAGGGGAATGGGTCTGAGTGGGTTACTCTTCAAAGGGTTGGTGTGGATTTGTTGGGCCAAAGGGCCTGTTTCCAACTATAGGGATTCTATGAAGTATGTAAAAATGAGATACAGTGGGACCTGCTGTTAGTGCCATGCCTGAGCTCGGCATGGTCAAGCAACAGCCTGATATAGTCATACTCACGGAATCATATCTTATAGACAAAGTCCCAGACACCACCATCACTGTCTCTGGCTATGGTCTGTCCCACTTGCAAGACAGACCCAGTCGAGGTGGCGACCCAGTGACACACAGTTGGGAGGGATTTGCCCTGGGAGTCCTCAACATTAGTCCTGGATTCGATGAAGTCTCATGGCTTCAGGTTAAACACGGACAAGGAAACCTCCTGCTGATTACCATCTACCAAGTCGAAGAGGACCTCAGCAGCAGTACGACTGATCAAGTCGGTCAGGTTCTAAAGGACATAGTTGCAAGTGAGGTGCCGGAAAACTGGAGGTTGGCTAACGTGGTGCCACTGTTTTAAAAAGGGTGGTAAGGACAAGCCAAGAAACTATAGACCAGTGAGCCTGACCTCGGTGGTGGGCAAATTGTTGGAGGGAATCCTGAGGGACAGGATATACATATATTTGGAAAGACAAGGACTAATTAGGGATAGTCAACATGGCTTTGTGCATGGGAAATCATGTCTCACAAACTTGATTGAGGTTTTTGAAGAAGTAACAAAGGGGATTGATGAGGACAGAGCTGTGGACATGATCTATATGGACTTCAGTAAGGCGTTCGGCAAGGTTCCCCATGGGAGACTAGTTAGCAAAGTTAGATCTCATGGAATAGAGGGAGAACTAGCCACTTGGATACAGAACTGGCTCAAAGGTAGGCGACAGAGGGTGGTGATGGAAGGTTGTTTTTCAGACTGGAGGCCTGTGAGCAGTGGAGTGTCATAAGGATCGGTGCTGGGTCCACTGCTTTTTGTCATTTATATAAATGATTTGGATGTGAGGTATGGTTTGTAAGTTTGCAGATGACACCAAAATTGGAAGTGTAGTGGACAGCAAAAATTACCTCAGATTACAACGGGTTCTTGATCAGGTGGGCCAATGGGCTGAGATGTGGCAGATGGAGCTTAATTCAGATAAATATGAGGTGCTGAATTTTGGGAAAGCAAATCTTAGCAGGACTTATACACTTAATGGTAAGGTCCTAGGGAGAGTTGCTGAACAAATAGACCTTGGAATGCAGGTTCATAGCTCCTTGAAATTGGAGTCGCAGGTAGATAGGATAGTGAAGAAGGCATTTAGTACGCTTTCCTTTATCGGTCAGAGTATTGAGTACAGGATTTGGAAGGTCATGTTGCTGCTGTACAGGACATTGGTTAGGCCACTGTTGGAATATTGTGTGCAATTCTGGTCTCCTTCCTATTGGAAGGATGCTGTGAAACTTGAAAGGGTTCAGAAAAGATTTACAAGGATGTTGCCAGGGTTGGAGGATTTGAGCTATCAGGAGAGGGCTATTTTCCCTGGCTGAGGGGTAAACTTATAGAGGTTTATAAAATCATGAGGGGCATGGATAGGATAAATAGACAAAGTCTCTTCCTTGGGGTGGGGTAAGTCCAGAACTAGAGGGCATAGGTTTAGGATGAGAGGGGAAAGATATAAAAGCGACCTGAGGGGCAACTTTTTCATACAGAGGGTTTTAGATTAGATTAGATTAGATTAGATTAGATTACTTACGGTATGGAAACAGGCCCTTCGGCCCAACAAGTCCACACTGACCCGCCGAAGCGCAACTCACCAATACCCCTACATCTACCCCTTACCTACACTACAGGCAATTTAGGATGGCCAATTCACCTAACCTGCACATCTTTGGACTGTGGGAGGAAACCGGAGCACCAGGAGGAAACCCACGCAGACACGGGGAGAACGTGCAAACTCCACACAGTCAGTTGCCTGAGGCGGGAATTGAACCCGGGTCTCTGGCGCTGTGAGGCAGCAGTGCTAACCACTGTGCCACCGTGCCGCCCACCCACCCTGGGGGAGGAGCGTTGGAAATGTGATAGGTGGAAGGAGGTTAAGGTGAGGGTGATAGGCCGGAGTGGGGTGGGGGCGGAAAGATCAGGAAGAAGATTGCAGTTTAGGAAGGTGGTGCTAAGTTCGAGGGTTGGGACTGAGACAAGGTGGGGGGAGGGGAAATGAGGAAACTGGAGAAATCTGAATTCATCCCTTGTGGTTGGAGGGTGGTACGTGTATGGAATAAGCTGCCAGAGGAAGTGCTGGAGGCTGGTACCATTGTAACATTTAAAAGGCATCGGGATGGGTATCTGAATAAGAAGAGTTTGGAAGGATATGGGCCAGGTGTTGGCCAAGTAGGACGAGATTGGTTTGGGATATCTGGTCGCCATGGATGAGTCAGACCGAAGGGTCTGTTACCGTGCTGTACAGCTGTATGATTCTATGACTTTATGACTCTATGACATAGCTACTAGTCTGGGTCTGCGGCAGGTGGTGAGGCAACCAATAAGAGGGAAGAACATACTTGACCTCATCCTCACCAATCTGCCAGCTGCAGACACATCTGTCCATCCAGCTGTTGGGAAGAGTGAACATCATATTATCCTGTTGTCACACTGAGAATACCTTACATTGTGTTGAATAGCATTTTCAGATGAGGCACTGTGAGCTATCAACAGCAGCAGAATTGTACCCCAGCACAATCTGCCTAAGAGCAGGTCCCGCTGTATCTCCTCATGGCCTGGCATATCTCCCACTCAACCATTACCATCAAGCCAGGGGATCAACCCTGGTTCAATGGAGAGTGCAGAAGGGTATGCCAGATGTGGCATCAGGCATACCTAAAAATGAGATGTCAACCTGGCGAAGCTACCAAACAGCTGAAAATGTGTTGCTGGAAAACCGCAGCAGGTCAGGCAGCATCCAAGGAGCAGGAGAATCGACGTTTCGGACATGAGCCCTTCTTCAGGAATGAGGAAAGTGTGCCAAGCAGGCTAAGATAAAAGGTAGGGAGGAGGGACTTGGGGGAGGGGCATTGGAAATGCGACAGGTGGAAGGAGGTTAAGGTGAGGGTGATAGGCCGGAGTAGGGTGGGGGCGGAAAGATCCGGAAGAAGATTGCAGTTTAGGAAGGTGGTGCTGAGTTCGAGGGTTGGGACTGAGACAAGGTGGGGGGAGGGGAAATGAGGAAACTGGAGAAATCTGAATTCATCCTTTGTGGTTGGAGGGTTCCTAGGCGGAAGATGAGGTGCTCTTCCTCCAGCCGTCATGTTGCTATGGTCTGGCGATGGACGAGTCCAAGGACCTGCATGTCCTTGGTGGAGTGGGAGGGGGAGTTGAAGTGTTGAGCTACGGGGTGGTTGGGTTGGTTGATCCGGGTGTCCCAGAGGTGTTCTCTGAAACGTTGCGCAAGTAGGCGGCCTGTCTCCCCAATATAGAGGAAGCCACATCGAGTGCAGCGGATGCAGTAAATGATGTATGTGGAGGTGCAGGTGAATTTGTGGTGGATATGGAAGGATTCCTTGGGGCCTTGGAGGGAAGCAAGGGGGGAGGTGTGGGCACAAGTTTTGCATTTCTTGCGGTTGCAGGGGAAGGTGCCGGGAGTGGAGGTTGGATTGGTGGAGGGTGTCGACCCGACAAGGGAGTCACGGAGGGAGTGGTCTTTTCGGAATGCTGATAGGGGAGGGGAGGGAAATATATCCCTCGTGGTGGGGTCCGTTTGGAGGTGGCGGAAATGACGACGGATGATACGATGTATATGGGAGGTTGGAGGGGTGGTAGGTGAGGACCAGTGGGGTTCTGTCCTGGTGGCGTTAGGAGGGGCGGGGCTCAAGGGCGGAGGAGTGGGAAGTGGAGGAGATGTGGTGGAGAGCATCGTGAACCATGTCTGGGGGGAAATTGCGGTCTTTGAAGAAGGAGGCCATCTGGGTTGTTCGGTATTGGAACTGGTCCTCCTGGGAGCAGATGCAGCGGAGACGAAGGAATTGGGAATATGGGATGGCATTTTTACAGGGGGCAGGGTGGAAGGAGGTGTAGTCTAGGTAGCTGTGGGAGTCAGTCGGTTTATAGTAAATGTCCGTGTTGATTCGGTCACCCGAGATAGAAATGGAGAGGTCTAGGAATGGGAGGGAGGAGTCTGAGATGGTCCAGGTAAATTTGAGGTCGGGGTGGAAGGTGTTGGTAAAGTGGATGAACTATTCAACCTCCTCATGGGAGCATGAGGTAGCGCTGATACAGTCATCGATGTAGCGGAGGAAAAGGTGGGGGTGGTGCCAGTGTAGCTGCGAAAGATGGACTGTTCCACATATCCAACGAAGAGGCAGGCATAGCTGTCCATGGCTACTCCTTTGGTTTGGAGGAAGTGGGAGGATTGGAAAGAGAAGTTGTTCAGAGTGAGGACCAGTTCTGTCAGTCGAAGGAGGGTGTCAGTGGAAGGGTACTGGTTGGTACGGTGGGAGAGGAAGAAGCGGAGGGCTTTGAGTCCTTCGTGATGGGGGATGGAGGTGTACAGGGACTGAATGTCCATGGTCAAGATAAGGCATTGGGTACTGGGGAAGCGAAAATCATGGAGGAGGTAGAGGACGTGGGTGGTGACCCGAACGTAGGTGGATTAAGGGGGACAGGACCGTGTTGAGGTATGCAGAGATGAGTTCGGTGGGGCAGGAGCAGGCTGAGACAATGGGTCGGCCGGGGCAGTCAGGTTTGTGAATTTTGGGCAGGAGGTAGAAACGGGCAGTGCGGGGTTGTGGGACTATGAGGTTGGAGGCGGTGGATGGGAGATCCCCTGAGGTGATGAGGTTATGGATGGTCTGGGAGATGATGATTTGGTGGTGGGAGGTGGGGTCATGGTCAAGGGGGCAGTAGGAGGAGGTGTCCGCGAGCTGGCGTTTAGCCTCAGCGGTGTAAAGGTCGGTGCAGGTTAGGAAGGCCGTGCTGAGTTCGAGGGTTGAGACTGAGACAAGGTGGGGGGAGGGGAAATGAGGAAACTGGAGAAATCTGAGTTCATCCCTTGTGGTTGGAGGGTTCCTAGGCGGAAGATGAGGCGTTCTTCCTCCAACCGTCGTGTTGCTATAGTCTGGCGATGGAGGAGTCCAAGGACCTGCATGTCCTTAGTGGAGTGGGAGGGGGAGTTGAAGAGTTGAGCCACGGGGTGGTTGGGTTGGTTGATCCGGGTGTCCCAGAGGTGTTCTCTGAAACGTTGCGCAAGTAGGCGACCTGTCTCCCCAATATAGAGGAGGCCACATCGGGTGCAACGGATGCAGTAAATGATGTGTGTGGAGGTGCAGGTGAATTTGTGGCGGATATGGAAGGATCCCTTGGGACTGGAGAAATCTGAGTTCATCCTTTGTGGTTGGAGGGTTCCTAGGTGGAAGATGAGGCGTTCTTCCTCCAACCGTCGTGTTGCTATGGTCTGGCGATGGAGGAGTCCAAAGACCTGCATGTCCTTGGTGGAGTGGGAGGGGGAGTTGAAGTGTTGAGCCACGGGGTGGTTGGGTTGGTTGGTCTGGGTGTCCCAGAGGTGTTCTCTGAAACGTTCCGCAAGTAGGCGGCCTGTCTCCCCAATATAAAGGAGGCCACCCCCCCCCACCTTGTCTCAGTCCCAACCCTTGAGCTCAGCACCACCTTCCTAACCTGCAATCTTCTTCCTGAGCTCTCCACCCCCACCCCATTCCAGCCTATCACCCTCACCTTAACCTCCTTCCACCTATCGCATTTCCAACGCCCCTCCCCCAAGTCCCTCCTCCCTACCTTTTATCTTCGCCTGCTTGGCACACTTTCCTCATTCCTGAAGAAGGGCTTATGCCTGAAACGTCGATTCCCCTGCTCCTTTGATGCCTGCCTGACCTGCTGCATTTTTCCAGCAACACATTTTCAGCTCTGATCTCCAGCATCTGCAGTCCTCACTTTCTCATAGAAGCTACCCAACAGGACTACTTATGAACTATAGAGCAGAAATAACAAGGCAGTAACAGGGTTAAGCAGCTCCATGAAAAAAACAGATCAAATCGAAGGTCTGCAGTCCTGTGCATGAATATGTAGTGAGCTAGGAAGAATATAATTGCGGGGGAAAACAAACCCTGCCACCGAGCAGAAGTCCCTCCAGCTCTTTAGCTTGCCCCCACAGTCTCAAAAATACATGATTGTGACTGCTGTTGGTATAGCTAGCAGCAGACTTATTATGGCCACTTGTTGCTATCCTTAGGGAAAGGAACTTCCATTTCTCCTGAGCAGCCTTCAGGAGAACCTCTTGGTGAAAGCAGGGTGCTGCTTGTTGCCTAGTCTCTGAAAGCCTCAGGAGTGAGATGAAGAGAGATTGAGTGACTGAGCTACTTGTTGATGAACCACATGAATGATTGAGCCATTTGTTGCCATCCTGACTGTAGAATAGTACAGCACGGTACAGACCCTTTGGCCCTCAATGTTGTGCTGACCTTTTATCCTACTCTCAGATCAGACTAACCTACATACCCTTCATTGTACTATCTTCCATGTGCATATCCAAGAGTACCTAATACATCTGACTCTACTACCACAGCTGCTAGTGCATTCCATGCACCCACCACTCTCTGTGTAAAGAATCAACTTCTGACATGTCCTCTAAACCTTCCTCCAATCACATTAAAATTATGACCCTTCATGATAGACATTTCCATCATGGGAAAAAGTCTCTGTCCATCCACTCTATCTATGCCTCTCAACATCGCGTACACCTCTATCAAGTCACCTCTCATCCTTCTTCACTCCAATGAGGAAAGCCCTAGCTCCCACAAATTTCTTCATAAGACATGCCCTCCAGTGCAGAGGTCAGTCCTCGTAGGCAGCTCAAGAGAACCTGGCTGTAGTGTTGCAAGAGCATGAATGATCTGCCTCTGCCAGGGTATGTACCAGTGTAGGTCTTCAATGCTTCATTCTCCTGTAAGCGTGAGTTTGTGTTGTAAGATTGTTACTGTAGATTGTCACTATGCAAGAGGTTGAAAGGCAAGCAATTTTCGCAGATCCTCATGTGCAATAAGTATCTGTTGCATCATTGCACCTACCAATGTTGCACCACCAGCAGCCCAGTGCGACTGACTATCTCTCAATCATACAGCTGGGTTCACACTTTGAACAGAAAAGGATGGCAGTACTCAACAGCTCACTGATGCATCATCACCACTAGGAGAGCTAACATATCCAATAGCTTCTCACCAAAGGTTTATGAAAGACAAAAACACAAAATTGGTTTCCTGATGAATACCACAGACACACGTTTTGTTTTATATCTATTCATATGATAAGGGTGCTGCTGCCCAGAGAGTTGTTTCAAATTAACCACATCGCTGTGGGTCTGGAGTCACATGTAGGCCAGACAAGGTAAGGATGGGGGTTTCCTTTGCTTAAGGACATTAGAAAGCCAAAAGAGATACTGTTCCAACAATCAGCAATGGCTTCATGATAATTCCAGACTTCTATTGAACTCAAATTCCACCATCTGTCATGGTGGGATTTGAACCCAGGTCCCCAAAACATTACTTGGTTCTCTGGATTAACAGTCCAACAAAAATATCACTGGACCGTCACCTCCTCAAAATATCACAGAATGGTTTTTAGATTTCCATCAACTCTAGCTATTTAACAACACTGAAACACACTTCATTCAGAACCTATACCTCCTACCTTCCCCTGTACACAGCATGGGGATTTGATATCACTATCTGCATTGTCAATGCAGACAAAGTTGTAGACCGATACTAATTTATCTAAATGCTTTTCTCATTCTGCAAGAGACGAATGAGCACAATCAGAGAGAATGTGTACAGAAATATATCACCGTTGCTTCACTGTGGCTGGGTCAATATCCTGGAATCTTCTCCCTAACAGCATTGTGGGTTTACCTACAGCTCGTGGGCTGCAACAGTTCAAGAAGGCAGCTCACCACCACCTTCTCAAGGGCAATTAATGCTGGCCAATCAGGAATGCCTACATCCTGCAAGTGAATTTAAAAATAGACAGGGAGGGGAAAGTGTTTGGGGAGGGTGGGGATATCTGACAGGGCTGAGCTAAAGGGGAGGTTGGTGATTTACAGCGATCTGGGGAGGAAGCCTCTACTCTGCTCCCCTCATCCATTAACAACATCACAATGCAACATTAGGTAAAGGGGCCAGTTTGTGGCACCTTCTGTAAACCTGGTCTCAGTAACTACCTGACAGCTCAGAAGACCCTGGCTCCCGTCTTCATGCACAGCTTCTGTCTCCATAATTGGACCTCCCGGAGCTTCTGCTCACCATACAGCTGGTCCAACATGGTCCAACTCATCTGTGAAGAAGTATCAGGAATGAGATCCATTTAAGATCTGGAGACTGTCATTCTACCCTTTGGGCTTATATTGGGAGGCTCATGTCATTGGTCTGCCCCACAGCCCCCTCTGCAAGGTGAGGTCCATCTATCATGGTCCATAACTGTCTTTCCCCTTCCTGATGCTGCTAATTGTCAGCAATTTCGAACTTCAATCTTTACACAGTCATCCAGGCATGTAGTGAAAGCTCAATCTGACTCTTAGTGATCTTCAGAAAAGATTTACTAGGATGCTACGTGGACTGGAAGATTTGAGTTATGAGGAGAGGCTGGATAGACTAGGACTTTGTTCCCTGGCGTGTAGGAGATTAAGGGCTAACCTTATAGAGGCCTATAAAACCATGAGACGGACAGATAAGGTGGATAGTCAGCAGCTTTTCCCCATGGTAGGAGAGACTAAAACTAGAGGGCCGTAGGTTTAAGGGGACGGGGAGAGATACAAAAGGGTCCATAGGGTCAGTTTTTTCACACAGAGGGTGGTATGTGTCTGGAATGGGTGGCCAGAGGCAGTGGTGAAAGTGAGTATAATTTCATCAAACAGGCGGCACGGTGGCTCAGTGGTTAGCACTGCTGCTTCACTGCACCAGGGTCCCAGGTTTGATTCCAGCCTTGGGCAACTGTCCGTGTGGAGTTTGCACATTCTCCCCGTGTCTGCGTGGATGTGCTCCGGTTTCTTCCCACAGTCCAAAGATGTGCAGGTCAGGTGGATTGGCCATACTAAATTGCCCATAGTGAGAGGTGTATTAGTCAGAGGGAAGTGGGTCTGGATGGATTACACTTCGGAGGGTCGGGTGTGGACTGGTTGGGCCGAAGGGCCTGTTTCCACACTGTAGGGAATCGAATTGAATCAAATCGAATCACTTAGATAGGTACATGAATAGGATAGCTATGGAGGGATATGAACTAAATGCACACAAATGGGACTAGTTTAAATTGTGAGAACTGGGGAATGAAGGGCCTGTTTCCCGAGCTGTACTCTTCTATCACAGCATAACTCATCATCCAACCCAACAACCTTGCAATCTGCAGTCTGTGGACTGGTTTCACTCCCATGCCCCTAACCTTCGTTGTGAATGTTCCTGTAGAGTTAGATGTGGAATAACACACTCAGCACCATCAGCATCTGCTGGTCAAGGGTTAATGAATGACGCGATGTTGTAGGGAAATTAGTGTTTGGAGGTTTAGGAGCTTAATCTCCAATATTGTGCAGTGTGTGCTTCCCTTCAGTGCAAAGGCCTTAACTGTATTTTATAGGTTCTGTTTCGATTCCCACAGCTGAATGTGTTTGAGGTGCAAGAGTACATGCAGAGAGAACTGGGACCTTTCCAACTCTGATTGGACATCCTCTGAAAATCCTTATTTTGAAAACTAATTTAGTGGAAGGTGGTTATTTTAAACTTTTTCTTTGAATTGTTCACCCTCTATTCACCACCTCCCGAATATTCATGTCCCCCCATCGTTGTAGATAGTCTTCTCCTTTCCACTAACATGCCCTCTGTCCCTCCTCAATCTCCCCCTGCAACAATCCACCCTTTCACTAGCTTCCTCTATAATTCTTGCTTATTTGCCTGGTCCCTCTCCCATCCAGATGCCACAATAGCATCATCTTTACACCACCCGTTATTCAGCTGATCTCTCATTCTCCCTTCCCAGGACACATAATTCACTCATTGTGCTCCCCACCTTAAATATACAATTCCCAATTTTTCTCTTCCACTTTCCACTGCCACTGTGACTGTGACTTTTCCCCTCTTCCTCTGAATTTGATCAACCAATTCCTCAAGATCCTTCTAGAGCCCTTCCTGTTCCTTTCCACCCAACGCACCTTTCTTTGAACCTTTGCTGTTCGGTATCCCTTCCCTACTGAGGCCCCTTCTTGCCTGTCCTGGGTCTGGGTTAGGGTCAGCTATCTTGCCAGGAAGTTGGGCTTGGTTAGCCTTCACCCCATACTCTGTAAGCAGTCAACTCCTATAAACAAGACTCCATATGACTCATACTTCTTGTGAATTGTTTGATCCTTCCACTGTATTGTTTTTAAGCAAAGAAATAATTTCAGTTATGGAGGAGCCATGTTATTGAAGAGTCATAGAATCCCTACATTGTGGGAAGCAGGCCTTTTGATCCATTGGGCTCACTCTGCTCCTACAAAGAGCATCTCATCCCCCTCTCCTTTCCTTGTAACCCCACCACTAATCCACTTAACCTAGGCATCCCTGGACACTACAGACAATTTAGCATGGCCAATTCATCTAACCTAACATCTTTGAACTGTGGAAAGAAACCAGAGCACCAAAGGGAAACCCACGCAGACACAGGGAGAACTTGCAATCTCCACACAGACAGTCACCCAAGGCTGGAATTGAACACAGGCCCCTAGCGCTGTGAGGTAGCAGTGCTAACCACTCTGCCACCGTGCCGCCCTAAAGACATTTGTACTCACTGGAGCTTGAAGGTGCAAATCTAACCCATCAGCTTAGGTGAAGTTAAGATACAAGTCAATCATGATGGAAATAAATGGTGAAGAAGGCTTGAGATGCAGAGTGACCTTCTCTGTGCTTATATTGCTAAATTGAGCAATAAAACCTGATGGGAGAACCAAGTTATTAATAGTCTTAAATATATCAGATTTTAGCAATGCAAATTTACATAGAATATTCTCTTTAACTTAGTGAAGCATCCTAAAAATGCTGCGTGTCTAATGGTACTGAATAGATGAGAGTTAATAATTTATGTTTATACTTTGTGCTTACTGCTTTCCATCACAGAAATTTAGTTACCAAACCCCTTCAGCTCTCTGCATCGGTTTGTGGAGCCCAGGAACTTATCCTATTCAATATTGTCACTATTAAAGGAGCACGAATCTCACCACAAGCCTCACTTTAATGATGACAATCGTTTCATTCATTTCTGTGCCTTTGTTCCCGGGGGGGTGAGTGTCATTGGCTGGCCCAGTGTGTGTGTGGTCCTTGAGAAGTTAGTCAAAAGTGAGAACTGCAGATGCTGGAGATTAGAGTCGAATGTGTGGTGCTGGAAACTCATAACAGGTCAGGTAGCATCCGAGGAGCAGGAAAACTGACGTTTCGGGCAAAAGCCCTTCATCACACAACACCAGGTTATAGGCCAACAGGTTTATTTGGAAGCACTAGCTTTCGAAGCGCTGCTCCTTTATCAGGTGGTTGTGGAACGGGACCATAAGATACAGAAATTATACAAAAGATTACAATATCAAACAAGTAAAATGATATACTTTACAAACCTAGATTGCCGTTAAGTCTTTCACCTTTTAGAATGGGTTACAGGTTTCAGTTCATTAATATGTACATCCCAGAACTTCTTTTAAGTCAAATTCTCGTGATAACTTAAGTTTTTATGAAAAAAGATAACATCTCAGCTCAGACAATGCATTAAAGATGTGAGGTCAGAGTCTGTCTGTATCGCAATTTTGAGTCAGACTGGTCCTATTTCCAAAGTGGAATTTACAAAATATTACATGGATTGGCTGTCTGCAACTGACTGCCTGTAGATTGTGCATCTTTTGAGCAAAATAGAATGTATCTGCAAATATATTTCAGCAAATACAACTTCACCCCATAGACATATGTGTGTGCGTGTGCGGACGGGAGAGAGAGAGAGAGAGAGCGTGTGAATGCACGTGAGAGAGTGTGTGTTTGCATGTGTGCAAGCTTGGTAAAGTGTGTGTGAGTGTGATGGTGTATAAGCCTGTGAGAGGGTGCATGCGTGAAAGTGAGTGTGGGAGGTGTATGTTTTTGTGTATGAGAGAGGGTCTGCGTGAGTGTGAGTATGTAAGACTGTGTGTGTGTGTGTCTGTCTGTGTGTGTGTACTGAATTGTATTGAATAGATGAGAGTTAATAATTTATATTTATACTTTGTGTTTACTGCTTTCCATCACACAAGTTTAGATACCAACATCTTTCAGCTTTCTGCATCAGTTTGTGGAGCCCTGGAACTTATCCTATTCAATATTGTCACTGTTAAAGAAACACGAATCTCACCAACAAGCCTGAATTTAAACATGTGAATTGTTTAATTTGCTTCTGTCCCTTTGTTCATGGGGTGGGGGAGGGGGCGCTGTGAGTGTCTGTGTGTGTGTGTGTGTGTGTGTGGTCCCCGTTGAGGCCATTCCCATGGGGACTGAACTTGGCTATCAGCCTCTGCTCGGCCACTTTTCATTGTTGCCTGTCCTGAAGCCTGCCTTGGAGGATGGTCACCTGAAGATCCGAGGCCGAATGTCCCTGACCACTGAAGTGTTCTCCGACTGGGGGGGGACACTCTGCCTGGTGATTATTCTGCGGTGTCCATTCATCTGTTGTCATAGTGTCATGTGACTTCTAACTCTGGGTGTGTACAGACATGTACCAATTCTGCTCCCTAACAGTGTTGCTAGCCCAATTGTATCTAGTCCAATTCCCTTATGATTTCAACCCAATTAATAGAACATTATTGTCATGTTGTTAAGGAATTGGCCTCATGGCTAGAAATAGCTGTGAGAAACTGAGTTAATAATAATTTTTGGAGAGGAAATGCAAAAACCCTTTCAGAGAAATGTACATATTTATGAGGAAAGAAAAGCTGAAGAGTGATTAATCGGAGAATGCTTTTAAAGAGATTATGAGCACAAAGGGTCAAAAGGCCACCTTCTACACTTTATTATTTGATGATTCAACATGTAGGAAAAGACAGTACATGAGATGAAAACAGGGGGCAGAATTTTAAAACATTGAGAAATGACCTGATGGTTTTAGAGATCTCATCAAAGGGATTGAGAAAGTAGAAAGTCTTTCCAGTTGTGGGTGAGAGCTGAATGTGGGATCAGCAGTCAGTAATAAATGCATTGAGGAAGTCACGCAAATTCAGGAGAAATATTATTTTCCAGAGTGTGTTAAGAATGTGGGATCCACCAACACAGGGAGTAGTTGACCTGAATAGCCTGACTGCATTTAAAGCGGCAGTTAAATAAACACATGAAGGAGAAAGATTTGTTTTGATGAAGTTTGATGGAGCATGCTTCCCATGGTAAGCAGCGACTGAGTAATAATGACACAGGACCAGAAATCCAGCACCACAGACTGATACTTTGGTGACATGGGTTCAAAGCCCATCATGGCAGATGGTGAAATTTGAATTCAATTAAAAGATAGCTACCTCATTGGTGACCATGGAACCAGCCTGAGATGGTTAGTTAATGTTTGCCCAAGCAGATTTGATTGCATCCCTCCCCCTAACATGATCAAATGAAAAAGCTGATTAAATGATTCTCATCAATGAAATGAAGCCTATCGGTGTAATCCCAGCTCCTTTAACAGTGACCATGATTCGGAGATGCCGGTGTTGGACTGGGGTGTACAAAGTTAAAAATCACACAACACCAGGTTATAATCCAACAGGTTTAATTGGAAGCACTAGCTTTCGGAGCACCGCTCCTTAACCACCTGATGAAGAAGAAGCTAGTGCTTTCAATTAAACCTGTTGGACTATAACCTGGTGTTGTGTGATTTTTAACTTTAACAGTGATGATATTGTAAAGGATAAGATCCCAGTGTCCACGAACTGATGAAGAGAGCTGGATGGAGTTGGTACTGATGTATCTGCCATGCTTTCTGATGGCATAGCCTACATGGAATACCAGATTCACAGCAAAGTCTTAACCATCCTCTGCACAACTCAGGATGGACAATGATTGCTGGCTTAACCAGTGATGCCCACATTCTGTGAAAGAATAAATAAAGGAAGTAACATAAATAAAGGAGAGCAGTGAGGTTGTCTGGCACGTTTTTGTACTGTGACTAGTTTGTCATAAGTTGTTGTGGGACTGCTCCCTTAAGGGTGGAAAACCGCAATCCAAAGCAAATGTCACTTTAAGGGGTAAATCCTTCTTGAAGCATCTTTTGATGTTATTCCTGGCTGTTCCTTCCTTTCCTCCACTCCCCAATTGCAAATAGTGTTACATCCTTTCCAGCTACTTTGCGGTGTTTTTAATGAGTATTTTGAATGTTTTCTCACATGGGGGAATGTAAAAGTGAAACAAAAAAAAATTGGCTAAAGTAACTACACCTATTTCTGTCAAAAAAAACTATACTTTTACATGTAGAGGACAGGAAAGCAATTAAAAGGAAGCTATAGATTCTGAGGTGAACCCGTGAGCAGAGAAAGTTTGGATATTAGTAATTAACAATATTCCTTTTGGAAAAAAAAAGTCAGCAAATGAAGCTTAATATCTTTGGCTGACCTTGTGTAGTCTTTCCTCTTGCGGTTTTGTAGTGTAATTTTTAACTGGAAAAACACATCGTGAATTCTAGGCAGGAGCAGGTTGTCTTGATAAAGTCCACATTGTTGCAGATGCTGACTATCCTGTCTGCCGACTGCAATTCTTTGCTGTTTGAGTAAGTAGGTCTAACCACTTAGGTCTGCTTGAGGAACCAACTGTTTCCTTTTCCAACTTCTAGGGCTGTTTATGCCAAACTGCTGTGTCCATTCAATGAGCAGCAATGTAATAAATGGTACAGTTTGTCACGGTGTATGTAGCAGCCTTATTTTATTCAGTCATGAGATGAGAGTGTTGCTAGCTTAGCCAGCAATTATTGTTATTCTCAGAAGGCAGTTAAGAGTGGGTCTGAGTCATGTGTATGCTAGACCAGGTAAGGAAGGTAGTGTCCTTCCTTAACGGGATTGAGTAAACCAGGTGGGTTTTACCCCAACATTTGATGGTTTCAGCGTCATCATTAGACTTTTAATTTCAGATTTCTTAAAATTGAATTTAAATTCCACCATCTGCCATGCCAGGAGTCAAACCAGGATCCCCAGAACATGACCAGGGTCTCTGGAATAATAGCCCAGAGTTAATACCATTAGGTCATTCCCTCCCCTCACCTGTACTGAAGCTGAAGGGATCTGTGTCCCACCTGTGTAGGGGTTTCCAGGGATCCACAGTAGCTGCCCAGTTCCATAGACACACCTTGCTCTCGGGACTGTAGGTGCTGGTTTGAGACAGGAAATAAAATTACGGAGGGAGAAAATCTAAAGGAGAAGCAAGGCATAGCATGGATATATCACCTTCATATAGATAAACGTCTTAGAATGCTTTGTTAGGAGTGAAGGTAGGAATAGGAAAGGAGGAAAGTTAGGAGGAAAGAGAATACTGTGGCTTAGTGATAGTGCTCTCTCTGGCTCCTCTCCTCTGAGTTGGAAGGCCTCATTCTAGAGACTAGTTCACCAAATCTAGGAGGAATCAACCCTGTGCAGTACTGAGGGAGTGCTGCACTATCACAGCTATCATCCTTTGACTGCTGTATTAAAACAATGATCCATCTGCCCTTGTTGGTGCACCCAATGGCACCATTTGAAACCAGCCCAGAGTTTATTTCTCAACCAATGCCATCAAAAACTGATCATATGCTCATTGTCCCATTACAGTTTGGAAGCCATGGGTACAAAATGATGGGACTTGGATGGATCACGTGCACTTTCCCTCTGTTCCTCCAGTCAGAATAAAAGTCAGCAGTCAGGCAACTGACCAGTTACAAGCCCACCCCACAACCATAAAGTGCCGAGTCTAGGATAAGGAAGCTCCTTTTGGGACATTCAGCCCATCAGTGGCAGAATGTCCCATTCTCAGGAGCTGCCAACCATTCTCTTGCAGTCCCAACATTGCCAGGGTTCTGTAGTGGGCACTGCCGGAACTGCAGGCAAACCCATGCAGGAAGCCTCATAGAACCCAGCTCCAGATATGTCAGGGGACTTTGCGCTGGGGTTTTTACAACTCACTGAGGGGCAGTGTTGAGGACAGTGGGAGTATGTTTCAAATAACATGCGAGTGGGGAAAAAAGGGAGTGCTATCTTCTTGGGAAGCGCCTCCAAAGGGCACAGGACAACCCTCGATTGATGACACTCAGCCCTCCAACATCCTTTCTGCTGTGATCCACACTAAATAAATGTGACTTCCACTCCCACCCAAATGGTGTGGCCAGGGCAATATCAGGACAATCTGATTTCGAACATAGTCCCCTAACCCTGCTCCCCAGTCCTCGTAAAATATACCCAGAGAGGACACGTTATGTCCCAGTCCTACGTTTCAATAAGTGTTTCATTGGCTGCAATATGCTTTGGGACATTCTGAAATTACAAAATGTGCTTTAGCAGTTCAAGTTTTCAAAAAAATTAAACTGAATTGAAGAGGCAAGTTAGGTCAGAGGCTTTTGAACAAAAGGAAATAGAGAGACCTGAAGGGATACAGGTCACAGAGAGGTGCCCAGAACGTAGAGTGTTGGGACCCAAAGGTGATGGCAGAGGGAGTAGGGTACAATTAGGAAATGTAAGTGGAGAAGACTGTATTCTATCTCTTGGGAGCCATATCTTTAAAACCATATACTTGGACTTCGGGGGTTAAGTTATGAGGAGAGATTACGCAAAATAGGCCTGTTTGCTTTAGAATTTAGAAGGTGAATTGAATTGAATTTGCAGATGAATTGAATTGGTTTGAAGGGATGATCTCATCAAAGTCTTCAAGATATGTACAGGAAAAGACAGGGTAGATAAAGTTAAACTATTCCCACTGGTTGGGAATTCTAGGGGTATAGCCTGAGAATTAGAGCCAGACCGTTCAGGAGAGGCATTAGGAAGCACTTTTACACACACACACGCGGCGGGGAGAGGTTTGGAACTCTCTTCCACAAATGGCAGAGGATGCTGGATCAATTGTTAATTTTAAATCAGAGACGGATAAACCCTTGTTAAGCGAAGGTATTACGGAATATGTGTCAAAGACAGGTATATGGAGTCAGGCCACAGGTTAGCCACAATCATGTTAAATGGTGGAACAGGTTCAAGGGGCTGAATGGCCTACTCCTGTTCCTATATCTGAAGATATGGGACTGTGCAACTGTGACAATAACTACTGGGGAAGATTAACAATTGATGCCCAATCATCTGCTGCTTCATCAATGACCTTCTCTCCATCATAAGGTCAGAAGTGGGGATGTTCGCCAAGGATTACAGAGTGTTCAGCACCATTCATGATTCCTCAAGTGCTGAAGCAGTTCCACGCTCAAGTGCAACAAGATCTGGACAATATCCAGGCTTCAGCTGATAAATGGCAAGTAACATTCATAGCACATAAATGCCAGGCGATGACCATCTCGGATAACAGACAATTTAACCACTGCTCCTTGCCATTCAATGGTGTTACCATCACTGAATCCTCCATGAACAGCATCCTGGGGGTTACCATTGATTAGAAACTCAACTGGACTCACCACATAAACGCAGGCTACAAGCCAGGTAAGACCTTAGGAATACTGTGACGTGTAGCTCACCTCCTGATACCCCAAAGCCTATCCATCATCGACAAGGCACAAGTCAGCAGTCTGATGGAATACACCCTACTTGCCTGGATGGGTGCAGCTCCAACAACACTCAAGAAGCTTGACATCATCCAGGACAAAGCAGCTCATTTGTTTGGCGTCAGATCCACAAGCATCCACTCCCCTCCACCACCAATGCTCAGTAGCAGCAGTGTGTACCATCCACAATATACACATTATATTTCAGTCATACAGCATGGAAACAGGCCCTTTGGTCCAATTTGTCCATGCTAATCAGATTTCCTAAACTGAATTAGTCCCACCTTGCCCCCAAAAATAGTATTGCAAATGGTACAATTGTTTGAGAGAGGAATAACTTCAAAATTTTGCCAAAGCTCCTTAGACAATATTCTCCAAACCCACAACCAATTTCATCCAGAGGGCCAAGGGCAGCAGATACATGGGAACACCACCCCCTGCAAGTTCCCCTCCAAGCCACTTGGAAATATATCGCCATTCATTCACTGTCATTGGGTCAAAATTCTGGAATTCCTGCTCTCAGGGCATTGTGGGTCTATTTACAGCACGCGGACTGCAGTGTTTCAAGAAGGCAGTTCACCCCCACCTTCTCAACGGGCAACTAGGGACGGGCAATAAATGCTGGCCCAGCCAGTGACGTCCACATCCCATGAGTCAGTAGAAAAATGTGTGGGTTTGGAAGGGAATTTGCAGGAGGAGGGAAGATGAGAGGAAAGGAGAACATAACTTTGAGCCACTGGTTCATATTTCACCTCTACCCTCTAGGGTTTGGTTTTGTCTCTCATCTGATCATGTGTGACACTTGTAAACGCTTGGTAAACCTCTGATGGCAGCATCAACACTCCAAACTCTCTGCTGTGTAATATTTGTGATTCTTTAACAGAAGGGCCTGGAAATAAAATCATTTAATAAATGATAATAAAAGCTTCTTCTTGGCTGGTGCTGCACATTGTTGCCAAGAACATAAGTTACAAAAAAAGGAATAAAGTCCTACAAGCAGAATATAGGGAGTTTGGAAGCAAGTTAAAAAGTTGGACCTCAAGCATAGTCGTCTCAGGAGTTTAGTCGGAGTAGAAGTAGTGGGACATATCAGGTAGCTCAGTGGTTAGTGCTGCTGCCTCGCAGTGTCAGGGACCTGTGTTCGATTCCACCCTTGGGTGATTGTCTGTGTGGAATTTGCATGCTCTCCCTGGTGCTGTGAGGCAGCAGTGCTAACCACTAAACCATCCTGCTGCTTCAAGTGCTGACTTGGATTCCCAGCTATTGACAATAAAAGCTAACGTTGTAGATGAGGGAATGTAACAGCTCTAAGTTTGCAAATGACTTGAGGCTGGGTGAAAGGGTGAGCTGTGAGGAGGATGCAGAGATGTTGCAGTGTGATTTGGACAGGTGGAGTAGCTGGATGCAGTACAATGTGGATAAATGTGATGTTTCTCATTTTGGAAGGAAGATTATTACCTGAATGGTTATGGTTATAGATTGGAAAAGGGGGAGGTACAACAAGATCTGGGTGCCTTCATATACCAGTCACTGAATATAAGCAAATGGGATGTTGGCTTTCACGGTGAAAGCAGGGATGTCTTGCTGCAGAGGAATATCCTCTGTAAGTACTGCTGCGATGTTTTTCCTAATTAAAAATGCCACTCCCCTTCCTCACTTGCCTCCCCTTCTATTCTTCATATAGAATCTGCACCCCAGAACATTCAGCAGCCAGTACTGTTCCTCCCTCAGCCATGTATTCCTCTGTAGCAAGACATCCCTGCTCCTGTATTTGAATACTTTCACCGTGAAAGCCAACATCCCATTTGCTTATATTCAGTGACTGGTATATGAAGGCACCCAGATCTTGTTGCACCTCCCCCTTTTCCAATCTATAACCATAACCATTCAGGTAATAACCTTCCTTCCAAAGTGAGAAACATCACATTTATCCACATTGTATGGGGCCTTGGTGAGATTACACATGGAAAACTGAGTGCAATTTTAGTCTCCTTATCTGAGTAAGGATAGAGGGAGTGCGGCAAAAGTTAATCATACTGATTCCTGGGATTGCAGGACAGACGTATGAGGAAACACTAGATTTGTTAGGACTGATTTACATCGAAGAATGAAGGGGAAAATCTCATAGAAACCTATAAGAGTCTCACAGGACTAGACATGTAAACACAGGAAGGAGATCCCTGATGACTGGGGAATCAGAACACATACTGGAAGAATAAAGGAGCTGACTAATAGTTAAATGATGAAAGACGAAGAAAACCACAGAACAGAGCAATTTGGGAGTCCTCATCCATGTGTCACAGAAAACTAGCATTCAAGTTCAGAGGGTAATAGCAAAGGCAAATGGAATGTTGGCCTTTATTTCAAAGTAAATGCAGTGTAAAGATAGGGAGGTCCTGCTGAAATCATACAAGGCACTAGTCAAATGACAGCTGGAATACTGTGAACAGTTTTGGGCCCCTTATCAAAGGAAAGATATATTGGCATTGGAGGTAGTTCAGGAAAGGTTCACCAGGCTGATCCCGGGTATGGAGGGACTATCTTATCAGGAGAGGCTGAGTGGGTTGTAATCACTGGAATTTAGAAAAATGAGAGGGAAACTAATTGAAACATACAAAACTTTTCAGGGACTTGACAGGATAGGAGCAAAAAAGATTGTTCCTCCTTGTGAGACAGTCTAGGATCACAGGGCATCATCTAAGAATATGGGCTCGCACATTTAAGACAGAGAAAAGGAAAACTTTCTTCTCTGAGGGTAGAAAATCTGTGGAATCCTTTACTGCAGAAGGCTGTTGAGGTTGGGACATTCAGTATATTCAAGGCTGAGATCGACAGATTTTTAATCAGTAAGAAAATCGTGGGTTGTGGGGAAAAGGTAGAAAAGTGGAGTTGAACATGATCAGATTAGCCAAGCTCTCATTGAATGGTGGAGCAAGCTCAATGGGCTGAATAGCCTATGTCTGCTGCTATGTCGTATGATCTTATAGAACCAGGGGTCACTTTGTAAGCATATAGGGTAGGCCATTTAGGATTAAGATGACAAGTAATGTATTCAACCAGAGAGAAGCGAAGGTTACCTCAGATTACAACGGGATCTTGACCAGATGGGCCAATAGGCCGAGAAGTGGCAGATGGAGTCTAATTCAGATAAATGTGAGGTGCTGCATTTTGGGAAAGCAAATCTTAGCAGGACTTATACACTTAATGGTAAGGTCTTAGGGAGTGTTGCTGAACAAAGAGACCTTGGAGTGCAGGTTCATAGCTCTTTGAAAGTGGAGTCGCAGGTAGATAGGATAGTGAAGAAGACGTATGGTATGCTTTGCTTTATTGGTCAGAGTATTGAGTACAGGAGTTGGGAGCTGAAAATATGTTGCTGGAAAAGCGCAGCAGGTCAGGCAGCATCCAAGGAGCAGCAGAATCGACGTTTCGGGCATGAGCCCTTCTTCAGGAATGAGGAAAGTGTGTCCAGCAGGCTAAGATAAAAGGTAGGGAGGAGGGGCTTGGGGGAGAGGCGCTGGGAATGCGATAGGTGGAAGGAGGTTAAGGTAAGGGTGATAGGCCAGAGTGGGGGGTGGGGGGGGGAGAGGTCAGGAAGAAGATTGCAGGTTAGGAAAGGCGGTGCTGAGTTCGAGGGATTTGACTGAGACAAGATGGGGGGAGGGGAAATGAGGAAACTGGAGAAATCTGAGTTCATCCCTTGTGGTTGGAGGGTTCCTAAGCAGAAGATGAGGCACTCTTCCTCCAACCGTCGTGTTGCTATGGTCTGGTGATGGAGGAGTCCAAGGACCTGCATGTCCTTGGTGGAATGGGAGGGGGAGTTGAAGTGTTGAGCCACGGGGTGGTTGGGTTGGTTGGTCCGGGTGTCCCAGAGGGGTTCTCTGAAACGTTCCGCAAGTAGGCGGCCTGTCTCCCCAATATAGAGGAGGCCACATCGGGTGCAGCGGATGCAATAAATGATGTGTGTGGAGGTGCAGGTGAATTTGTGGCAGATATGGATGGATCCTTTGGGGCCTTGGAGGGAAGTAAGGGGGGAGGTGTGGGCGCAAGTTTTGCATTTCTTGCGGTTGCAGGGGAAGGTGCCGGGAGTGGAGGTTGGGTTGGTGGGGGGTGTGGACCTGACGAGGGAGTCACAGAGGGAGTGGTCTTTTCGGAATGCTGATAGGGGAGGGGAGTGAAATATATCCCTGGTGGTGGAGTTGGGAGGTCATGTTGCAGCTGTACAGGACATTGATTAGGCCACTGTTGGAATATTGTGTGCAACTCTGGTCTCCTTCCTATTGGAAAGATGTTGTGAAACTTGAAAGGGTTCAGAAAAGATTTACAAAGATGTTGCCATGGTTGGAGGATTTGAGCTATAGGGAGAGGCTGAACAGGCTGGGGCTGTTTACCCTGGAGCGTCGGAGGCTGAGGGGTGACCTTATAGAGGTTTACAAAATTATGAGGGGCATGGATAGGATAAATAGAAAAAGTCTTTTCCCTGGGGTTGGGGAGTCCAGAACTAGAGGGCATAGGTTTAGGGTGAGAGGGGAAAGATATGAAAGAGACCTAAGGGGCAACTTTTTCACGCCGAGGGTGGTACATATATGGAATGAGCTGCCAGAGGATGTGGTGGAGGCTGGTACAATTGCAACAGTTAAGAGGCATTTGGATGGGTATATGAACAGGAAGGGTTTGGAGGGAGATGAGCCAGGTGCTGGCAAGTGGGACTAGATTGGGTTGGGATATCTGGTCGGTATGGACGGGTTGGACCAAAGGGTCTATTTCCATGCTGTACATCTCTATGACTCTATGACTCTAAGTGAGCCTGTGGAATTCTCTGCCAGAGAAGGTGGTTGAGGCCAAGACATTGAATGTTTTCAGGAAAGAGTTAGATATAGTTCTGGGGGCTAAAGGGATCAAAGGGTATGGGGAGAAAGTGGGAACATGGTACTGAGTTGGATGTTCAGAATGAATGGTGGAGCAGATACGAAGGGCTGAATGGCCAATTCCTGCTCCTATTTTCTATGTTTCTGTGTTCTTACCAATTTCAATATTTATTACGACTTTCGCTTCCTTTGCTGTTTCTCCCCACTTCCCTAACTTGCTACCTTCTTTAGCAGCCTAATATAAATAAAATGAAAAGAATTAGATTTCCCAAAGAGCCTGTGGAAGAGTTTCCCTTTCCTCCTTCCCCAACTCCTCCCTGTGACCTTCATTCTCTGGGAATGGTTCAAAGCAATGCCAAGAGGAGAACCTTTTCAAAGGAAAACCTCAAACCTGAGATTTTAGCAACAATCCAATTCTGTTTACGTGTTGATTCCACAAAACAGTAACAGCAATTTCCATCTCGACAGCACCTTTAAAATATTTGGCCCCCAGTCACACAATGGGGTGTTATGGCAGGTGACCAAAAGGCATGGTCAAAGAGGCAGATTTCAAAAAGGTAGTGAACTGAGGAGAGAGACAGAGATGAAGGACTCCAGTGAAAATTCCAGAGTTCAAGACCAAGTTGGTTAAACCATCAGCCTCTCTCTCTACTTCCCCAAATTAAGAACATATGTTTTGCATATAGATTCCACTCAGTGATCAGAAGCATATGACAGTCACTAATAAATCCAGTTGGAAATTCAGGAGAAACCTTTTCTCCCCAGAAAAGTTACGTGGGACTCGCTAATACATTGTGTCATCAAGACAGGTTGGATTGATACATTTAAACGTTCATTAAATGTATAATAGAGAAAAGAACAGAAAGATATATTGATTGGATGCAATGAAATGGTGGAGGAGGATTATATAGAGCACAGAGACTGACATAGACCAGCTGGTTGGGATGGTCAGTTGCTGAGCTGTAAAGTTAATGTAATTCTGAGCATTTCCAGTATTTTCTGTTTTTATTTCAGATTTTTAGCATTCAAGGTTCTTTCTATCTCAAGCACACCTCATTAATTCGATTCTTTTTGTATGGTACATGCGTTCAGGAAAATTGCAACAATGGCTAATTTACAGTAACATTTTATAATCCAATAGCAAATCCCTCTTTGTAGACATTAAAGAGTTCACATATCTGATTTCATTTCAGCATGCAGTGATTACACCCATGGCTGTTGCGGAAAGTTATAGCAAATTTTCCCTTGATCCCCAAGTAATTTCTGTACACAATGAGCTTCTCTTGTGCAGGATGGACTGGCACATTGGACCTTCTGACATGCATATACCCATTGATGCCACTACAGCGCATGCTGCTACTAATTGTAAAAGGTACCATCGTGTGCGGGTATGACACAGAGTTGAGTATCGTCTCCCTCATACCCTCTCCCTAGCTTGTGCTAATTGGACCAGCAGAGCATGAGTCAGATACTAAGGCTGTGGTAACAGATGCTGGGAGTACAGTGTCTATTTTGCCTGGCATGGGAACCCAAACCCTTGACTGTGAGAGAAGCAAACTCAATTTTCAGTTGACCAAATGGGTTTTTCCATTGGAAATGCTGCATTTTCCTTTGGTTTACTGTCAGCCTGCCCCTCCTCCTGAGTGGTTGGAAAAAGAACCTTGGCAGCTGCCAATGTTTTGGGATCATGTTTATCGCAGGTGGGGTTCACTCCATACATTAACATCAGTTACCAACGTCAAAATCCAGATGGAGGGGAAAAAGACTATTCAGTTTTTCAATCAGTTTATGGTGAATCCATGTTACAATTCCATTTATTCACCTCAGCTCCAAATCCCTTTGTACTCGACCCTCACAAAAATATCTATTGACATTTGTCTTGAAATAATTAATTTGGTTCCACCACTCACAATCATTTGTGAGGTGGGGTTAAGATTTGTATGGAAACTCCATAATTTGTTATCTCACTCCAGTGTCACCCTCATGTTCTGGACTCCTCAATCAGAAGAAATCGATTCTTTAAGGCGACCCTCATCCTTTCCTTTCATCCCTTTTCGCAGCTCAAATAAATCACTCTTCAGTCTTTGAAATGCAATAAAATCTTAACCCACATAAAGTAAAATGTCTTTTTAACCTGACCCTTTGGAGCTGAGCATCATTTTTGTGAATCTGCACTGTACTCCCCTCAAGGCCACTTGATCATCCTTGAGAAGGTGTGTACAATTGAATGTGATACATCAAATGGGATCTGGCCAAGTCTCCCTACAATTTAAGCATCACGTCCTCACTCTGTGCTCCAGCTGCCAAGCTTTTTAAATTGCTTTCTATATTTGTTTTCAGCTTCTAGTGAGTTCTGTTGGTTGACACCCAAATCTCTTGTTCATCCACAGTTTCTAGATTCCAACCATTAAGGAATTGTTCCAATCTCTACTTGGATCTTCACAATTCTGCCTAACATTTCCCACACTAGTCTGTGAGCCAAATCATAGCATGGAGATAGAATCATGGAATAGAGTCCCTGTTGTGTGGAAACAGGCCATTCAGCCCATCAAGTCCCCATTGACCCTCCAAAAAGCATCCAATCCAGCAACCTCCCCCAACCTTTCTCTGCATTTCCAATGGTTAACCCACTAACCCTGCACATCTGTGGATAGTCTGGACAATTTAACATGGCCAACCCACCCAACCTGCAATGGAAATTGGAGCACCCGGAGGAAACGCATACAGACACGGGGAGAACGTGCAAATTCCACAGACCGTCACTTGAGGGAGGAACCAAACCAGTGTCCCTGGCACTGTGAGGCAGCAATGCTAACCTCTGAGCCACCGTGCCACCCTAAATGGGTGATTGATTTGACTGGTTGGCTAGAAGACCAGAACATGCTGCAGAACACAAGCCACAGCACAGGTTCAATTCCTGCACTGGCTGTGGTAATTCATGGAGACCCTGCCTATCTGCTGCTTGCCTGCCCAGCAGCTCACCCCATGCCTGTGGAGTGGCTATCCTCAGCAATACATAACCAGTCCCCTCTCTCTCCCTCCCTCCCTCCCAAATAGACATCGATGACTGTAGTCTTTGTGAACTATGGTGCCATAAATAGCATTAAGAAGCACAGACTTCTCATTCTGGTGGCCAATGTTCAAAATTTCTAAACATTTTCCTTGCACCTATCTAGGAATATCATAACACCAAATGTGAGAATAGGGGCATTTTTATAGTTCCTTTGATAGCCAGAACATTATCCATATTCACTAATGTGCACATTCCTCTAACTTTACACTGATATCCTGGAATATGTTTGTGTGGATGCTTTACACAGGAGTATTATTCTTAAAAGTCAGAAGAGAAAGGGTGCAAACTATGCTGCTAATCTGTTCCCCATTAAAGGGACAATGTGTTGTAAGATGTTTGCATGGGACTTCAAGCAGAGAATAGTTTGGATAATTGTGTCAATCATGGTGACGGTAATGGAAATGTTTGAAGTCGTTGAGGACTGATGCCTGTTCATGCTGCGGTGCCCCCATTTGGATTGGTTGCTTGCTGATGTCAACAGGGATACAAAGTGAGAGATGACTCCGAAACAGATGTGCAGTAAAGATATATAACTATAACTAAAGCCAAAGCTGTCTCCAATAGTAGTGGAAATAGTGTAATGGCGTGCATTTCTAATTATTCTCAGTGTAGACAGAACAACTGATTGCTTGCACAGAGATAGTTAGCGTGCACTCGAACAGGGTAGTCTGTCATTGATTGCCAGGCAAGTGAAAGATATGATTAGACACCAGAGGCAAAAGTGAGGACTGCAGATGCTGGAGATCAGAGTCTAGATTAGAGTGGTACTGGAAAAGCACAGCTGGTCAGGAAGCAGCCGAGGGCAAAAGGCCTTCAGTGAGCAATACAAATGGTAATACATTATGATGGTACATGTTACGATCCTGGGCAGCACAATGGCACAGTGGTTAGCACTGCTGCCTCACAGCGCCTGAGACCCGGGTTCAATTCCTGCCTCAGGCGACTGACTGTGTGGAGTTTGCACGTTCTCCCCGTGTCTGCGTGGGTTTCCTCCGGGTGCTCCGGTTTCCTCCCACAGTCCAAAGATGTGCAGGTTAGGTGGATTGGCCATGCTAAATTGCCTGTAGTGTTAGGTAAGGGGTAGATGTAGGGGTATGGGTGGGTTGCGCTTCGGCGGGTCGGTGTGGACTTGTTGGGCCGAAGGGCCTGTTTCCACACTGTAAAGTAATCTAAACACTACGGGCAATTTAGCATGGCCAATTCACCCTAACCTGCACATCTTTGGACTGTGGGAGGAAACCAGAGCACCCGGAGGAAACCCACGCAGACAAGGGGAGAACGTGCAAACTCTACACAGTCAGTCGCCTGAGGCGGGAATTGAATGCAGGTCTCTGGCGCTGTGAGGCAGCAGTGCTAACCACTGTGCCACCGTGCTGCCCAAATCTAATCTAATCTAATCTAATCTAATCCCACAGGCCTAGTAAAGATGAATCCCATTGAATAGTGAGTCACCATCCCATTTAGAGGTGAGGAGATTGGTCAGCAGCTGTTTCCTATTGTCTATAATTGCCCTGTATCCACACTTGACTTCTAGATGACACTTTCCAGCACCTCTTGTCCCACAAGATGTTGTTTCCTCATTGCCAAAGCAATGGGCATCTGTTTTCAGGATGTTGAAAGGACCTGAACACTGCCATTTAACTTAGCATGTTCTACATTTCCAAATCCAACTGCTTGTACCAGGCAAAACCCTTACAAGCTGCTTCTTCCAGATTCTCAGATGGGAAAGTACCAGAGGACAGACTTTTAGTGAGCTGGGTGGCCTTTATCATGACTTTAAACATATCCCTAAACAATACTGAAAAAATGTACATCTCAGAACAATTTTACTGTTCCTTTCTCAGTGCTCCTCACCTGATGACATCCCTATGAGTAGTCAAGAGAATAAAATATTCAAGTTTTATATTCAGCTTTTAAGAGACATTATAGAATCCCTACAATGCCAAAGCAGGCTATTCAGCTCATCAGGTGCCCACTGATCTTCCAAAAAGCATCCCAACCAGACCCAGCCTCTCCATGTAACCCTGCATTTCCCAAGGCCAATCCATCTAGCCTACACATCCCCGGACACTACAGATAATTGAGCATGGGTGATCCACCTAACCTGCACATCGTTGGACCACAACAGGAGACTGGAGATCTCGGAGTGGACCTATGCAGACACAGGAAGAATGTGCAAACTCTACACAGACTGTCACCCGAGGGAGTAATCAAACCTGTGACCCTACCACTGTGAGGCAGCAGGGCTAACCACTGAGCCACCTATATATTTTCTCATGGTTTGGTTTTTCAATCACAATGTATACAGTATTGACTAATCCAGGACTTGCCTACTTTTAGGCCTCTAGTATTGTCACTTGTAGGGTCCATTTTTTTACTGAGTATAAATGATTTTTGAGAGATAAGAATGATATGGTGTTCCTCAGATTCAGAGATATTGATGTATGTTCTGCCTGTTTCCTCCTTCTTTATTGATTAGATTACCTACAGTGTGGAAACCGGTCCTTCAGCCCAGCCAGTCCACACCAACCCTCCAAAGAGTAACCCACCCAAACCCATTTCCTTACACTTACTCCTGACTAATGCAACTAACACTACGGGCCATTTAGCATGGCCAATTCACCTGGCCTGCACATCTTTGGATTGTAGGAGGAAACCAGGGCACCCGGAGGAAACCCACGCAGACACAGGGAGCATGTGGAACCTCCACCCAGACAGTCACCCAAGGCTTGAATCGAACCTGGGACCCTGGTGCTGTGAGGCAGCAGTGCTAACCTGTGAGACACCGTGCCTCCTATTTGAAAGATAACTTCAAAAAATATTTTTAACAGAGCTGGGAATGGAAATCCATCTATTCTGTATTCAAGCCTCTGGACCATCTTGTCTTAAAATAAAATTGCTCATTTGCTGACACCAGTTTGAAAGTTTTGTGATTTATCAGTTCACTTTAACAAGAAAGCAGCTGGTTAATGCATTGCAGTGGACAATAATTAGCTGGGAGATCTGATAGAACCATATGTTGAGTCTGCCTTGATTGCTACCTGTTCAGCTTTCTCAGATAACATGTTTCAACGTCAACCAACAAAAGCAAAATCATGGACTGCAGAGTGCAAGGAGTAGTAGTAGAATTGTTTTGGGTTTAATATTTCCTTTCCTCAGGAGGATTGCTCATAGCAACATGCCATGTTCCTATCTACAATGTGGATTTGTGGAAATATTCTCTTATGGTCAGTGTGGACAACTAGCAGACGGGTCTCTGTAACATTAATAGGCTGATGAATGAAAGGAGATTGGATAGGTTAGGACTAAATACACTGGAATTTAGCAGATAAAGGGGCAACTCATAAATCTGTAAAATTCTAGCAGGACTAGTCAGGATGAGATGATGTTCCCAATGACAGGGGGTCCAGAACCAGGGCTCACAGTCTAAGGATACAGAGTAGGCTTGAGATGAGAACTTTCTTCACACAGAGACTGGTGAGCCTTTGGAATTCTCTGTCACAGAATGTGAGGATAATAGATTAAATATTTTCAAGAAGGAGTTACATATAGTTCTTAGGTCTGAAGCAATCAAAGGTACTGGGGATAAAGAGGGAACAGGGCATTGAATTGAATGACCAGCCATGATTGTATTGAATATTGGAGCAGGCTTGAAGGGCTGAATGGCCTATGTGTGCTCCTATTTCCTATGTTCCTATGATATGTGTCCTCCAACCCCAAATGGGCCATGAGCGAATTGTGCGTTCAGGTTGGTCTTTAACCAAAAGATGTTAACATGTTGTAAGAAATTGGTCTTTTTAGCTATTTGTTCAGTGGTATAGAGGACATTGTGGTAACATCCTTGTTTGCAATGATCAAGAGGAGATGTTTAATGAGATTGCTTTGAAGTAAATAAACTAGTTTGCAACATTAGGCACTGTACATCAAAATAGATCACAGTTGGCCCCAGTGAGAATGAAGAATCTTTCTGGAGCCATGTCTCAATTTAATCTCTCTGTCTCTCCCTTGGTCTCTGTCCCACCACTCACTCCACTCTCTTCCTCCCAGCACTGTCCCTGGTCTGTCTGAGTTAAGCAGGCAGTGATGAGTGAGTTGATTGTGGTGATCATGTGAAGTACCCAGTAACATGGGCTGTCAATTGGATTCTTGGCACCAACTCACAATAGTGAAGGTAGGTGCCACTCAGAGGAGATACATTTTAGAGCCAATGTGTTTACTGAGTTAATTTGTAGCCAAATCTGATTTTTACTTGGCTTTAACTGCAATTTATTTTCTGCTCCATTGAATATTCATGTTTGACATATTACCGAAGGTCAGTGATGCCTTGACTGCAAGGGCACCACCAGAAAACCAACTGGACCTGCAATACTCAATATGGCACAAATCCCATATTTGTACCCATTTCTGATTGTCTGATAATTCAGTCCAATGCTACCTGCAACCACAGGACTCTACTACCATGTCCTCATACTGTTTATAGACCACATTATTGGCAGAGTCTATGTACAAAATACTAATGGGACTTAGTTTTGTGGGTACACAGCAACTGGGTGGAGTTGACTCTGGGTCCATGGAGTTCATCAGTGTCTGAATAATGGCATGGTTTGTGGGTTCTAAGTGAGACCGAAGAGGAAAGTCACAAACCCCTTCACAATGATAGGCTTCATAGTCCAATGGAGCAATGATCCAGTCATCCCAGCCCATCTCCTTGAAGTTCACATGGAGAGGTCTTCTAGTGCACCTTGGCTTGGCCTTCTTGCCTTTTGCTTGGCGGGATGTGTGTGGCGCCCTTCTCTTCCTCCTCTGGTTGAACAGGAATTCATAAACAGTCTTGTCATCCTGCCCCGATCTGGCCTTGACTTCGTTAAAGAACAGGTCCCGTTTTTTGGTCCTACCTGACACCAGCAGCAGAGCTTTCTCTTTGGTATGGCGTCCTGCTCTGCCAAAACCCAAGCTTCTTAGATCCACTGCTCTTCCTCTGTCCAAGGCCTCCAGTTCGAGGCAAAGTTGAGTCAACGGCTGCTCCTTCCGGTACGTTTTGAAGAGTTTCCAAATGTTAAAGACTTCCCATTTGGGCGCGTCCAAAATATCAACAGAGCAAGAGTCGAGTAGAATTGGCTTCTGCCTGTCTGTGGGGCACTTGGATATTCTGAGGTTGTACACAGTTGCTGGAACTTGTTGCCGCCTCGGATCTGCTGGCCTTGTCCGCAGGATCCGCAGCTCAGCTCCTAGCAACCCTTCCTTTTCCATAGCGCTGATGTTGAAGATGTACTTCTGTTTTTTCACATAGGTGTGGCGTTCGTCTGAGAAAACAAGAATTGAATCAGACACTCAAAAGGAACAAGGAATATCATTAACACGAGAACTGCAAACCGTAAATAGCGTCGCGGTGATGACAGCAACCTGGAGCTGATAATGGTGAGATCAAATCCCAACACAACATTTTGAATCTATCAGTTTAAATTTACCTAAAAGTAATAAAAAAAACTATTGACTTTTGAAAGAGAATTGGATAAAGTCTTGTAAAGGAAACAGGTTTGCTGGTCTATGGAAAAAGGACAGAGGCATAAATTAATTGATCCAATCTGTCAAAGCGATAGCACTGATTTAATGGACCAAATGGCATCCTTGTGCACTATGGAATTCTATGATTCCATCCCAATACCATCAGTTTTGAAGCCAAAGGATTGTCCTTAGTACTGAAATACACGACAGAAAGAAGATCAGAAATATATGTACTGATGGTGTCAGCCTTGGTTCTATAGAAAGACAGAATTGTTTCAGTACAGAGAAAGGCCATTTGGCCCATCATGTCTGCACTAGCTCTCTGAGCATTTTAACTTGCCACCAATCTCCTGCTTTTTGCTGTCACCCTTCACATAATTTTAACGTGAAATATTATCTTGAATGCTTGAATTGATTCTTCAGGGTTCAGAGTTTACAATGTGCTCAGAAACTCAATGATTTAATCTACCCTGGAAGCTATGATGGGGAAGTGCCGGTGTTGGACAGGGGTGGACAAGGTCAGAAGTCACATGACACCAGGTTATAGTCCAACAGGTTTATTTGAAATCACAAGGGTTTTGGAGCGCTGCTCTTTCACCTGACAAAGGTTCTACACTCCGAAAGCTTGTGATTTCAAATAAACCTGTTGGACTATAACCTGGTGTCATGTGACTTCTGACATTAATCTACACTAGCCCTTTAGTGTTCCAACACCAGGGTCATCATCTACAGAGGGACAGCCTTAGAAAATACCAAGTCTTGTGAATGAATGTAAGAGTTTCTAAGACAATATCTGGATGTCAAGGAGTTCTCTTTGTGCCTTAGCAGATGGCCTGGTCACCATCTCCTTGCCGTACACAAATTGTTTGCCACATGTTTCTAAACTGCAACAGAAGCAAAGTTTGAAAAGTGTGTTATTGGCTGTAAAAGTGGCTGAGAGTGCACTCAGCACGTTTAAGCTGTCATATAAATAAGAGTCTTTTTCATCTAAATCCTCCAATGTGTAAGAAACAAGCAATTAGAAAGGGAAAAAAGTGACATTTATAATGCACTAGAAAGCTTTTTTGGGTCTGCTCCTATCTACACGCACCAACACTGGCAGTGCCTTATCAATCAACTCATGACCAAAATATGCAGGAAAGCAAGAAAAACAGCAGTGAGGAAAAACAGAAAAGGTGAAGGGGTAGTGGAAACAGAGTAAAGTAATAATAATTCAACCCAGATACTCATACATATCTAAAAACACTGATTTTATATACAAGCATATGAATTAGTAACAGGGCCATAGACCATAAGATATAGGAGCAGAATGAGGCTATTCAGCCCCTCAAGTCTGCTCCATCCTGTAACCCTGCGACCCATATCGATAAACATACTCAGAAAGTTTTGATGCAGAAAACCATTATTTGGAAAACTGACTTGAAACACGAGAATGTGGGAGTGCTGCATCACATACAAACTCAAGAGTTAAGAGGAACAGGCCACTTGGCCCCTCAAAGAATACTTCTTACTTAGGGTACTCCATTTTCTTTCCCACAATCTGGAAGTCTCTCACAAAAAGATGTTGAGATTGGGTATTATCTGAAAACTTCAAGGAGGAAAGTGGTGGGCATTGTTAGATGAGTCAGAACCGCCCTGGGAAGTGCTCAAATTCCACTGGACAACACAAAGGGCATTATGAATCAGCATCTCCATGCTCTTTGGTTTGATAACTGATTGTTCCTGGGCGTGTATCGTTGAATTATACAGCAATGCAGACAGAAGAAGGACATTCAGTCCACCATGTCTGTGCAAGCAATAAGTGACACTTCCAGATTTGCAACAATCAATCTGAACAGCAGAAAATAAGTGCGCTGTATGAATTATAGAATCCTCACAGTGTGGAAACAGGCCATTTGGCCCAACCAGTCCATACCAACCTATGAAGAGTATCCCACCCAGATCCATTCCCCTAACCTACACACCATGGGCAATTTAGCAGGGCCAATCCACCTAACCTGCACACCTTTGGATTGTAGGAGGAAACCTGAGCACCTAGCAGAAGAATGTGCAAACTCCACGTAGACAGATGCCCGAGGCTGGAATTGAACCCAGACCCCTGGTGTTGTGAGATAGCAGTGCTAACCACTGAGCCATCGTGCTGCTTCATTGTGTTGCTATTCTAGGCTGTATGGATCCAGGAGTGCCTGCATCATCACTCACTTCATTGGTCAGGGTTCCTGCTGAAACAACACTTCGCCTGGACAGAAAATTCACTCCAATGATATTGTCCAGGCATTGGCTTGAACAGGGCATTGCCTTACCAACAATGACTGGAAATAAGCTGGTTGCTGCAGGCTGCACAAGTGGAGTGTTAAGTTTGGCTAAACATGTAGAAACCCCAATCTGATATGATCGAGTGACACCGAAAGCTTGAGGCCAGGGTGGGGGGGGGGGGGGGGGTGCTGAATGGCCTGTTTCAGCTACAAATTGTTGTTTTCCTTTGTGTTCTTTAAAAAAAAAATTCAGTGTTGGGATATTAAGGAACCCGAAGAGAATTAAAACTTAGGACCAGATTAAAATGGTTAACTAAGCCCTTACATTCGAGAACATTGTGCATCAGGATGCCACAGTGTTTTAATATTACAGGAAGCTTTCCTTCCCCCGGCACATTACTCTACCTTACCTTCTGAATGAAGAGATACAATTTTCCTTAAAACAAAGTGATGTCCCTTTGATACAAACTGCAATTATCCCTTGGCAAATGGGATTGCAATTTCTCAGAGATAACATCAGTGATGATGCTTGCAGTCTGAAAGCTATTGGTTTCTTTGTTTCGTATCATTGCACATACTTTCTCCTCTTTGGGGGATAGAGTGGAAGAGTTGGACAGATCAGCAGGCTGACTATTGACCCAGGAAAACTGCTCCCCCAGCCAAGAAGTTCTGGAGAGAACTTAAACTCAGAGCTTCTGGCTCAGAGGCAGTGGCGCCACCTACTGAACCACCAGACCACTATCCCACTGTCTGTCAAAGTACAAATGAGGCAATCTCCATGCATTACATCATTCTGCAATCATGAACAAGTACAAGAGAATCAGAAAGCTGATAGCACACTGTGAGGACGTCACCAACCACATGAACTAACCAAAGGAACAATGTAGAGTGTGTTGCACTGTGTGGGGCAACACTGAGCATTGTGTGCAGGCCAGAACTTCTCTGCTGTTCTTTGGCTGTTGCTGCTGCTATTACAATCCCCAAAAATGTCACTATTAAGATGTTTGCCACATGTGGTAAACCACAGTTCATGGTCTTCATGCAATGATCTGTTACCATGGGAATGCCAGGCACTTATCATAGTTCCACAATTACTTCAGTTTTCTTCACTAACTATAGTGTTCATGGTATATCATGAATTCTAAAACAAGGTAATTTAAACATTCAATTCCTACATTTAATTCTCCCCTTCAAGTCAACAAATCAGTCTTTGTGTACATTTTACCTGCTCACCTATTTTAAGATTTGTCAGAATTATTCTAACTTTCTTTTCCAGAACACCAGAACCGTGGATTTCTGAACTTGCTTTAACCCCTTGTTCCAATGATGTACAGTTTTTGCAGTCCCTCCATTGTTTTTTTTGCTGTACCTCAGTTCCTCTCTGATCCACTTGAACCTCATGCTGTGAGGGCCAGGATATCTTGGTCTGTTCACCTCAGCTTCTCAAAGCAACAAACACAATCCTTGGAAATCTGACACAATTTGGTGGGAATCAAGGAGGATGTGCCTCAGGATCCCTGAGGCTTTACCATTTCTCAATCAGGTCCAAGCTAATCTGTGTCTTAACCCTATCTACCTGCCTTCTTTCTGTAAACATTTATACTCTTACTCATAAAAACCAACAATCTCTTTTATGACATTTACAATTGTCAGCCAGCTTCAGCTTATTGTAGGAAAGAGTTTCTAGTTCACTAACTACCTTTTGTGTGAAGAATATATCGATATTGACAACAATGATTTGGCGATAGTGGTGTCCGAATGTGTCTGCTCTCCTTGTCCTTCTTGGGGTATGTTTCTTAAACTAAAGGAATAGTCTATTCTATGAAGAAGAGAGTGTTTGCCATTTACATCCAGCTTTGAAACGTTAGCAAGGAATCTAACCCAATCTCTGAAAGGACTCACAGTGATCCAGTTCCTATGCAAGACTCCAACCTTAGCTAAGAGGGTAATAAGAGGAGCATTAAGAATTGAGGTGGGGACAAATGTCTGCACCCAGAGTGCTGTGATCCTTTGGAATTCTCAGCCCCAGGGGTTTGTGACAGTCACTCATTGCTGTCCAATTAAGACTGAGATTGATTGAATATTGGACACCAAGCTAATCAAGGGATATGGGGATAAGATGATAGAGAAGGCTAGCCATGATGATGAACCTGATAACAGTGAGTCAAACTCCTGCTCTTATTCCTGCCTCACTACTGGGGGTTAAATATCTCACTCCCTTTCTCTGCGGTTTTTGGGGTTAAAATTCCATTCTGTGATGTTTGTAATGCGGTGGCTCCCACACTCATATGAAATTTAAAATGAGCACTTTTTTCCACTCAAGTGATGCAAACAAGCTAACCAATCACCCAATGAAATGTTAACCCCTTTTTGTATCATACATTCCCCACTTGCTGATCATCAGGTTCATCCTTCAACATACAAACCAAAACTTTATGCAACATTCACTTGCATACAGAGTAGCCCAGAAAGCCAGAGGACATTGCACTGAACACTTCCATTGGGATAAGACCAGAGGAGGTAGGAACAAGGGGTGGCACGGTGGCTCAGTGGTTAGCACTGCTGCCTCACAGTGCCATCACCTGGGTTTGATTCCAACCTCGGGCAACTGTTTGTGTGAAGTTTGCACATTCGCCCTGTGTCTGTGTGGGTTTCCTCCCACAATCCAAAAGATGTATAGGTCAGGTGAACTGGCCATGCCGAATTGTCCATAGTGTTAGGTGCATTAGTCGGGGATAAATATAAGGTAGGGGAATGGGTCTGTGTGCATTACTCTTTGGAGGGTCGGTTAGGCCGAAGGGCCTATTTCCATATTGCAGGGATTCTAATCTAATCTTAAAAAAAGAGTATGCCCTTTGGCTGTTTGACCTGCTCTGCTATTCAATAGAACCACAGCTGATCCAGCGTTACTTCCTGTCCACTGAGGAGAGGAATGAGCTGAAATCTAGGAACTGATCTCCTGTCTGACTGCTTTAGTTGTGATGCACTGCTGGGTCAGGGTGAGATTAAACAGCACCAACATCTTGCCTTTCAGGAACTATTAGCGCCTCTGATCCACAGAAAGAGCGATAAGGACAAATGATTAAAAACGTGTTCAAAGTGGTAATTTTAATTAAGTGTCCAAGAAGGGCACCATTATAATAACCATGGGGGACTTCAATAGGTAGGTGGACTGTGAAAATCAGATTGGTAGCGGATCTCAAGAAAAGGAACTTGTGGAATGTCTACAACATGGTTTTTTTTGGAGCAGTTTGTGGTTGACCTCACTAGGGAATAGGCAATTCTGATTTGGTGATGTGTAATGAGGCAGACTCGATTTGGGAGCTTAAAGTGAAGGAACCCCCTATGGGGTAGTGACCATAAAATGATAGAATTCACCCTGCAGGTTGAGAGGGAGAAACTGGAATCGGATGTAACAGTGTTACAATGCAGTAAAGGGAACTACACAGACATGAGGGAGGAGCTGGCCAGAGTTGATTGGAAGGGGAGCCGAGCAGGAAAGCTGGTGGAGCAGCAATGGCAGGAGTTTCTGGGGTAATTCAGGAGGCAGAACAACAGCCTGACATAGTCATACTCACGGAATCATACGATACAGGGAATGTCCCAGACACTATCATCACTGTCCCTGGATATGTTCTGTCCCATCAGCAGGACAGACCATTAGAGGTGGCAGCCCAGTTGTATACAGTAAAGAGTTGCTTTGGGAGTTCTCAACAGTGACTCTGGACCCCATGAAATCTCATGGCTTCAGATTAAAGATGGACAAGGAAACCTCCTGCTGATTATCACGTATTGCCCTCCCTCAGCTGATGAATCAGTACCCCTTCCATGTTGAGCAGCACTTAGAGGAAGCACTGAGGGTGGCAAGGACACAAGGTTTACTCTGGGTGGGGGATTTCAATGTCCCACCACCAAGAGCAGCTTGGCAGCAGCATTACTGGTTGAGCTGGTTGGGTCCTAAAGGACAGCGCTGTCTGTGGCAGGTGGTGAGGGAACCAACAAGAGGGAAAAACATACCTGACCTCATCCTTACCAATCTGTCAGCAGCATCTGTCCATGACAGTATCAGTAAGGGAGAACACTGCACAATCTTTGTGGAGACAAAGTCCTCCTTCACATTGAGAATACCCTCCATCGTGTTGTGTGGCACTATCACTGTGCTAAATGGGACAGACTTCAAACACACCGAGCAAGACTGAGCATCCTTGAGGCACTGTGGGCCATCAACAGCAGCAGAACTGTACTCCAGCACAATCTAACCTCATGGCCTGGCATATCCCCCACTCAACCATTACCATCAAGCCAAGGGATCAACCCTGATTCAATGGAGAGTGCAGGGGGGACATGCCAGGAACAGCACCAGGCATATCTGAAGATGGGTGGTGTCCTAGTTCAGGATTCTCTGAGGGTTAACATATAAGTTTAGATGATGGTTACGAAAACAAATGCAATGTTAGCTAGAATACAAGAGTAGGTGTGTAACTATTGAGGCTGTATAAAATTCTGGTCAGACTGCACTGAGAGCAGTATTGGGCCCCATACCTAAGGAAGGATGGGCTGGCCTTGGAGGAATCCAGGTTTACAAGAATGATCCCAGGAGGTGAAGGACTTTTCATATGAGGAGCGGTTGGACTCGATGGACTTTAGAAGGACGAAAGGGATCTGAAACTCACTGAATACTGAGAGGCCTGAGTGGAGTGGAGTGGATATGGAGATGTTTTCATTTGTAGGAGAGACTAGAATGCAAGGGCACAGCCTCAGAGTGAAGAGGAGACCCTATAAAAGTGAGATGTGGAGGAATTTCTACAGCCAGAGAGTGGTGACTCTGTGGAACTAATTGCCGCAGAATGTTGTGGGGGCCAAGTCATTGAGTGTATTTAAGACAGAGATAGATAAGTTCTTGAGTATCAAGGTGTTCAAGGGTTACAGGTAGAATGGGAGTGAGAAACATATCAGCCATGATCAAATGGCAGAGCGGACTCAATGGGCTGAATAGGTAAAAACAATGACTGCAGATGCTGGAAACCAGATTCTGGATTAGTGATGCTGGAAGAGCACAGCAGTTCAGGCAGCATCCGAGGAGCAGTGAAATCGACGTTTCGGGCAAAAGCCCTTCATCAGGAATAAAGGCAGAGAGACTGAAGCGTGGAGAGATTAGCTAGAAGAGGGTGGGGGAGGGGAGAAAATAGCATAGAGTACAATAGGTGAGTGGGGGAGGGGATGAAGGTGATAGGTCAGGGAGGAGGGTGGAGTGGATAGGTGGAAAAGAAGATAGGCAGGTAGGACAAGTCATGGGGACAGTGCTGAGCTGGAAGTTTGGAACTAGGGTGAGGTGAGGGAAGGGGAAATGAGGATACTGTTGAAGTCCACATTGATGCCCTGGGGTTGAAGTGTTCCGATGTGGAAGATGAGGTGTTCTTCCTCCAGCCATCTGATGGTGAGGGAGCGGGGGTGAAGGAGGCCCAGGACCTCCATGTCCTCGGCTGAGTGGGAGGGGGAGTTGAAATATTGGGCCACAGGGCGGTGTGGTTGATTGGTGCGGGTGTCCCAGAGATGTTCCCTAAAGCGCTCCGCTAGGAGGCATCCAGTCTCCCTAATGTACAGGAGACCGCATCGGGAGCAACGGATACAATAAATGATATCAGTGGATGTGCAGGTAAAACTTTGATGGATGTGGAAGGCTCCTTTAGGGCCTTGGATGGAGGTGAGGGAGGAGGTGTGGATACAGGTTTTGCAGTTCCTGCGGTGGCAGGGGAAGGCTGAATCTCTAGTTCTGCTCCTATGTCTTATAGTCTAGATAGTTGAGTGTAACAACACAACAAGCAATGTTGATGAGCAAATGTGTCAGGTACACCTTCCCCTCTTGCTGCTATTTTGACACCTACCCATTTGGAAGAAGCAGTTTAATACCTCGATACAGATCGCAGGGGGAAATGATAACAGAACTCAGTGCAATTTTCAGATCATTGTAAGTGCTGTTTTTCTCATGGGAAAGTTCCCTATTAACATTCACTGCCAAGGATCACACATGAAGACATTGGGACTGACTTGGTAAACATATGAGTCGTTCACAGTAACCTCGACAGAAAACAATGGGGAATCATGTAAAGTCCCACACAGAAATTGTACCTCATTGCTTTGATGTCCTTTTTAAAAGACAAGATTGAAAATTGGAGAAAATTGCGAAAAAATAATGAAATGGGAGGCATTTCAGTCTGCACAGTAATTTAGAACATTTTCTTGTCACTACCTCCGTAATTCTATTTAATTGTTGAATATTGAGGTTTAAACATTGGATATTGGGAGTGCTCTTAAAAGAACTTGGCTGGAGGAATGGCTTGTTTGGGAACTGCACTGACATGAATAAAGTACACATTAAACTGAGAATCATTAACCCAAAACAGTTGTCCCTTCCACCCTGAAACATCATAAAGTTCCCTCCTTCTCTTTGCCTCACCAAGACTCATCCATAACTTCACCAGCTTCAGATCTTGATGCACTTTTCCTTCCTCCTAAGCTCTCATTAAATGGATCCAAGACAGATGCTGAAATTCAAGACAATGCTTTTCCTTGATTGTAGGGAAACTGTAGAGATTGGAACAAGGTTGGCCAAGTGGATTTCATTGAGTATGCGATTCCCTGATTGGCGCTATTAACTTGGGCCAATCAGGGGAGCCCTGGCAAGAGTCTCAGGGATTTTCTTCACTCCAGGGACTGGCTCTGAACTAGCTGGTCAGGTGTATATGTGAATAAAGGGTGACTTGGTGATGGGACACTGGCTTCTGTGGAGTTATTTCAGAAACTGAGAACAGTTTTTAATCCAAAAATGTTCTTACACACGACTGAACAGTGTTTCTTCTCCCCATCACCAAAGCAACAGAAAAAAAAACCATTGACAGAAATGTAAACTATCAAAAAGTGAGGGAGAGGTAGAGATCAGGGAAATAGAGAACATCAAACACTAATGACAATGCTATTTACCTAATCAATTAAATCATCTGCCAAATTCTGAATTCCACCCAGAAACCATAAAGATTTACACTGCATTATACTCATTAACTGGTGTTCAGTTGTCGTTGCAGTGTGACTATTTCTCATCAATATCACTTTTATTATAGACCTGTGTATGACTTCACTTATTGTGGAAGAGAGCTTTTTTTATAGCGCCATAGTGTTATACAGTACAGAAACAGGCCCTTCGGTCCAACTCATCCATACTGACCAAGTTTCCTAACCTGAACAGTCCCATTAACATTTGTTTGGCCCATATCCCTCTAAACCTTTCTGATCCATGTACCTGTCCAAATATCTTTTAAATGTTTTAATTGTACTTGCCTCTACCACTTCCTCTGGCAGACTGTTCCAACCGCGAACCACCCCCTGTGTGAAGAAGTTGCTTCTCAGGTCCCTTTTCCCTCTCACCTTGAACCTATGCCCTCTCGTTTTGGACTCCCCAAATCTGGGGAAAATAACTTGGTCATTCACCTTACCTAGGGCCTGCGTGATTTTATAAACATCTATCAGCTCACCCCTTAGCCTCCTATGTTGCAGGGAAAATGTCCCAGCTTATCCAGCCTCTCCTTAGAAGCTCATCAAACCAGCCTTCCATCCACTGACTTCATCTACACTTCCCACAACCTCAGAAAAGCAGCCAACATCATCACAGACCCCTCCCACCCCGGTATACTCTCTTCCACCCTCTTCTGTCAGAGAAATTTGATTACGTGTATAAACAGATTCAAGGACAGCTTCTTCCCCACTACTATCAGACTTTTAAATGAACCTCTCAAAGTATTAATGTTGATCTTTCTCTCTGCACCTTCTCTGTGGCTGTAACACCGTATTCTGCTCTCTGTTCCGCTATCCTGATGCATTTTGTATGGTACAATATCCCTGTATAACACACAAAACACCTTTTACCTGTATCTCGGTACATGTGACAACAATAAATCAAACTCAAACCCAAACCCAAACCCTCAGTCTAGACAACATTCTTGTAAATCTTTTCTGCACCCTTTCCTGTTTAATGATATCCTTCCTACAGCAGGGTGACCAGAACTGTAGATAGTATTCCAAATGTAGGCATAACATGACATCCCAACTCCAATGCTCAATGCTCTGACCAATGAAGGCAAGCATGCTAAAAGCCTTCTTCACCACCCTGCATACCTGTGACACCACTTTCAGGGAACTATGCACCTGTACCCCTAGGTCTCTCTGTTCGACAACACTACCCAGGGACCCACCATTAACTGTTTAAGTCCTGCCCTGGTTTATCTTACCAAAACGTAATACCTCACATTTATCCAATTTAAACCCCATCTGCTTTTCATTGGCCCATTGGCCCAGCTGAACAAACTCCTGTTGGAATCTTAGATAGCCTACTGCACTGACACTATACTAGCAACTTAGATCTCATCTGCAAACTTACTAACTCTGCCTCCTATATTCTCATCCAAATCATTTGTATAAATGATTAACAACAGTGGACCCAGCACCAATTCTTGTGGCACACCGTAAGGCACAGGTCTCCAGTCTGCATAACAACCATTTACCACCATCCTCTGTCCTATAGTCAAACCAATTTTGTACATAATGGTTGTCTCTCTGGATCCAATGTGATCTAACCTTACTAACCAGTCTACCATGTGAAACCTTGTCGAATGTCTTGCTAAAGTCCATGTAATCAATGTCTGCCACTCGACTTCATCTATTTCCTTCATCACCTCTTCAAAAAAATCAATTAAGTTTGTGAGACATGGTATCCCATGCATAAAGCCATGCTGACTGTCCTTAATCAGTCCTTGCTTTTCCAAAGGCATGTCAATCTTGTCTTTCAGGATCCCCTCCAACAAATTACCCACTGCTGACATCAGGCTTACCAGTCTACAGCTCCCTGGCTTTTCCTTGCATTCTATCTTAAATAATAGGAGAAAGTGAGGACTGCAGATGCTGGAGATCAGAGTTGAAAATGTGTTGCTGGAAAAGCGCAGCAGGTCAGGCAGCATCCAAGGAGCAGGAGAATCGACGTTTCGGGCATGAGCCTTTCTTCAGGAAAGGTTCCTGAAGAAGGGCTCATGCCTGTATCTTAAATAATAGCCCAATATTAGCCACTCTCCCATCCTCTGGGATCTCCCTCATGGTTGTCGATGATTTTAATTTGTACCAGAGTGTGGGCATCACGGACAAGTTCATTTTTATTACCTACTTCTGGTTGCCTTGAGAAGGGGATGGTGAACCCTCAGCTTGAAGTGCTGCAGTCCATATGACGATGGTACTGGGTGAGAAGGCCCATGGTTTTCACGCAGAAATGGCAAAGGAACAATGAAATGGTCTATAACAGCATCTGGGGTGGAACATGGGAGCTATGATCAATGGATTCAAATCTACAGTCAATAGATATGCTCCATCTATCCCCATAACAATATGAAACTCCAATGGATATGATGAACTCCTGTTAAGGACCACTTCAATGTTAAAATAATAATTCTTGTTTTCAAATCCCTTCATAGTCTCAGTGCTCCCTATCTCTAAACTTTTCCAGCACCAAATCCCTCTGAGATCTGCTCTCATTTTGGCTTCTTGAATATCTCCATCCACCTTTGGCATCCATGCTATCAGATGCCTCGGTCCCAGGCTTTGGATTTCCCTAGCTCGCTGCCTCTCTTTTCCCCATTTAAGATTCCCCTGCAAACCCACCTCGTTGATATTCAAATATTCAGCAGTTTGATTCCATTTTATCATCAACAATATCTTATCTTTAAACAGTGCTGTCGTGTAATGAAGTGTTTCAATGTGCTTCCCTAGTTATAAAATTAAGTGCGACACTAAGAGGATATTAAGACAGGTGACCAGAATCTGAAGGTGACCAACAGCTAAATGTCCTATGATAAGTGGCTGTAATTCAGTCTGTGCAGCATGACTGGCTATGGGGCCAGAACGAATCACAAAGCATTTTTACAGACACAGAGCCATTAGAATCGCGAGCATGCAGTTCTCGAAAATTATGGTGGCATTAAAAGTTCTCCTTGCAAAACAATAAAAGGTATTGAGTTCAGTTCTGGTCACCACATTACAGGAAGGATGTGGAGGCTTTGGAGAGGGTGAAGCAAAGGTTTACCAGGATGCTGCCTGGATTAGAGGGCATGAGCTATCAGGAGAGATTAGAAAAAACCCGGAAACAGAAACAGAGATTGCTGGAAAAGCTCAGCAGGTCTGGCTGCATCTGCGAAGAGAAATCAAAGTCAACGTTTCGGGTCTGGTGACCCTTCTCAAAAGCTCAGGTTGTTTTCTCTGGAGCAGTGGAGGCTGAGAGAAGACTTGATAGATGTCTATAAAATTATGAACTGTGTGGCAAGAGTTGACAATCAGAATCTTTTTCCCAGCATTGAAATGTCTAACTAGGGGATATGCATTTAAGGTAAGAGGAGGAAAGTTTAAAGGAGATGTGAAGGGCAAGTGTTTACACAGAGAGTGAGTAGGACTCTGGACCATGCTGCCAGAGGTGGCAACAGAGGTAGCTACGATAGGAGTGTTTTAGGGGCTTTTACATAAGCACATGGATATGCAAGGAATGGAGGGATATGAATCAAGGGCAGGCTGGAGGGATTAGTTTAATTTGGTGTCTTGCTTGGCACAACATGGTGGGCTGAAGGGTCCGCTCCTGTGCTGTACTGTGTTCTATGTAGCCACAGTCTCACCAGACAATAGGGTTACTCTCCAATTACAAAGAGACGGAGACTGAGGTGAGGTAGAAGATGGGAAGGAGAATCCTTCATGGTAACCTTAGTCGATTGAATCCTTGCTGTTGGTATCACTCTGTATCACAAACCAGCTGTCCAGATAACTGAGGTGGTATTCATTTCCCACACAGAAAGCTTCCTCCCTCCCCTCTTCAACACGACCCTATCAGAGAGATTGCTTTTGTCTGAGTCAGAGCTAACCTCTGACACAGCTGTCAGTTAAACCTTTGCCAACTTTTATAGGTGCGCCATCGAGCAACATTCTGTCTGGATGTATCACTACCTGATATGGCAACTGTAACCTTCAAGATCAGAGATGGTTACAGAGAGGGGTGAACTTGACCCGGACAATCACAAGTCACAAACTTGACCCAACAACCAGGCCCACTGTCAAGGAAAGGCCGCCAGTATTCTCAAAGATCCATCCCACCCTGGCAATGTTTTTCTACAACCTCTACAGAGAAGGTACAGAAGCCTGAACACACACACCAGCCGGTTTCAAAACAGTTTCTCGCCTACTGTTGTTAGAATACTGAATGGACTCTCAAAATCTTAACATTCGCCTGGATCTGTGTTTTTTGTTTTTGCCGCTGTTTACCTATTATTTACTATCGATGCGACTTAACTCTGTGATCTGCCTGTGTTGCTCGCAAGACAAAGCTTTTCACTGTGCCTCGGTACACGTGACAATAAATTCAATTTAAACCACAGTCTTTCTAATGGGGATTAGTTTAAAGAGGGGAGGAAGTTTATTGTGTGGAACATGATTATCAGCATGAACCAAATGGTCTACTTCTGCCTTGTAGCAAATGTGCTGCAATTGCAGGTGCAATGTCACTGCCTTCAAGCCTTCACCACGATTGGGTACAGGTCTCATTGGAAATGTTGTGCACTGGCCAGTCAGGTAAAGTTGCCAATGTCTTGTCAGGCCTTGGTGCCGCTCACTCATTAGAAAGAGACAAAACTGATGGCGGTTTAACCTTGGGATTGGGTGGGGGGGAGGAGCTGAGAAGAAGAGTTCTTCATGGTCACCATAGCTCACTTGAGGATTGACTTCACACTGCTGGTGTCACTCTGTATTGCAAATCAACCCCTCCTCCCCCCATCCAACTGAGCTGTGAGGTACTCTCAGTATTGCTATATGTGGCACAGGTATGGCCTATCCCCAGGACCTGTGCCGCCGCAGTCACCCGGGCCACCTTCCACTTCATGTGGAGATCAAAGGTGGGCTGGGTCTGTAGAGACACAATGTACAAAGACCGGTGCAATGGGGGAAAAAATACGCCCAATGCCACCCTCACCCTGATGGCCACCTTTGTGTGTGGCTGCATCAAGCTGTGCGTGGATCCCCGGTACGCAAACACCAAGTGTCACTACGTACTGAGGTTCTACCTGTCCCCGGTGTTGTGAAGGATGGACCTGGCCTCGCTGCCGCGGAACGCTCCGATTAGTTGGACCGTTCCGTATCACCTGTCCTTCGTGGAGACGTTTATGAAGAAAAACACCTTTGACCACAAGTCCATCAGGAAGTGGTCAGCACGTAGTGTCCCTGAGACCCTTCGGGAAAAGGAGAGGGCGGATCCTATCGAGCGGTTCCCTGAGCAGACTGTCAAAGCCATTTGGCAGAATGTCTCATCGCCAGAACTTTCCAACAAGCACCAAGACATGGCTTGGCTGGTGGTGAGAAGGGCTCTGCCTGTGAGATCCTTTATGCACGCCCAGACTCTCAGCCGCACCGCACGCTGCCCTCGAAGTGGCTGTTGGGGGGACGAGACTGTCACACACCTCCTTCTGGAATGTGCCTACGCAGAGGAAGTCTGGAGAGGAATGCAGTGGTGTTTGTCGAGGTCCGCCCCGAGCAGCGCCGTGACGCGGGACTCCGTGCTCTACGGCCTGTTCCCCGGGACGCACACCAAGACGAACATTAACTGTGCCTGGAGGATCATCAACTCGGTGAAGGACGCTCTCTGGGCGTTCCGAAACCTGTTGATCTTCCAGCTGAAGGAGTTGACCCCGACTGAGTGTTGCAGACTGGCACATTCCAAGGTCCAGGACTATGTGTTGAGGGACGCGCTGGAGCTTGGGGCAGCTGCTGCCAAGGCCCGGTGGGGAAAGACCACCGTGTAACATCTGCCTGTCTAAAGAAGGACAGGGGGCCCATGCAGTCGTTTGGGCTCTGCTGACACCCTCAGCTAAATATATGGGCATATGATTGAGAAATGCACAGACCTGTATATAACAATGATAAATTCTGATCTGTGTATGTAAATGTTGACATTTTATTTATTCCTGATGAAGGGCTTTTGCCCGAAACGTCGATTTCGCTGCTCGTTGGATGCTGCCTGAATTGCTGTGCTCTTCCAGCACCACTAATCTAGTATATATATGGCATGACCAAATGTACAGACCATCAAATTATTTTATGAATAAACTATATTTTTGAAATTAAAAAAAACTAACTCCTACTGACTACGAGTCAAGCGAAGTCTTAAGACACAGAAGCCCCTCAGTTGCCTGGCTTTGCTTCTGCGGTGGGTGTGGGATTTCCTCACAAACCCACCCTACAGAGAGGGACCTTGAGCAATGCCCTGAGCATAATGACCCTAGGGGCCAGACTGAGAGAAGAGGGTGACAACAAATCCAGCAGCCAATACCTGATGAGGGGTGCACCGGAGGATTAATGATTGTAACGTAATTGCTCCAAGCTTATCGGATGATAAATCCGCGGTTGATTGCCAGGAAATAACAGTCAGCATGTAACATAAATAGGTATTATACACAAGGTACTAAAATTTCCTGAAACCTGCTCTTAAAAAAATAAACCAGCTACAGTGCAGTCCACTGGGCCCTCAGGTCAGGAAGCCCCCTCCTACATCACTGCCACTACATACATCTATGAAAGCCAGGAGGTACACTGTAGCACACTGACAGGCAAACAACTCTGAAGGTATGAATAAGCATTCCCTCTCGTTCCATGCAAAGTGGGAGATATCTTATGTTCTTATCTCGGTTTCCATCAACCCACCGTTAATGACCAAGCCTTCAATGACCAAGCTCTGGACCCTAAGCCCTCATTAAGCCTTTGGGCATCTTTCTGTGCCTTAAAAAGTACTTAACATTTTAAAACATGTTTTTTAAAGTAACTTTTGGTCATATGACTTGCTTAGGGCTTTAATCTGCTCAAGGTGCAATGTTTGAGGGGAACAGGATATGAACTTGTTTTCTAAGAACTTCAGGTTCGGTTTGTGACGTTTATGTTTAATTGGATAATAACATGAAATAAAACAATCAAACATGGAGTCAAATCCCCACACACAAATACAAACACACACAGCCTCACACACAAACACACCCTCACCATCACACAGCCTCACACACAAACACACCCTCACCATCACACGGCCTCACACACAAACACCCTCACCATCACACCATCACACAGCCTCACACACACTCACCGTCACACATAAACACACCCTGACGCACACACACACCATCACGTGCATACACTCCCTCATCATCACGCATACTGTCACAGACCTACACACACACACACACAGTGGTCAGCACTGCTGCCTCGCAGCACCAGGGTCCCAGGTTCAATTCTAGCCTTGAGTGACTGTGTGGAGTTTGCACATTCTCCCCTGGTCTGCATGGGTTTCCTCTGGGTGCTCTGGTTTCCTCCCACAGTCCAAAGATGTGCAGTTCAGGTGAATTGGCCATGTTAAAAAAAATTGCTTTTAGTGTTAGGTGCACTAGTCAGAGAGAAATGTCTCTAGGTGGGTTACTCTTCGGAGGGTTGATGTGGACTTGTTAGGCCAAAGGGCCTGTTTCCATACTGTAGGGAATCTAATCTAATCTAATGTAAAACCATCCCATACTGACTCACACCCTCACACAGATAACATACATCCTCACAAATACACACACAGTCTCGCTCTCTCACACACATATGGACAAACACCATCACACACAGACACATGCATTCATGTACACTGACATATACACCACAAACACATGCATAAGCATACACACAAAAACACAGATATATATGTTTGCACCCTCACAAAAACAGACAGACCACAAATACACACAAAATACATACAGATAGAGATGCATACACACACAAACACAGTCAGACAAACAGCCTGACACAAATACACACATATCCTCACACACGGTCAGGCAGACAAATACACAAAGACATAGACAAACAAACCTTCACACACAAAAACACATGGACACACAAACACACTCAGAAACGCATAGACACACACCTGCACAATTGCAGCAATACATATTTGCAATAGGTAATATTAATGTAATTGGCACGATCATCAGGGATCGTTGTTACCGTTGTGTTGTTTTGTCTCTGGGATTCCAACTGGTTCATAATTGCATGTGATTTCAGGGCCACACAGAGCTGCCACTGTCGACCAGAGGAAGGTAACACATGGGCAGGCAGAGCTTCAATAAGGTTTTCTGTGGTTTTCCCTTCCGATAGCTGTTTTAGAAGGATTAAGAATGCCATGACGATCCCAAAAGTTAATGATGTATGGAATTGGACTCAATTATTTTTTCAGCAATAGATTTATTTACAGAATTCTGCACCTACAGTGTCTCAGCAATTTTTCACTCCAAATATTTTCTAATCAAGCTGTTATTACACACTTCTAGAGCTGGTGAGACTTGAAACCAGACCTCCTGGCTCTAAGCTGGGTACGCTACCACTGCAACACAAGAGCCCATCACTTGCTCCAGAAGATTTTTGTTTCACTTGTTGAGTAACCAACTCTGGACATTCCCTTCAGAAAGGTGATTTTTAAATTTAGTTGTTGCTCTCAGTGAACTGAACTATCCTGCCGAACTGGGACTTGAACCCTGCACTCTCAGAATCAAGTCTGCTACTCTTTCCAGGCATTTAAAGCAGGTCCAGAACCTGGGCTCCTGGCTCAGAGATAGGAGCATTACCACTGCGCCCCTTAAACCTTGCCCTTAGGGCAGCGACTTTAAATAAGCTATTATATTTACCTTAACAATATACAACTAAATGTTACTTTCAACATGTTACAACTCTTGAAATCTATCCTGAAGATTTAAGATCAATGATTTAAGCAGGAAAACACATTGCCCCTATTCCCACATTAACTTTACTCATAATTTAAGTGCTATTAGTGACAATAATGTTATTTTCTCTGTTGGGAAGTCATGTTGATGTTGTACAGGACTTTGGTGAGGCCTCTTCTGGAATACTGTATCCAGTTCTGGTCACCCTGTTATAAGAAGGATATTATTAAATTGGAGAGGGTTCAGAAGAGATTTACCAGTGTGGTGCTCGATATGGAAGGCTTGAGTTATAAAGAAAGGCCAAAAAGACTGGGACTTTTTCACTGGAGCATAGGAGCTTAAGAGGTGACCTTCTAGAAGTCTATAAAATAATGAGGGGTATAGACAGAGTTAATGTCTTTTCCCTATGATGGGGGACTTCAAGATCAGGGGACACATTTTAAGGTGAGAGGAGAGAGATTTAAAAAAGACATAAAGAGCAATTTTATTTTACACAGTGGGTAGTTCATGTATGGAATGAACTTCCTGAGGAAGTGGTGGAGGCGGGTACAATTACAACATCTAAAAAACATTTGGATAAATACATGAATAGGAAAGATTTAGAGGGATATGGGCTAGGAGCAGGCAGGTGGGACAAGTTTAGTTTGGGATTATGTTCAGCATGGACTGGTTGGACCGAAGGGTCTGTTTCTGTGCTGTATGACTCGTTATGCCACTGATGTGATAGAATTTATTGCGGTGGTTTTATAGATATTTATATTTCACTAGGAATTATGTGTTGAAATCTCGACCTATGAATACTGAATGATTTGAAGGAAATGGATTCAGGCAACTGTTATAAAAGCCAGTCGAGGGATTTTATGCACTTTATCCTCGGGTGACTGTCTGTGTGGAGTTTGCACATTCTCCCTGTGTCTGTGTGGGTTTCCTCCGGGTGCTTCGGTTCTCTGCCAAAGTCCAAGGATGTGCAGGTTAGGTGGTTTGGCCATGGGAAAAAAATGGATTACAGGGATAGGGCGACGGGAGGAGGGTGGATTCTGGGTTGCATGCTCTTTGGACAGTCTGGATGGACTTCATGGGCCGAATAGCCTACTTCCACACTGAGGGGATTCGGTGATTAAGGAGTAAATTGGCCTATCCACCCGTGGCAGAGGATAGTGTGCACATTAATTTCACAGAATAAAAGTCAGCTATATGACAATGGAAAGGTGACTAGTTCCATGAGAGCTTGGATAGATGGTGTCCACATGATAATCTTGAGTCATGCAATTTCAGGCTTGTGAGATTAATTTTTTCTTTCTTAAGAAAATTTATCTTTTTCTCTAATTTGACATTCTTCATCAGAATGAGGAATGTTACTGCTGAGTGAATTTAATAATTAGAGAACTGCATTTCTCTAGCACCTCTCTCAGCCTCAATCACAATGTTTTGAGAGACAGGATTGGAGGGCTAAATGGTGTCCTCCTCATTCACTGTTCCTCCAGATGTTACAATACCCGTAAATGTCAATGAAGCACTTGCAAAGCAGTGTCACTGTCAGAATATTAAAAAATTAAATAGCCAGTTAGCACCCAGCAAATATGGGATAAATATTGGTCAGGATGCCAGTGACAATTCACAGCTCCTCTCCAGAAAAAGTACAACTTTAACTTGCCCCTCATAGGGTAGTTCAACCAAACATCAGGTTATCTCCTCATCTGAATAAGATGCTTATTTCCTACTAGCATAACAGCACCCAGTGTTAGCAGCAGATTCTCTCAGGAAGGGAATCAATTCTTTACTGGCTGGTGCAGTGGGTGAGTCAGACAGCAGTGGAACATTAGGCAGAGTCAATAGAAACCACAGAAGCACAGAGTTAGGTGAGATGCTCAGAGTTTTCAGTTTTCCTTTAGTGGTACTGCAGTTGTGTTGGGGACTGGGGCTGATTGTGAGGGATTTAGTTAGAGAGGTACATTAAATACTTGATGGAAGAGGCTTGATAGATTAACTAGTCGTTTTCTATTCCTTTTTAATCCATACTCCTGTAATTAAGTTGAACTGCAACGTCATTCACTGGGCAATCAAAGGGAGGGTAAAGCCAATTAGGATCTTGTGGAGTCTGTAGGTTCTCAGTGCACTGGTAATGTACTTACCTTTGGGCCAGGTGGCCTGGGTTCAGGTCCCACCTGTGCTGGAGATGTGCAGTAACATCTTTGGATAGGGTGACTAACAATGTCAGAGGCTGAGATACTGATTTAGCTCTTTCCCGACAAAGTTAAAAATCACACAACACCAGGTTACAGTCTAACAGGTTTATTTGGAAGCAGTGGTCCAAACATTTGTACTTCCAACTATAACCTGGTGTTGTGTGATTTTTTAAGTTTGTCCACCCCAGTCCAACACTGGCACCTCTACATCATTAGTTCTTTCTGAAAACAGGGATAGTGCTAATGTAGCAGTAAAGGTGGAGGTGGTAGGGTTTTGGATAGGATCAGCATGGAGAGGTGTTGAGAAAGGTTGGCAATTGTTAAAGTCAAAGAGCTACAAAGTCCAGTTGGGACTCATCCGAGATCATAGAAGTGAAAATTGCTGAGGTTCCAGTCGTGACCTTCCAATCCTCCCTGGATATAGGGTTGGTGCCAGAGATCAGACAATTAATGCCACTATTAAAGCAAGGAGGAGAGGCATGCCAGTAATGACAGGCTTTTAACCAAGTCTTGCTGTTCAGGAAACTCATACAGACAATAATCCAAGGTTAATAAATAAAAGACAACAAGGATTTGGTAAATTGCACAATTATGTTTGACCAGTTTGGCGGAATTCCTTGACGGAATTCAGAATGGGCTGCTGAAGATGGAACAGCTAATGTTATGCATTAGAATTTTCAAAAGATGTTTGACAAAGTCACGGATGATAAACGTGTTAGGAGAAAGTGAGGACTGCAGATGCTGGAGATCAGGGTCGAATAGTGTGTGCTGCAGCATCTGAGGAGCAGGAGAGTTGACGTTTCGAGCATAAGCCCTTCATCAGGATTGAGGTGTGTGGGCCAAGGGAAGTTAAATCTCAGTGGAGTAAAGGAATAATAGCATTGTGGATCCAAAACTGGCTAAGTGACAGAAGGCAGAGAGTCGTGATAAATTCTTGTTTTCAGATTGAAAGAGACTTGTAGCACTATGTCCCCAGGAGTCAATATTAATGCCACTTGTTTTTTTGATAAATATGACTTGCATGCAGGGGACATCATTTCAAAATGTGTAGAGCAGACGAACCTCAATATCAGATCAACAAAGAGGACACCACCAGGTCAACAAATACTGGTAAAACGTAGAAATTAAAGACTGAAAAGTATAAAGTATTACATGCCAATGGGAAGTCTAAGGAGAGCCATTACGGATGAAGTCGTACAATTTAAAAGAGGGTTCAGGAACAGAGACATGGTGATGTATGTACAAAAATCTTTAAAAGGTGGGCGGTACTAACTCCATGACCCTTCCAGGTACTGCTCCATCCAATCAACAAGTCAGCAACATTCTCTAAAATGGCTGCCTCCTGCCTTTTCAGCTGGTGCCAGACAGGCAGCTGTTGCCTTCATGACTCTATGACTCTAACAGCTCATCCCTGGGCCTATCAGGTTTCTGGAGTGGCACAGCCTGAGCAGAGAGTCAGTACTCATAATTCATCCAGATGTCACATCCCAGGCCTACACTGAAAATAGAGCCCCATCACTTTACCCTGTCCACAGGAAAATCCACAGGTGCCAATGGAAGGCACATCCCAGGATCTCCTATACCCACCAGTAATGAATGAATACTGGAAACGTGCAAAATGGAATATCAACAAACAGCTCAGGGAAGGTTGGTGTGAGGAATTTCAGAGTTGAGAAGCTTACTTCTAGGTCATGACAAAGGTCACAAATGAGAAGTAGCAATTTGGCCAAAGCAGTTAAGGGCGTTGTTGTGAGTTTGTGCTGACCAGACAGAGTGGGAGATGGTTGAAGGAATGTCTTCATTGTGACCCTTCAATGTCACCTTCCAAAACTGCAACCTCTACTGTCAAGAAGGATATAGGCAGTACATATCTATAAACTTCTGTCCAAGCCACCCATCATCCTGAATAGGAACCTTATCATTGTTCCTTCACTATCACTTGTTCAAATTCCTGGAAATCCCTTCCTAACAGCTCTATGGGTGTCCCTATGGTGATGTGCAGCTCACTGTCACCTTCTCAAAGGCAATGATAAAGTATAATATATCACCAGCCTAGCCAGTGATGCCCATGTTCCATGAATAAGAAAATAAGACTGCACATAAAAGGAGGTAGGGAGGATTCTGAGACAGATATAATATTGAGTGGACAGGAAGACTTTCCTGAACTGATTCACTGGATTGAGAAGGTCTGCCTTTATTTCACTGGATTCGTTATCAACTGACAGGGACTTTTTTTTAAGAAACATTACACAAAAGAAAAGATGAATGCACTTCCTAAAGAGGAAAATGAATTTCAGCTCTGTGCCAATATTTAAATATACAAAGCATTCTGGATGGGGGAAAGTGAGTAATGGTGCTGTCAACTTATTCCTGGGTTCAAATGATCTCATAAACCATGAGGAGGAACCTTACAGAAGCTGTCTGAACCATAGTAACCTCATTATTCACTCAAGCCATTCATTATTATTCTAATGTATGTCGATAGGTTCATAAAATAAATCATTGTCAGAACAATTAAAAGTACAACCAATGATAAGTTCAAGTACTATCATACACTATCAGGTACATTTAGCAATCTCACCAGCCCTTCTTCCAACTGATTGAAAGACACATTACTTATCCTTTAGTCGAGTCACTGGCAGCCTTACATTCTCACTGGGGGTTGTTTGAGCTCAGTTGGCTGGATGGCTGGTTTGTGATGCTGAATGACACCCACGGCATGGGTTCAATTCTTACACCAGCTGAGGTGAGCAGGAAGCGCTCTTCTTTTCAACGCTCACCCCTCACCTGAGGTGAGATGACCCATCCTAAGAGGTGTCTCTCTAATGGGAAGGTAGCCCTATCATCTGGTAAGATTACAGTGGCTTTACCCTTTAATTTTTCCCACTCACATCTTTTTATGAGCCAATTAAGACTGGCCAAAGAGCTGGTAACCAGGGAGTGTAGGACAAAAGACCCAGAAGACGGTGTGAGGAAAAATATTTTTGCACATAGAGTGAGTATAATTGGTAAGACATAACCTAGCAGGATAAGGGATACAGATCCAATAGTAGCTGTCATTAGAGTATTGCTAAATACTGAAAAAGAAAATAATTGCAGGTGTCTATACGAAAAATCAAGGGATTATGATTAACTAAGTTGCTCTTCAGAACAGCTAGTACACACTCATTGGGCTGAATGGCCTCCTTCCGTTTTTGGTTTAATCACCAGCTTTACTGAGTTACCTGAAGCTGCAAAGTAGCTAAAGTGGAGGAAAACCTCAAAAGGAGAAAGAAAGATGTACTGGATCCAGAAGCTAAGTAGTTCATGATCCTGGTGAAATCGGGGATATTCATCATACTGTTTAATCTTTTGTTTGGTTGTGTGAGGTTAAGTCAGGGCGTAACTGTAGAGCTATCTGCTACCCAATCCATAACCAGAGTCCCACGCCATTACTGCTTACTTACTAGAACTGATGGCAACTGGTTACCTGTAGTGAGGACAGGGAGAAAGCAGACAGGTTTCTGGTCCCCGAGTACCTCAGTTAGCTAGTGTCTATGTTTATAAATCAACTCAAGTGGTCTGTACTCACAGTGAAGCCTCTGTGTGAATCAACCTGGAAGTTCCACCCCTTCATTTTATACTTGAAGCATGTCGATAGCTCATGGAGAACCATTTGCAAACACCTTACAAAGGCACACTGACTCAGTGGTTAGTACTGCTGCCTGATAGCGTCAGGGACTCATGTTTGATACCAGCCACAGGTGACTGTCTGTGTGGAGTGTGTACATTCTTTCTGTGTCTGTGTGGGTTTCTTCCAGATTCTCTGGTTTCCTCCCACAGTCCAAAGATGGACAGGTTAGGTGGATTAGCCATGGGAAATTGCCCATAGTGCCCAGGGAAATGCAGGCTATGTGGGTTAGCCATGGGGAAATACAGGGTTACTGGGATAGAGAGGGGGGTGCAGGAAGACGGATGCTCTTTGGAAGGTTGGTGTGGACTCAATGGGCCGAATGGCCTGCTTTCACACTTCAGGGATTCTATGATTCAAAGCTGAACTGGAGTACAATTGTTTGGAGACAGGGAAAGATGTTAGAGTGCAAATGCAATGGAATATAAAGGCAATGATTCAAAGTGTTACACTTCTCTGAGAGTCCAAGTTACTGTGCCAATATGGACTTTTACCTAAATGTTGTAGATTGGAGCAATCTATAAACATGACAGAGAGTCCAATGTGTGGCTGATCAGGAATCTCTTCCGCCTTAATCCCTGCCATCAAAAAATTTGCAAATTAATGCTTAAGCTGTTTGACTGCATTATTCAAACAGGGTGATGAAGTCCTTGAATCTCGATTTGCTGGCCCTGGCAGGGATTCCCCCTACTGTGCTACAACACCACCCTGTCTATCTGTGATCCCACTTTCAGAGAACTATGAACCTGCATCTCTAAGTCTCTTCGTTCAGTAGCACTCCCCAGGGCCTACCATTAACAAGTCCTGCCCTGATTTGCCTTATCAAAATACAACACCTCAAATTTATGTAAATTAAACTCTACCTTCTGCTTCTCGCAGTTGGCCCATCTGATCATTGCGGCACACCACTGGTCACAGGACTCCAGTCTGAAAAGCAATCCTCTATCACCATCCTCTGTGTCTTACTGTCAAGCCAATTTTGTATCCAATTGGCTAGCTCTCCCAGATCCCATGTGATCTAACCCCACTAACCAGTCTACATGTGGAACCTTGTTAACCACTTTGCTGAAGTCCATATAGATAACATCTACCATTCTGTTTTCAACAATCTTCTTTGTCACCTCTTCAAAAAACTCAACATTGGGTGGTCATGTCACGGTTTTACAGAACGCTGGTGAAGGTGCCTCACATAATTCTGGTCGTCCTTTTATAGGAAGGATATTGTTCAACTTGAAAGGGTGCAGAGAAGATTTACAAGGACGTTGCTATAACTAGTGGGCTTGAGCTATAGGGAGAGGATAAAGAGACTGGGACTTTTTTCCCCTGGAGTGTCTGAGGCTGAGGGGTTGACCTTATCGAGATTGATAAAATCACAATCGGCATGGATAGGGTAAATAGACAAGACTTTTTTTTTCTCAAGAGTAGGGAAGATCAAAACTCAAAGACATAGGTTTAAGTGAGAGAGGAAAAGATTTAAAAAGGACCTGAGTGGTAACTTTGTCACATAGAGGGTGGTGCGTATTTGAATGAGCTGCCGGAGGAGGTGGTGGAGGCTGGTACAATTACAGCATTTAAAAAGCTTCTGGATAAGTACATGAATAGAAAAGGCTGAGAGGAATATGGGCTAAATTTTGGCAAATGAGACTAGGTCAGATTGGGATGCCTGGTCAGTGCAGATGGGTTGGACTGAAGGGTCTGGTTCTATGTTGTATGACTCTATGACCTACATATAGTTCAGCGTATAATGACATAACTCTAAATGGCAGTCACAGGAAACTAAGAGTTTAATGTACATTGTATATGGAATAATGAAGAGCTCTAGGTTAAGATAAGCAAATGGTGAAGCAATGTTGGCTCCTGCTCTTTTTGTGGCCTTGAGGAACGATCTATAAAAAGCAAATTGTCAGGTCTGGATCATGTCAGTTGAAGCTTGGATAGATATTTAGTACGAGTGTTTGACTGTCTTTGGGATCTGGGAGAAATTTTGCAGGATTTCCCCTCAGGAAATCAAATCAACGGCAGAACAAATTGTGTATATATTGTTGATGGAATGAGCTTGATGGATTAACCAGTCATTCTTTATTCCCTACTTTTTCATTTACAGACACATACCAATGGTTTATGCATTCCTCGTCACCACTTTATGATCATGTCTCAGTTCTTGAACCTGGGCTGTGTTCCACACTCTTAATATTTTGCTATCTGAGCCCCTGGAGAATTAAAAGTCAATGTTATTGGAGTTGTGTAATACTTGCTGAGTTTCCAGAATGCCATGCTTGAAAAACCTTGCTCCTGGATCGCTGGTACAAGTGACGAGTGTCTAGTGCTAATTGACTAATCCATGTTGGAATCACCCAACTCATTGCAACATTTTGTCCGTCAGTGTCTCTGAACTGGGGGGAGGGGGGCGGGGAGGAACTTGAGCTCCTTCTAGTGGCTGGGATGGAAGCAACAGTGACGAAAACCTCAGGGCAGGTTTACAACGAATATGCAGCACTATATCAATGAGGCAAAGAGGAGAAACATGTAGAAAATAAGAAATATGAGCAAGAGTAGACTATTCGACCCATTGAACCTGTTTTGCCATTCCATACTATCACAGTTGACCTTTGGCCTGCCACTGTCCTGCCTACTCCTTTGACTCTGAAAAAGCCCAAAAATCTGCTTATCTCAGCATTCATTATATTCAACACTGGGGCTTTCAAGAACGATTGGAATGGAGAATTCCAAAGATTTAAATCCCTGTGAAAGAAGAAATTGCTCTCCACTCCCATCTTAAATAATAAACCTCCCCCCAACTTACATTATCCTAAGACTGTGACCCGGTTCTAAGATACCTCAGATACAACCTCTCTGTAAATCCCTTCACAACCTTTCAATGCTTGAATGAGATCACTGTTCATTCTTCTAAACTCTGGAGAATACAGACTCAGTTTACTTAATTACTCATCGTAGGACAACTTCCTCAACTAAAAGACCGACCGATTGAACATTTGCTGTTTTACCTCTGATGCAAGTAGCTGTTCCTTAAATATGGAGACAAAAAATGCTCCAAGTCTTCCAAACACCTCACCAAAGCCCTTAATAATTGTAGCAAGCCTTCTTCAATGTTATACTCCAATTGCCTTTCAATAAAGGCCAGTGTACTAACTGCCTTCCTAACAATTTCCTATGCCTGATGTTAAACTTTCTGTGCACCTTGTAAAAGTACATCCAAGCCACTCTAAATGTGAACATTTACAATCTTACAACTTTTAAAAGATATTTTGCATTTCTATTCCTAATACCAAAGTCAATAACCTCACACTTCCCCACATCAGAGAAAGCTTTAAAAAAGACATGAGGGGCAAACCTTTTACACAGAGGGTGGTTCATGTGTGGAATGAGCTTCCTGAGGAAGTGGTGGATGTGGGTACAATTACAACATTTAAAAGACATTTGAATAAGTACATGAATAGGAAAGATTTGGAGGGTCTGGGCCAAGAGCAGGCTGGTGTGACTAGTTTAGTTTGGGGTTATGATCAGCATAGACTAGTTGGACCAAAGGATCTGTCTCCATGCTGTATAAATCCATGACTCTATCATACGTTACCTGACTCCATAATGTGTTTTTTTAGATTACATTACAGTGTGGAAACAGGCCCTTCGGCCCAACAAGTTCCACACCGACCCGCCGAAGCGCAACCCACCCATACCCCTACATTTACCCCTTAGCTAACATGATGGGCAATTTAGCATGGCCAATTCACCTGACCTGCACATTTTTGGACTGTGGGAGGAAACCAGAGCACCCGGAGGAAACCCACGCAGACATGGGGAGAATGAGCAAACTCCACACAGTCAGTCACCTGAGGCGGGAATTGAACCCAGGTCTCTGGCGCTGTGAGGCAGCAGTGCTAACCACTGTGCCACCGTGCCGCCCATGTGCCACCGTGTCTTCGGAATCACCTGTTTATGTCTCTATGTGGCCTCCTCACACCTTGCAGTCTGATCTAACTTTGTATCATTAGCAAACTCAGATATATTGCTCTGTTTCTCTTTGCTTAAGTCATGAATGTAAACTCTAACTAGTGAAGCTCCCAGCGGTGATCATTGCGGTATTCCTAGTGGCTGCCTAGATGCATTGTTTAAACCTATCCTTTAATTCCTGTCCATTTGTTAATTACTTGTGAACACCAATATAACCACAACTTTACGAAGATGTTAAATCTTTTGTGTGGCACCCTCTTGAAAGCCTTTTGGAAATCCATGTATATTACATCAATTGATTCCCCTTTACGTACCCTATAAATTACATACTCAAATAATTTGAATAAACATGGCAAATATTATTTCACATTCATAAAACTGCTGGTTTTGTTCATATGATGATGTCCTAAGTGCATTGTTAAGTATTCCTTAATGATAGACTGAGTTTGCATTTCCTAAAGACAAGTAACATGTTAATAGTTTCCTTTATCTCTCTCTCTCCTTTCTTGAATTGAAGTGTCACATTTGCTAACTTTCAATGTGGTGGGACCATTCTAGAGTCGAGGAAATGTTGCAAAATTAAAACTCTGATCTCCAGCATCTGCAGTCTTCACTTTCTCCAAAATTAAAACCAGCGCAACTACAATCTCCTTAGTTCCCTCACTTTAGAAAACTAGAATATAGACATACAAAGCATGTAAGCAGCAATGAAAATATTACCCTTCTGTTGTTCCTTTCTTTAATAAGGGAAGAGCTGAAATTGAGTAATAATTGACGGAAAGGTCATGATTTTAGTGATAATCAGTTATAACACCAACATTAAAGTAGGCAAGGAAAGCCCTAGGCATTCGAAGAGACCCCGATATGCTAATCATTAAGTTTATTACTTCTCTGAATTAAAAATGTAAACAGCAAGTCAGTTAGCATCTCTACAGAGATGGGTCAGTTGGCTGGATGGCTGGTTTGCAATGCAAATTGATGCCAACAGCGTGGGTTTAGTTCATGCACTGCCTGAAGTTATCATGAAGGGCTCTCCTTCTCAAACTCCCCTCAGCTGGGACTCAGATCAAAGCACCACCCATCATCTTTCTCTTTAATGAGATAGACAAGACTTGGAGGTGCTGGTGTTGGACTGGGGTGGACAAAGTTAAAAATCACACAACACCACATTATAGTCCAACAAGTTGATTTGGAAGCACTTGCTTTCAGAGTGCTGCTCCTTCATCAGGTGGTCCAATAGAACTATGGTGACTTTATCTACAGAGAGAAAGCAGATCAGCTCAGAGATTTTGTCTGTTGTTATTTGCAGCTTTTTTCCAGATGGGATCTCACCAACAGTGGCTTCAGGACAAAGAGATATTTTGTGTCTGACATAAAGTTGCTGCCTTGGCTGTGCAACAATTTGACTAGATGCTATGTTGGACCTAAAAGGAATCAAAATAAAGATTGCTGCATCAATTTAACCTATGTTATGCCTGCAGTCAATTGTACAATGTGTCATGCTGTTGGACGCGCTTGGCCAGGAACATGGTCAAGTGCGATCACAAGACATATCGCACCAGAGGAATCTTTAGCAAGCTTCCAAAGTTTATTTGGAATTTGTTATCTAAACAGCCAAAAATAAATAAGGCCACGGGAGGGTCAAAAACTACTACATGATTTTAGAATCTTTATATCCCTGCCAAAATGTAACCTTCCTGACTACCTTCCTTGTTCCTGCTATGGAGCAGAGGCAAATACCTCATGTGAAGTAGCAGCAAGACAATGCAGAACAGAAGATCCAGGTTCCATTCTGGAGCAATCGCTCAGAGCTTTGATCTTGATTAAATTGACTATAAGGCCATTGCTTTAGCTGCAACGACTAGGGAGCAAAATAACAACTAGGGATTCCACCCAATGACTCAGCTTGGCTAGAAACTGCACAATGACCAATATCAAAATGAGATACAAATCAATTAGAGTGTAGTCAGAGGACATCGACACAATCACATGCCAAAACATGTTCACAAATTTAGACACTTGCACACACACACGCATGTTCACAGACTCACACACATAGGTGCAGAGACTCACTCGTACACGCACTCAGACACTCACGCGCACACACAGTGGAGAACAGCCACTTGGCAAATAATGCACAGCAGCCACTGGTCATGGAACCATGTTGAAGGTGAGTAAACATGTTCAGGAAGGTAAATTGGACAGGAAAGCCACTGAAGAAAAATTCTAAACTCATTGGATACATTGGGAATTTGCAGCACTCGAGTTGTTTGAAACTGGATAGTGACAACACAGTAAACATTGAATGAGAATGTGTACAATCATACGTGCACAAAGGTCTAACTTTGAATAAATCAAGCCCAGACACCTCCCAACCCCCTTTGTCAAGATGAAGGCATGAATGTGACATATTAGCGGTACTGTCTACTGCCTTCAGTAAGATGTTTTTAATGTATATTTTGTCTATATTCTGCAAATGTATTTAACGTTGCCTGTGTTTTTGCTAATGAAGCTGACCTGTGCAAGATTGTAATTTCTGATGTGCCAGCGGCTTTCAGCCACTTCACTATCATTTCTCAACATATGAATAGAGCCAATAAGGATTAAGGAACCCTTCAAATGATGAGATGTGCCCTCACTAACATCTGTGCTGCTTCCAGCTATATAGTCACTCACAATGCTCACTGTCCACTCCTTTGCCCAAACCAATACTCCAAACAAAATATCCAAATCTGTCTCCCCATCATCTTTGGTTTGAGTTTTAATCTAGAACATACAAATTTCATGTTTTAAACAGCCCTCTCGAAATGCTATTTGCATTGCACATGAGTCAAAGCTCTTTCTAATGTGTTGAGGGTGACATTCCTCAAGTGTCGTTCTGTCTGTCCGTGGAACCGAAACCCAATGGTCTTGTCTATGATTGGACTGGCAAATCTCAAAAAAAATGGAGACCATTTCTTAATAAGGCCAAGATAAATCAAATTCCATTCTTCTGACATGAATATCTGGTCCGTGTGTGGGATTATATTCAACATCAGAAAAGAGCTGGCATTTATGAACCGTTAATGCAATACTTTGTCCAATATGTTTCACAGGATCATTATCAGATTACTTTGACCCCAAGCCACGCGTGGAGATGTTGGAAATGCTCAGTTGCATCAGTAGGTTTTAAGAAATGGCTTAAAAGATGAGAGAGAGAGAAATACTGAATACTTCCTATGGATGTCAGTGTTTTGCATTCCAAGCCCAGCTTAATCCAAGTCATGTGGATAAACAGACCAGCTGTTGTCATGGGGATGAGTCCCTTCACTTACATGGGATACAGTCCTGTCCATTCTGCTATCCTTCGTTATTAGAACAAAGCAAGGGGAAGGAAAGGAACAGATGGAAGGCAAGTGAGACAGAGAGGGAGAAAAGAATTCTAGAATCCCTACCGTGTGGAAACAGGCCCTTCAGTCCAACAAGTCCACACCGAACCTCTAAAGAGTAACCCAACCCTATCCTATATTTACCCCTGACTAATGCACCGAACCTACACCTCCCTGAACACTGAATAAGAGAGAGAGAGAGAAAGGGGTGGAGTCATTACTTTGCCTCACATTCAGGAAGATTCAGATTTCCATTTCATTCTTCCCACCCTGTCCTTTCAGCCTTCCGTCTAGACCTCATTCCACCCATTAGACCATAGAAATGGGAAAGGAAGTGGACCATTCAGCCCCTCAAGCCTGCTCTGTCAGACAGTAGGATCATGGCTGATTTGATATTCCTCACGTCCACTTTCCTGCTTTTTCCATGTAACCCTTCATTCCCCGACTGACCAAGAATTTATCTCAGCCTTAAGTATGCACAAGGACCCTGCCCCCACAGCTCTGTGTGTCACAAAGTTCCAAAGATTCTCAATCCTCAGAGAAGAAATTCTTCCTCATCTCAATTAGTCCTCATCTCAACCCCATTCCTACCCCCAACCTACCCTTAACCCACTCTCATCCACAGTCCCCATCACATCTTCTCCACCATCCCCATATATCGCCCACCCTCACCATCCTCCACCCTCACCCCACTCTCCTTCTCACCTATTACCTCAACCTTACATCCTGACTGCACCGCCACACAAGCTGACTCTCCCCCTCTCTATCATTCCCACTGTCCCTCACCGCATTCCCTTCCTTAGCCCCACTCTCAGGGCCTCCCCACTGAACCTCGACCACACTGTCCTCTCACCCTCTGTCATCCTTACCATCAAACTCAGTCGTTCTCACGCCCCAACACCTCACCCTCTGGCAGTCAAAATCCAGTGAGAGAAATCCTCACCCTCACCATCCATTCTAAAGATTTATATCCTTCCCCACTTCCCTAAGACCATCCTGAACAGGAAGGATTGCCACATTCAGCTCAGCATGTGTACCTTTCAGCTTGCACATCAGAAATTTTTCATATCAACAAAAAACACAGATATTTGTCTGAAAAATATATTTTCACTTCTTTAGAAACTTGGAAAGATCAAGAGGAACCATGCAGCACAAACCCCTCTGTCTGCAGGGTCAACAGCCATTTCATTCCCAGAGGCTTTGCCCAGTCACAGCACACACCCTGGAGGAACCAGCTCCTGACCTCAAACTCACTCACATCTAGTTTCATCTGGGAGGGGCCAACCAACACTCAGCAGCATCCCCCTGCCCCCCGTTCTCATCTCCCTCCCTGCCCCCCCCCCCCCCCCCACACACACACACACACACACACACACACACACTCCAGGATATAACTTCACTCAGGCTGAGTGTCAGGGAATGGGGAAACCATAGCCGAGGGATTGAGTGGACAGACCATGCTGCACAGAATTGGGTGAGAGTGTGAGGGCAGGTTGGGGGGGGGGGAGCTAGTTTTCCTTCCAAAAGGAACCCTCTTGGGGGCTGGGTGCGGGGTGTGGCAATGGGAGGGGAAGAGGGGGTGAGGAAGTGGAGGAGTGGGGGGGTGGGGGGTCTAGTTATCCTTCCGGAAGGAACCCTCATGGAGATGATGAGGGGGGTGGGGGGTGGGGGTGGAGGTGGGGATGTGAGGGAGTGGCAATGGGAAGGGGGAATTCAGGTGTAGGAGAGTGGGGTAGGGTGTGGGGGAGTGGTGATAGGGATGGGGAGTGGGGATGGGTGTCTATTATCTTTCCAAAAGGAACTCTCCTGGGGAAGGGGTATGCAGGGAGTGGGGAGGGGGGAGTTATTATGTTTTCTATTGAATGCTGATGTGGGTTTTTGGAATGACAGGAGGAGGAGAGAGGTCAGTTTGATTTTTATGAGTTAGCTGCTGTAAAAAGGTTTATTTTCTTCAACCTGTATGAATACAGTAGTATTTCCAAATAAACACCCCTAACCCCAACCCCAACCCCGCCAGTGTATTGCACGGCAGAATGTGTTCGTGTAGATGTGTTTGTATTCAACAGAGACGGGACTCTTTCTGCAGCAACAGACTGGGGTCAATTCATAAAGATGGGCTCAGATCATGTAAGATTCTCAAAAATAGGAGCAATCAAAACCTGGAGGAGGGGGTAGGGGGGAGAGAGAGGGGTTGAGGGAGAGGGGAAGGAAAGGAGGGGAGAGGAGGGGGTAGAGAGGTGAGGGAGGAGAGGGGAAGGGGAGGGGGGAGGGGGAAGGGGGAGGGGGAAAGGGGAGGGGGAAGGGGAAGGGGAAGGGGGAGGGGGGAAGGGGAAGGGGAGGGGAGGGGGGAAGGGGAAGGGGAGAGGAAGGGGAGGGAAGGAGTGAGGGGGAGAGGGGGTGGGGATGGGGTGGGAAAGCGGGGTGGGGATGGGGAGAGAGAGGTGGGTGGGGGTGGGGATGGGGTGGGTGGGGGTGGGGAGGGAGGGGGAGGGGTGGGGAGGGAGGGGGAGGGAGGGGGAGGGGGAGGGGGAGGGGGGTAGGGGGGAGGGGGTGAGGAGGAGGAAAAGGGGTTGGGAAAGGGGGTGGGAAAGGGGAGGGGTTGGGAAAGAGGGGGGAGGTGAGTGGGGGGAGGTGGGAGGATGGGGGAGGGGAAGAGGGAAGGGGAAGAGGGAAGGGGTTGGAGGAGGAGGGAAGGGAGGGAGGGGTAAAGAGTGAAAGGAGGGAGGGGTAAAGAGTGAAAGGAGGGGGTGAGAGAGAGAGATGGAGGGAGAAAGAGGAGAAGGGAGGTGGCAAATAGCGATGTGCCTCCATCCTGATCTCAGTAAGAGATTGACTTGGGACTGGCAGCGTTTCCCGTGTGTGGGCTGTCTGTTACTAACCTCACAGCAGTGACGGGGGGGGCGGAATGTGGAGTTAAACATGGGGCTGCTCAGAGACCAACGTACATTCATATTGTAAAATAAAACATAGAACCGCGGACACTGAAAACCTGAAACACAGAGAATGCTGGAGAAACTCTGGCAGCAGCTGGGTGAGAGAGAGAGAGAGAGGGAGGGAGGGACCGCGTAAAAACTTTTCAAGTCCCATCACACTGGACCCGAAACAGTCGCTGTTTCTCTCTGCACAGATTCTGCCAACCCTGCTGTGTTCCTCCAGCATTCTCCGTTTGTGTTACATTTATATAGCACATTGAACATTGAATCTTGATGAAGCCACTCAACTAGAGTTATCAAGTGATTAGAAATTTGCACAAGAAGCTCTTTAGCGTAACGTCTAACGCTCGGGTCGGCTTGTGGATGCCAGCCATGGCAATGAGACAGTCCGAATGGAATTTGTAGAGAAACTATCGAAAGCCGAGCAGGGAGGTTTGAGGAGTCTGGGGTGCAAACTGCTTTCTGCTTGAGCGCCCAGTGCGTGGGGAATCCTCCCGAACACTGACTCCACACATTCCCCCAACAGCAGAGAGAGAGCCCGCAGTGCAGTGAAAAACACACAGCGACACTGGCAGCATCTCTGGGCGAGACAGGGGGGTGGGGAGAGAGAGGGGGGGTGGGTAGGGAGAGAGAGAGGGAGGTGGGGGGAGAGAGAGAGGGAGGTGGGGGGAGAGAGAGAGGGAGGTGGGGAGAGAGAGGGGGGTGGGGGGAGAGAGAGAGGGGGGGGTGGGGGGAGAGAGAGAGGGGGGGTGGGGGGGAGAGAGAGAGGGGGGGTGGGGGGGAGAGGGGGGGGGAGAGAGGGGGGGGGTGGGGGGGAGAGGGGGGGGAGAGAGAGGGGGGGGTGGGGGGGAGAGAGAGGGGGGGGAGAGAGGGGGGGGGTGAGGGGGGGAGAGAGGGGGGGTGGGGGGGAGAGAGGGGGGGTGGGGGGGAGGGGGGGAGAGAGGGGGGGGTGGGGGGGAGGGGGGAGTGGGGGGGAGGGGGGGAGAGTGGGGGGGGTGGGGGGGAGGGGGGGAGAGAGGGGGGGGGTGGGGGGGAGGGAGAGAGAGAGGGGGGGGTGGGGGGGGAGAGAGAGAGGGGGGGGTGGGGGGGGGAGAGAGAGAGGGGGGGGGTGGGGGGGGGAGAGAGAGAGGGGGGGGGTGGGGGGGAGAGAGAGAGAGGGGGGGTGGGGGGGAGAGAGAGAGAGGGGGGGTGGGGGGGAGAGAGAGAGAGAGGGGGGGTGGGGGAGAGAGAGAGAGGGGGGGTGGGGGGGAGAGAGAGAGAGAGGGGGGGTGGGGGGGAGAGAGAGAGAGAGGGGGGGTGGGGGGGAGAGAGAGGGGGGGTGGGGGGGAGAGAGAGAGGGGGGGTGGGGGGGAGAGAGAGAGAGGGGGGTGGGGGAGAGAGAGAGAGGGGGGGTGGGGGGGAGAGAGAGCGGGGAGGTGGGGGAGAGAGAGCGGGGAGGTGGGGGAGAGAGAGGGGGGTGGGGGAGAGAGAGGGGGGGTGGGGGAGAGAGAGGGGGGTGGGAGAGAGATGGGGGGTGGGAGAGAGAGGGGGGGTGGGAGAGAGAGGGGGGTGGAGAGAGAGGGGGGGTGGGGGAGAGAGGGGGGTGGGGAGGGAGAGATGGGGTGGAGAGAGAGGGGGATGGAGAGGGGGGTGGGGAGAGGGGGATGGAGAGGGGGGTGGGGAGAGAGAGGGGGGGTGGGAGAGAGAGGGGGGTGGGGAGGGAGAGATGGGGTGGAGAGAGAGGGGGATGGAGAGGGGGGTGGGGAGAGGGGGATGGAGAGGGGGATGGAGAGGGGGGTGGGGAGAGGGGGATGGGGAGAGAGGGTGGGGGTGGGGGGAGAGAGAGAGGGGGGGTGGGGGGGAGAGAGAGAGGGGGGGTGGGGGGGAGAGGGGGGGGGGAGAGGGGGGGGGGTGGGGGGGAGAGGGGGGGGGGAGAGAGAGGGGGGGGGTGGGGGGGAGAGAGAGGGGGGGGAGAGAGGGGGGGGGTGAGGGGGGGAGAGAGGGGGGGTGGGGGGGAGAGAGGGGGGGTGGGGGGGAGGGGGGGAGAGAGGGGGGGTGGGGGGGAGAGAGGGGGGGTGGGGGGGAGGGGGGGAGAGAGGGGGGGGTGGGGGGGAGGGGGGAGTGGGGGGAGGGGGGGAGAGTGGGGGGGGTGGGGGGGAGGGGGGGAGAGTGGGGGGGGGTGGGGGGGAGGGAGAGAGAGAGGGGGGGGTGGGGGGGGAGAGGAGAGAGGGGGGGGGTGGGGGGGGGAGAGAGAGAGGGGGGGGGTGGGGGGGAGAGAGAGAGAGGGGGGGTGGGGGGGGAGAGAGAGAGAGGGGGGGTGGGGGGGAGAGAGAGAGAGGGGGGGTGGGGGGGAGAGAGAGAGAGAGGGGGGGGTGGGGGAGAGAGAGAGAGGGGGGGTGGGGGAGAGAGAGAGAGGGGGGGTGGGGGGGAGAGAGAGAGAGAGGGGGGGTGGGGGGGAGAGAGAGAGAGAGGGGGGGTGGGGGGGAGAGAGAGAGGGGGGGTGGGGGGGAGAGAGAGAGGGGGGGTGGGGGGGAGAGAGAGAGAGGGGGGGGTGGGGGGAGAGAGAGAGAGGGGGGTGGGGGGGAGAGAGAGCGGGGAGGTGGGGGGAGAGAGAGCGGGGAGGTGGGGGGAGAGAGAGGGGGGTGGGGGAGAGAGAGGGGGGTGGGGAGAGAGAGGGGGGTGGGGGAGAGAGATGGGGGGTGGGAGAGAGATGGGGGGTGGGAGAGAGATGGGGGGTGGGAGAGAGAGGGGGGGTGGGAGAGAGAGGGGGGGTGGGGGAGAGAGGGGGGTGGGGAGGGAGAGATGGGGTGGAGAGAGAGGGGGATGGAGAGGGGGTGGGGAGAGGGGGATGGAGAGGGGGGTGGGGAGAGAGAGGGGGGGTGGGAGAGAGAGGGGGGTGGGGAGGGAGAGATGGGGTGGAGAGAGAGGGGGATGGAGAGGGGGGTGGGGAGAGGGGGATGGAGAGGGGGATGGAGAGGGGGGTGGGGAGAGGGGGATGGGGAGAGAGGGTGGTGTGGGGAGAGAGAGGGGGGTGGGGAGAGAGAGAGAGGGGGAATGGGGGGAGAGAGAGAGAGAGGGGGTGAATGGGGGGAGAGAGAGAGGGGGGTGGGGGGAGAGAGAGAGGGGGGTGGGGGGAGAGAGAGAGGGGGGTGGGGGGAGGGAGAGAGGGGGGATGGGGGGAGAGGGAGGGAGGGAGGGAGAGAGAGGGGGGATGGGGGGAGAGGGAGGGAGGGAGAGAGAGAGAGGGGGGATGGGGGAGGGGAGGGAGGAGGGAGAGAGAGGGGGGATGGGGGGATGGGGGGAGAGGGAGGGAGGGAGAGAGAGGGGGTGGGGGGGAGAGAGAGGGGGGAGAGAGAGGGGTGGGGGGAGAGGGAGGGGGAGAGAGGGTGGGGTGTGGGGAGAGAGGGGGGGTGGGGGGAGAGAGAGAGGGGGGTGGGGAGAGAGAGAGAGGGGGGATGGGGGAGAGAGAGAGGGGGGATGGGGGGAGAGAGAGAGGGGGATGGGGGGAGAGAGAGAGGGGATGGGGGGAGAGGGAGGGAGAGAGAGGGGGTGGGGGGAGAGAGAGAGGGGGGAGAGAGAGGGGTGGGGGGAGAGAGTGGGGTGGGGGGAGAGAGAGGGGGGGTGGGGGGAGAGAGGGGGGGTGGGGGGAGAGAGGGGGGTTGGGGAGAGAGAGAGGGGGTGGGGAGAGAGAGGGGGGTGGGGAGGAGAGAGGGGGGGTGGGGGGAGAGAGAGGGGGGTGGGGAGGGAGAGAGGGGGGGGTGGGGGGAGAGAGAGGGGGGTGGGGAGAGAGAGAGAGGGGGGATGGGGGGAGAGGGAGGGAGGGAGGGAGAGAGAGGGGGGATGGGGGGGAGGGAGGGAGGGAGAGAGAGGGGGATGGGGGGAGAGGGAGGGAGAGAGGGGGGGGATGGGGGGAGAGAGAGGGGGGAGGGGGGAGAGGGGAGGGAGGGAGAGAGAGGGGGTGGGGGGAGAGAGAGGGGGGAGAGAGAGGGGTGGGGGGAGAGAGAGGGGTGGGGGGAGAGAGAGGGGGGAGAGAGAGGGGGGAGAGAGAGGGGTGGGGGGAGAGAGAGGGGTGGGGGGAGAGAGAGGGGGTGGGGGGGAGAGGGAGGGGGGTGGGGAGAGAGAGAGAGGGGGAATGGGGGGAGAGAGAGAGGGGGTGGGGAGAGAGAGAGAGAGGGGGATGGGGGAGAGGGAGGGAGAGAGAGGGGTTGGGGGGAGAGAGAGGGGGTGGGGGAGAGAGAGGGGGGGAGAGGGAGGGGGGAGAGGGGGGAGAGGGGGGGGTGGGGGGAGAGAGAGGGGGGAGAGGGAGGGGGGAGAGGGGGGGTGGGGGGAGAGAGGGGGGTGGGGAGAGAGAGAGGGGGGGGGGTGGGGGAGAGTGGGGGTGTGGGGGGAGAGAGAGGGGGGTGTGGGGGGAGAGAGAGGGGGTGTGGGGGGAGAGAGAGGGGGGGTGGGGGGAGAGAGAGGGGGGTGGGGGAGAGAGAGGGGTGGGGGGAGAGAGTGAGAGGGGTGGTGGGGGGAGAGAGAGAGGGGAGGTGGGGGGAGAGAGAGGGGGTGGAGAGAGAGGGGGATGGAGAGGGGGGTGGGGAGAGGGGGGTGGGGAGAGGGGGGTGGGGGAGAGAGAGAGGGGGGAATGGGGGGAGAGAGAGAGGGGGGTGGGGAGAGAGAGAGAGAGGGGGATAGGGGGAGAGGGAGGGTGAGAGAGGGGGGTGGGGGAGAGAGAGGGGGGGAGAGAGAGGGGGGTGGGGAGAGGGGGTGGGTGTGGGGAGAGAGGGGGGGTGGGGAGAGAGAGAGAGGGGAATGGGGGGAGAGAGAGAGGGGGGTGGGGGGAGAGAGAGAGGGGGGTAGGGGGGAGAGAGAGAGGGGGGTGGGGGGAGAGAGAGAGGGGGGTGGGGTGAGAGAGAGAGGGGGGGAATGGGGGGAGAGGGTGGGAGAGAGAGGGGGTGGAGGGAGTGAGAGGGGGTGGGGGGAGAGAGAGGGGGGTGAGAGAGGGGTGGGGGGAGAGGGAGGGGGGAGAGTGAGAGGGGGGTGGGGAGAGAGAGAGGGGGTGGGGGTGTGAGAGGGCGGTGGGGAGAGAGAGGGGGTGGGGGAGTGAGAGGGGGGGGGGTGAGAGAGAGAGGGGGTGGGGAGAATGTGGGGGGTGGGGAGAGAGAGAGAGGGGGTGGGGAGTGGGGGGGGGTGGGTGGAGAGAGGGGGGGGGTGGGGGAGTTAGGGGGGGTGGGGAGGGAGAGATGGGGTGGAGAGAGAGGGGGGATGGAGAGGGGGGTGGGGAGAGGGGGGTGGGGAGAGGGGTGGGGGTGGGGAGAGAGAGGGCGGGGGTGGGGAGAGAGGGGGGTGGGGAGAGAGGGGGGCGAATGGGGGGGAGAGAGAGAGGGGGTGGGGAGAGAGAGAGAGAGAGGGGGGGGATGGGGGAGAGAGAGGGGGGAGAGAGAGGGGTGGGGGGAGAGAGAGGGGTGGGGGGAGAGAGAGGGGTGGGGGAGAGAGAGGGGTGGGGGAGAGAGAGGGGTGTGGGGAGAGAGAGGGGGGTGGGGGGGAGAGAGAGGGGGTGGGAGAGAGAGAGGGGGTGGGGAGAGAGAGAGGGGGTGGGGAGAGAGAGAGGGGGTGGGGAGAGTGAGGGGGGTGGGGAGGGAGAGAGGGGGGGTGGGGGGAGAGAGGGGGGGTAGGGAGAAAGAGAGGGGAGGTGGGGGGAGAGAGAGGGGAGGTGGGGAGAGAGAGAGGGGAGGTGGGGAGAGACAGAGGGGGTGGGGAGAGAGAGAGGGGGTGGGGAGAGAGAGAGAGAGGGGAGGTGGGGAGAGAGACAGAGGGGAGGTGGGGAGAGAGAGAGAGGGGAGGTGGGGGGAGAGAGAGAGGGGAGGTGGGGGGGAGAGTGAGAGGGGAGGTGGGGGGAGAGAGAGAGGGGAGGTGGGGGAGAGAGAGAGGGGAGGTGGGGGGAGAGAGAGGGGGGGAGAGAGGGGGGTGGGGAGAGAGAGAGGGGGTTGGGGAGAGAGAGAGAGGGGGGGTGGGGAGAGAGAGGGGGGGAGAGAGAGGGGGGTGGGGAGAGAGAGCGGGGAGGTGGGGGAGAGAGAGGGGAGGTGGGGGAGAGAGAGGGGGTGTGGGGGAGAGAGAGGGGGTGTGGGGGAGAGAGAGGGGGGGTGGGGGAGAGAGGGGGGGTGGGGGAGAGAGGGGGGGTGGGGAGAGAGAGAGGGGGTGGGGAGAGAGAGAGGGGGTGGGGAGAGAGAGAGGGGGTGGGGAGAGAGAGGGGGGGTGGGGAGGGAGAGAGGGGGTGGGGAGGGAGGGGGTGGAGAGAGAGAGGGGGTGGGGAGGGAGGGGGTGGAGAGAGAGAGGGGGTGGGGAGAGAGGGGGTGGGGAGAGGGGGGGGTGGGGAGAGAGGGGTGTGGGGAGAGAGAGGGGGTGTGTGGGGAGAGAGAGAGAGGAGGGTGGGGAGAGAGAGAGGGGGGGTGGGGAGAGAGAGAGGGGGGTGGGAGAGAGAGAGGGGGTGTGGGGAGAGAGAGAGGGGGGTGGGGAGAGAGAGAGGGGTTGGGGTGGGGAGAGAGAGAGGGGTTGGGGTGGGGGGAGAGTGAGGGGTTGGGATGGGGAGAGAGAGAGATGGGGAAGAGAGAGAGAGATGGGGAAAGAGAGAGAGAGAGGTGGGGGAGAGAGGGGGGTGGGGGGAGTGAGAGAGTGGTGGGGGAGAGGGGGGTGGGGGGAGAGAGAGGGGGGTGGGGAGAGAGAGGGGTGGGGGGAGAGAGAGGGGGGTGGGGGAGAGAGAGGGGGGTGGGGGAGAGAGAGGGGGTGGGGGGAGAGAGAGGGGGGTGGGGGAGAGAGAGGGGGTGGGGGGAGAGAGAGGGGGGTGGGGGGAGAGAGAGGGGGGTGGGTGGAGAGTGGGGGGGTGGGGGGAGAGGGGGGGGTGGGGGGAGAGTGGGGGGTGGGGTGGGGAGGGGTTGGGGAGGGGGGGATGGGGGGAAGGTGAGGGGTGTGAGAGGGGGGTGGGGAGAGGGGTGGTTAGTGAGGAGGGGGTGGTGGTGGAGAGAGTGGAGGGGGGTGGAGAGAGTGGAGGGGGTGGGGAGAGAGAGGAGGGGGTGGGGTGAGAGAGGGGGGGGTGGGGAGAGAGAGGGGAGAGAGAGAGGAGGGGGTGGGGAGAGAGAGGGGGGGTGGGGGAGAGAGGTGGGGGGGTGGGGAGAGAGAGGAGGGGGGTGGGGAGAGAGAGGAGGGGGTGGGGGAGAGAGTGGAGGGGGTGGGGAGAGAGAGGAGGGGGTGGGGAAAGAGGGGAGGGAATGGAGAGAGAGGGGAGGGGGTGGAGAGAGAGGGGTGGGGTGGAGAGAGGAGTGGGTGGAGTGAGGAGAGGGTGGGGTGAGAGAGGAGGGGGTGGGGTGGGAGAGGAGGGGGGAGGAGGGGGAGTGGGGAGAGAGAGGAGGGGGAGGGAGGGGGTGTGGGGAGAGAGGTGGGGGAGGGTGGGGGGTGGGGGAGAGAGAGGGGTGTGTGGGAGAGGGGGTGGGGGAGGGAGGGGGGTGTAGAGAGGGGAGTGGGGGAGGGGGGTGGGGAGAGAGATGGAGGAGAGGGGGGAGGGGGTTGGGAGAGGGGGGGGAGGGGGTGGGGAGATGGGGGGAGGGGGTGGGGAGATGGGGGGAGGGAGGGGGTGGGGAGATGGGGGGAGGGAGAGGGTGGGGAGATGGGGGGAGGGAAGGGGTGTGGAGATGGGGGGAGAGAGGGGGATGGAGATGGGGGAGACAGATGCCGAAGAGAGATGGGGGAGAGATGGGGGGAGAGAGAGGGGGGAGGTGGAGGGGACAGGGGGGAGAGGGGGTGGGGAAGATTGGGAGGTGGGGGAGGGGGTGGGAGAGGGGGTGGGAGAGGGTGGAGGGGGGAGGTGTAGTGGAGAGAGGGGTAGAGGAGGGGGGAGGGAGAGGGTGAGGGAGAGGGTGAGAGGGGGGAGGGAGAGGGTGAGAGGGGGGAGGGAGAGGGTGAGGGGGGAGGGGAGGGAGAGGGTGAGAGGGCGGAGGGGAAGGAGAGGGGGAGGGGAGGGAGAGGGAGAGAAGGGGAGGGGAGGGAGAGGGGGGAGAGTTGGGGAGGGGGCAGGGGGAGAGGTGGGAGGGAGAAGCGGGGAGGGGGAGAGGGTGGAGGAGGAGGGGGGAGAGGGAGGGGGAGAGGTGGGAGGGGGAGAGGAGAGGGAGGAGAATGGGGGAGAGAGGGAGGGGGAGAGAGGGAGGGGAGAGAGGAGGGGAGAGGGAGGAGGAGGGGGAGAGGGAGGAGGAGGGGGAGAGAGGGAGGGGGAGAGGGGGAGAGAGGGAGGGGGAGAGAGGGAGGGAGGGGAGGGAGGGAGAGAGAGGAGAGAGAGGGGGAGAGAGAGAGGGAGGGGGGGAGAGAGAGAGGGAGGGAGGGAGAGAGAGGGAGGGAGGGAGGGTGAGAGAGGGGAGGGAGGGAGGGAGAGAGAGAGAGGGGAGGGAGGGAGGGAGAGAGAGGGGAGGGAGAGAGAGGGGAGGGGGGGAGGGAGAGAGAGGGGAGGAGGGAGGGGAGAGAGAGGGGAGGGAGGGAGAGAGAGGGGAGGGAGGGAGGGAGAGAGAGAGAGAGAGGGAGGGAGGGAGAGGGGAGGGAGGGAGAGGGGAGAGAGGGAGGGGGAGAGGGAGGGGGGAGAGGGGGGAGGGGGATAGGGGAGGGGGAGAGGAGAGAGGGGGGGAGGGGGAGAGGGGGGGGAGGGGGAGAGTGGGGAGGAGGGAGGGGGGATGTGGGGAGAGAGGGAGGTGGGGAGGGGGGAGAGTGGGGAGAGGGGAGGGGGAGAGGGACGGGGAGAGGGAGGAGGAGGGAGAGGGAGAGGGGGAGAGTGGGAGGGGGAGAGAGACGCGGGGGAGAGAGGATGTGGGAGAGAGGGGCAGGGGAGGGGGGAGAGAGGGGGTGGGAGAGAGGGGCGGGGAGGGGGGAGAGAGGGGGTGGGAGAGAGGGGTTGGGGGTGGGGGAGGGGGGTGGGGGAAGGGGTAGGGGGGAAGGGAAGGGTGAGGGGGAGGGGATGGAGGGAGAGGGGGAGGGGATGGAGGGAGAGGGGGAGGAGAGAGGGGGAGGGGGTGGGGGCAAGAGGGGGTGGGGAGAGAGGGGGAGGGGGTGGGGGGGAGAGGGGGTGGGGAGAGGGGTGGGGGAGAGAGGGGGTGGGAGAGAGGGGGTGGGGGAGAGAGGGGGTGGGGAGAGGGGTGGGGGAGAGAGGGGGTGGGGAGAGAGGGGGAGAGGGGTGGGGAGAGAGGGGGAGAGGGTGGGGAGAGAGGGGGAGAGGGGGTGGGGAGAGAGGGGGAGAGAGGGGGTGGGAGAGGGGAGATAGAGGGGGAGAGGGGGTGAGAGAAGTGGAGAGGGGGGTGGGAGAGGGGAGAGGGGGTGAGAGAAGTGGAGAGGGGGGTGGGAGAGGGGGGAGGGGGAGAGCGGGGGAGAGATGGGAGAAAGGGGGGAGGGGGAGAGGAGAGGGGGGAGAAGGGGTGGGGAGGAGAGGGGGAGGGGGGAGTGGTAGAGGAGAGGGGGAGGGGAGGGAGAGGGGGAGAGGTGGGAGGTGGGAGGAGGGAGGAGAGGGCGGGAAGGGGAAGGAGAGGGGGGAGGGAGAGAGACGGAGACAGGGAGAGACGGAGCTGCCTTTCACATTGCTGAGCCCAGTCAGAAAGGGGAACTCTGTGTCCCCTTCCCCCAAACCTGCAACATCCCCACAGTCCCAAATTCCCAGCATAGCACAGGGGGCGTCGGGTGGGGGGAGAAAGTGAATGTCCATCACAAACAGTTGAATCGGAAACGGCAAGTCCACTTTGAGTCAGATGTAACCACGGCAGCTTCAGATCTCAGATAAACTCTGGAGCAGGGGGACTGCCTGCATCACTGTGTGACTGGAAATCCACTGTCAACCTGTCTGTGTCTCTGTGTGTGTGAGAGAGTCTCTGTGACTGAACCTGTGTGTCTGTTATTCTCTGTGTCTGAGTGTTTCTGAGCATCCTGTCTCTGTGTGTCTGCCTGTCTGTCAGTGTTTGTGTCTCAGTGTGTTGTACCTGTAAATGGGTCTCGGTGTGTTTGTTAATCACATAGCCATCCCAGACCCACAGTGTCAAATGGAAGGAGCCTGGTATGAAATGCTGACAGAGAGGAAGGAGCTGGATGAATCGACAGGGTTTAGGTTTGACAGTGAGAGCTGGGGCATGGTCCTGTTCCCCCGACTCTGACTCCTCCCCCCCTCCCCCCCTCCCCAGAGTCCGACTCTCAGTCCCTATTTGCCCCCCCCACCCCCACCAC